>NW_027102007.1:0-342856 GCF_035609145.1 Eleutherodactylus coqui | reverse complement strand
CCATTTACCGGCACCTACCCGTGGCCACTTACCGACACCTACCCGTGGCCACTTACCGGCACCTACCCGCGGCCACTTACCGGCACCTACCCGCGGCCACTTACAGGCACCTACCCGCGGCCACTTACCGGCACCTACCCGCGGCCACTTACCGGCACCTACCCGCGGCCACTTACCGGCACCTACCCACGGCCACTTACTGGCACCTACCCGCGGCCACTAACACGCACCTACCCGCGGCCACTAAAGCGCACCTATCCGCAACCATTTACCGGCACCTACCTGCAGCCACTTACCGCCACCTACCTGCGGCCACTTACCGGCACCTACCCACTTACCGGCAGCTACCCGTTGCCACTTACCGGCACCTACCCGCGGCCACTTACCGGCACCTACCCGTGGCAACTTACCGGCACCTACCCATGGCCACTTAACGGCACCTACCCGCGGATACTTACCGCCACCTACCCATGGCCACTTACCGGCACCTACCCACGGCCACTTACCGGCACCTACCCGCGGCCACTTACCGGCACCTAACCGCGGCCACTTACCGGCACCTACCCGCGGCCACATTCTGAAGCATACATGGGGCCACTTACAGGCACTTAGCCGCGGCCACTTCCTGTCACCTACCCACAGCCACTTACCGACACCTACCCGCAGCCACTAACGCGCCCCTACCCTACCCACGGCCTCTTACCGGCACCTACCCGCGGCCACTTACCGGCACCTACCCACAGCTACTTACCGGCACCTACCCACGGCCACTTACCGGCACCTACCCGCGGCCACTTACCGGCACCTACCCGCGGCCACTTACCGGCACCTACCTGCAGCCACTTACCGGCACCTACCCGCGGCCACTTACCGGCACCTACCCGCGGCCACATTCTGAAGCATACATGGGGCAACTTACCGGCATTTAGCTGCGGCCACTTCCTGCCACCTACCCACAGCCACTTACCGGCACCTACCCGCAGCCACTAACGTGCCCCTACCTGCTGCCACTAACGCTCACCTATCCGCAACCATTAACCGGCAGCTACCCACAGCTACTTACCGGCACCTACCCGCGGCCACTTACCGGCACCTACCCGCGGCCACATTCTGAAGCATACATGGAGCCAATTACCGGCACTTAGCCACGACCACTTCCTGTCACCTACCCACAGCCACTTACCGGCACCTACCCGCGGCCACTTACCGGCACCAACCCGCGGCCTCTTACCGGCACCCACCCGCGGCCACCTACCGGCAATCACCCGCGGCCACATTCTGAAGCATACATGGGGCCAATTACCGGCACTTAGCCACGGCCACTTCCTGTCACCTACCCACAGCCACTTACCGGCACCTACCCACGGCCAATTACCGGCACCTACCCGTGGCCACTTACCGGCACCTACCCGCGGCCACTTACCGGCACCAACCCGTGGCCACTTACCGGCACCTACCCGCGGCCACTTACCGGCACCTACCCGCAGCCACTTACCGGCACCTACCCACGGCCACTTACCGGCACCTACCCGCGGCCACGTACCGGCACCTACCCGCAGCCACTTACCGGCACCTACCCGTGGCCACTTACCGGCACCTACCCGCGGCCACTTACCGGCACCTACCCGCGGCCACTAACGCGCCCCTACCTGCGGCCACTAACGCGCACCTATCCGCAACCATTTACCGGCACCTACCCGTGGCCACTTACCGGCACCTACCCGTGCCCACTTACCGGCACCTACCCGCGGCCACTTACCGGCACCTACCCGCGGCCACTTACCGGCACCTACCCACGGCCACTTACCGGCACCTACCCGCGGCCACATTCTGAAGCATACATGGGGCAACTTACCGGCACTGAGCCGCGGCCACTTCCTGTCACCTACCCACAGCCACTTACCGGCACCTACCCGCGGCCACTTACCGGCACCTACACGAGGCCACTTACCGGCACCTACCCACGGCCACTTACCGGCACCTAACCGCGGCCACTTACCGGCACCTACCCGCAGCCACTTACCGGCACCTACCCGCGGCCACTTACCGGCACCTACCCGCGGCCACATTCTGAAGCATACATGGGGCAACTTACCTGCACTTAGCCGCGGCCACTTCCTCTCACCTACCCACAGCCACTTACCGGCACCTACCCGCAGCCACTAACGTGCCCCTACCTGCAGCCACTAACGCGCACCTATCCGCAACCATTTACCGGCACCTACCCGTGGCCACTTACCGGCACCTACCCGTGGCCACTTACCGGCACCTACCCGCGGCCACTTACCGGCACCTACCCACGGCCACTTACCGGCACCTACCCACGGCCACTTACCGGCACCTACCCGCGGCCACTTACCGGCACCTACCCGTGGCCACATTCTGAAGCATACATGGGGCAACTTACCGGCACTTAGCCGCGGCCACTTCCTGTCACCTACCCACAGCCACTTACCGGCACCTATCCGCAACCATTTACCGGCACCTACCCACAGCTACTTACCGGCACCTACCCGCGGCCACTTACCGGCACTTAGCCGCGGCCACTTACCGGCACTACCCACAGCCACTTACCGGCACCTACCCGCAGCCACTAACGCGCCCCTACCTGCGGCCAATAACGCGCACCTATCCGCAACCATTTACCGGCACCTACCCACGGCCACTTACCGACACCTACCCGCGGCCACTAACCGGCACCTACCCGCGGCCACTTACCGGCACCTACCCACAGCCACTTACCGGCATCTACCCGCAGCCACTAACGCGCCCCTACCTGCGGGCAATAACGCGCACCTATCCGCAACCATTTACCGGCACCTACCCGCGGCCACTTACCGGCACCTACCCGCGGCCACTTACCGGCACCTACCCACAGCCACTTACCGGCATCTACCCGCAGCCACTAACGCGCCCCTACCTGCGGCCAATAACGCGCACCTATCCGCAACCATTTACCGGCACCTACCCACGGCCATTTACCAGCACCTACCCGCGGCCTCTTACCGGAACCTACCCACGGCCAATTACCGGCACCTAGCCGTGGCCACTTACCGGCACCTACCCGCGGCCACTTACCGGCACCAACCCGTGGCCACTTACCGGCACCTACCCACAGCCACTTACCGGCACCTACCCGCAGCCACTTACCGACACCTACCCACGGCCACTTACCGGCACCTACCCGCGGCCACTTACCGGCACCTACCCGCGGCCACTTACCGGCACCTACCCGCAGCCACTTACCGGCACCTACCCGTGGCCACTTACCGGCACCTACCCGCGGCCACTTACCGGCACCTACCCACGGCCACTTACCGGGACCTACCCGCGGCCATTTACCGGCACCAACCCGCAGCCACTTACTGGCACCTACCCGCGGCCACTTACCGGCACCTACCCACAGCCACTTACCGGCACCTACCCACAGCTACTTACCGGCACCTACCCGTGGCCACTTACCGGCACCTACCCACGGCCACTTACCGGCACCTACCCGCAGCCACTTACCGGCACCTACCCACGGCCACTTACCGGCACCTACCCGCGGCCACTTACCGGCACCTACCCGCGGCCACTTACCGGCACCTACCCGCAGCCACTTACCGGCACCTACCCGCAGCCACTTACCGGCACCTACCCGCGGCCACTTACCGGCACCTACCCGCGGCCACATTCTGAAGCATACATGGGGCCAATTACCGGCACTTAGCCACGACCACTTCCTGTCACCTACCCACAGCCACTTACCGGCACCTACCCGCGGCCACTTACCGGCACCAACCCGCGGCCTCTTACCGGCACCCACCCGCGGCCACATTCTGAAGCATACATGGGGCAACTTACCGGCATTTAGCTGCGGCCACTTCCTGCCACCTACCCACAGCCACTTACCGGCACCTACCCGCAGCCACTAACGTGCCCCTACCTGCGGCCACTAACGCTCACCTATCCTCAACCATTAACCGGCAGCTACCCACAGCTACTTACCGGCACCTACCCGCGGCCACTTACCGGCACCTACCCGCGGCCACATTCTGAAGCATACATGGAGCCAATTACCGGCACTTAGCCACGACCACTTCCTGTCACCTACCCACAGCCACTTACCGGCACCTACCCGCGGCCACTTACCGGCACCAACCCGCGGCCTCTTACCGGCACCCACCCGCGGCCACCTACCGGCAATCACCCGCGGCCACATTCTGAAGCATACATGGTGCCAATTACCGGCACTTAGCCACGGCCACTTCCTGTCACCTACCCACAGCCACTTACCGGCACCTACCCACGGCCAATTACCGGCACCTACCCGTGGCCACTTACCGGCACCTACCCGCGGCCACTTACCGGCACCAACCCGTGGCCACTTACCGGCACCTACCCGCGGCCACTTACCGGCACCTACCCGCAGCCACTTACCGGCACCTACCCACGGCCACTTACCGGCACCTACCCGCGGCCACTTACCGGCACCTACCCGCAGCCACTTACCGGCACCTACCCGCGGCCACTTACCGGCACCTACCCGCGGCCACTAACGCGCCCCTTCCTGCGGCCACTAACGCGCACCTATCCGCAACCATTTACCGGCACCTACCCGTGGCCACTTACCGGCACCTACCCGTGGCCACTTACCGGCACCTACCCGCGGCCACTTACCGGCACCTACCCGCGGCCACTTACCGGCACCTACCCACGGCCACTTACCGGCACCTACCTGCGGCCACATTCTGAAGCATACATGGGGCAACTTACCGGCACTGAGCCGCGGCCACTTCCTGTCACCTACCCACAGCCACTAACGCGCCCCTACCTGCGGCCACTAACGCGCACCTATCCGCAACCATTTACCGGCACCTACCCACAGCTACTTACCGGCACCTACCCGTGGCCACTTACCGGCACCTACCCGCAGCCACTAATGTGCCCCTACCTGCGGCCACTAACGCGCACCTATCCGCAACCATTTACCGGCACCTACCCACAGCTACTTACCGGCACCTACCCGCGGCCACTTACCGGCACCTACCCGCGGCCACTTACCGGCACCTACCCACAGACACTTACCGGCACCTACCCGCAGCCACTAACGCGCCCCTACCTGCGGCCAATAACGCGCACCTATCCGCAACCATTTACCGGCACCTACCCACGGCCACTAACCGGCACCTACCCGCGGCCACTTACCGGCACCCACCCGCGGCCACTTACCGGCACCTACCCGCGGCCACATTCTGAAGCATACATGGGGCAACTTACCGGCATTTAGCCGCGGCCACTTCCTCTCACCTACCCACAGCCACTTACCGGCAAGTACCCGCAGCCACTAACGTGCCCCTACCTGCAGCCACTAACGCGCACCTATCCGCAACCATTTACCGGCACCTACCCGTGGCCACTTACCGGCACCTACCCGCGGCCACATTCTGAAGCATACATGGGGCAACTTACCGGCACTTAGCCACGCCCACTTCCTGTCACCTACCCACAGCCACTTACCGGCACCTACCCGCGGCCACTTACCGGCACCCACCCGCGGCCACTTACCGGCACCTACCCGCGGCCACATTCTGAAGCATACATGGGGCAACTTACCGGCATTTAGCCGCGGCCACTTCCTCTCACCTACCCACAGCCACTTACCGGCAACTACCCGCAGCCACTAACGTGCCCCTACCTGCAGCCACTAACGCGCACCTATCCGCAACCATTTACCGGCACCTACCCGTGGCCACTTACCGGCACCTACCCGTGGCCACTTACCGGCACTTACCCGCGGCCACTTACCGGCACCTACCCGCGGCCACTTACCGGCACCTACACGAGGCCACTTACCGGCACCTACCCACGGCCACTTACCGGCACCTAACCGCGGCCACTTACCGGCACCTACCCGCAGCCACTTACCGGCACCTACCCGCGGCCACATTCTGAAGCATACATGGGGCAACTTACCGGCACTTAGCCGCGGCCACTTCCTGTCACCTACCCACAGCCACTTACCGGCACCTACCCGCGGCCACTAACGCGCCCCTACCTGCGGCCACTAACACGCACCTATCCGCAACCATTTACCGGCACCTACCTGCGGCCACTTACCGGCACCTACCCATGGACACTTACCGGCACCTACCTGCGGCCACTTACCGGCACCTACCTGTGGCCACTTACCGGCACCTACCCGCGGCCACTTACCGGCACCTACCTGCGGCCACTTACCGGCACCTACCCGCGGCCACATTCTGAAGCATACATGGGGCAACTTACCAGCACTTAGCCGCGGCCACTTCCTGTCACCTACCTACAGCCACTTACCGGCACCTACCCGCGGCCACTAACGCGCCCCTACCTGCGGCCACTAACGCGCACCTATCCGCAACCATTTACCGGCACCTACCTGCGGCCACTTACCGGCACCTACCCATGGACACTTACCGGCACCTACCTGCGGCCACTTACCGGCACCTACCCGTGGCCACTTACCGGCACCTACCCGCGGCCACTTACCGGCACCTACCTTCGGCCACTTACCGGCACCTACCCGCTGCCACTTACCGGCACCTACTCGCGGCCACTTACCGGCACCTACCCGCGGCCACATTCTGAAGCATACATGGGGCAACTTACCGGCACTTAGCCGCGGCCACTTCCTCTCACCTACCCACAGCCACTTACCGGCACCTACCCGCAGCCACTAACGTGCCCCTACCTGCAGCCACTAACGCGCACCTATCCGCAACCATTTACCGGCACCTACCCGTGGCCACTTACCGGCACCTACCCGTGGCCACTTACCGGCACCTACCCGCGGCCACTTACCGGCACCTACCCGCGGCCACTTACCGGCACCTACACGAGGCCACTTACCGGCACCTACCCACGGCCACTTACCGGCACCTAACCGCGGCCACTTACCGGCACCTACCGGCAGCCACTAACCGGCACCTACCCGCGGCCACTTACCGGCACCTACCCGCGGCCACATTCTGAAGCATACATGGGGCAACTTACCTGCACTTAGCCGCGGCCACTTCCTGTCACCTACCCACAGCCACTTACCGGCACCTACCCGCAGCCACTAACGTGCCCCTACCTGCGGCCACTAACACGCACCTATCCGCAACCATTTACCGGCACCTACCCACAGCTACTTACCGGCACCTACCCGCGGCCACTTACCGGCACCAACCCGTGGCCACTTACCAGCACCTATCCGCAACCATTTACCGGCACCTACCCACAGCTACTTACCGGCACCTACCCGCGGCCACTTACCGGCACCCACCCGAGGCCACTTACCGGCACCTACCCGCGGCCACATTCTGAAGCATACATGGGGCAACTTACCGGCATTTAGCCGCGGCCACTTCCTCTCACCTACCCACAGCCACTTACCGGCAAGTACCCGCAGCCACTAACGTGCCCCTACCTGCAGCCACTAACGCGCACCTATCCGCAACCATTTACCGGCACCTACCCGTGGCCACTTACCGGCACCTACCCGTGGCCACTTACCGGCACTTACCCGCGGCCACTTACCGGCACCTACCCGCGGCCACTTACCGGCACCTACACGAGGCCACTTACCGGCACCTACCCACGGCCACTTACCGGCACCTACCCGCGGCCACTTCCTGTCACCTACCCACAGCCACTTACCGACACCTACCCGCGGCCACTAACGCGCCCCTACCTGCGGCCACTAACACGCACCTATCCGCAACCATTTACCGGCACCTACCTGCGGCCACTTACCGGCACCTACCCATGGACACTTACCGGCACCTACCCGCGGCCACTAACGCGCCCCTACCTGCGGCCACTAACGCGCACCTATCCGCAACCATTTACCGGCACCTACCTGCGGCCACTTACCGGCACCTACCCATGGACACTTACCGGCACCTACCTGCGGCCACTTACCGGCACCTACCCGTGGCCACTTACCGGCACCTACCCGCGGCCACTTACCGGCACCTACCTTCGGCCACTTACCGGCACCTACCCGCTGCCACTTACCGGCACCTACTCGCGGCCACTTACCGGCACCTACCCGCGGCCACATTCTGAAGCATACATGGGGCAACTTACCGGCACTTAGCCGCGGCCACTTCCTCTCACCTACCCACAGCCACTTACCGGCACCTACCCGCAGCCACTAACGTGCCCCTACCTGCAGCCACTAACGCGCACCTATCCGCAACCATTTACCGGCACCTACCCGTGGCCACTTACCGGCACCTACCCGTGGCCACTTACCGGCACCTACCCGCGGCCACTTACCGGCACCTACCCGCGGCCACTTACCGGCACCTACACGAGGCCACTTACCGGCACCTACCCATGGCCACTTACCGGCACCTAACCGCGGCCACTTACCGGCACCTACCCGCAGCCACTAACCGGCACCTACCCGCGGCCACTTACCGGCACCTACCCGCGGCCACATTCTGAAGCATACATGGGGCAACTTACCTGCACTTAGCCGCGGCCACTTCCTGTCACCTACCCACAGCCACTTACCGGCACCTACCCGCAGCCACTAACGTGCCCCTACCTGCGGCCACTAACACGCACCTATCCGCAACCATTTACCGGCACCTACCCACAGCTACTTACCGGCACCTACCCGCGGCCACTTACCGGCACCAACCCGTGGCCACTTACCAGCACCTATCCGCAACCATTTACCGGCACCTACCCACAGCTACTTACCGGCACCTACCCGCGGCCACTTACCGGCACCCACCCGAGGCCACTTACCGGCACCTACCCGCGGCCACATTCTGAAGCATACATGGGGCAACTTACCGGCATTTAGCCGCGGCCACTTCCTCTCACCTACCCACAGCCACTTACCGGCAAGTACCCGCAGCCACTAACGTGCCCCTACCTGCAGCCACTAACGCGCACCTATCCGCAACCATTTACCGGCACCTACCCGTGGCCACTTACCGGCACCTACCCGTGGCCACTTACCGGCACTTACCCGCGGCCACTTACCGGCACCTACCCGCGGCCACTTACCGGCACCTACACGAGGCCACTTACCGGCACCTACCCACGGCCACTTACCGGCACCTACCCGCGGCCACTTCCTGTCACCTACCCACAGCCACTTACCGACACCTACCCGCGGCCACTAACGCGCCCCTACCTGCGGCCACTAACACGCACCTATCCGCAACCATTTACCGGCACCTACCTGCGGCCACTTACCGGCACCTACCCATGGACACTTACCGGCACCTACCCGCGGCCACTAACGCGCCCCTACCTGCGGCCACTAACGCGCACCTATCCGCAACCATTTACCGGCACCTACCTGCGGCCACTTACCGGCACCTACCCATGGACACTTACCGGCACCTACCTGCGGCCACTTACCGGCACCTACCCGTGGCCACTTACCGGCACCTACCCGCGGCCACTTACCGGCACCTACCTTCGGCCACTTACCGGCACCTACCCGCTGCCACTTACCGGCACCTACTCGCGGCCACTTACCGGCACCTACCCGCGGCCACATTCTGAAGCATACATGGGGCAACTTACCGGCACTTAGCCGCGGCCACTTCCTCTCACCTACCCACAGCCACTTACCGGCACCTACCCGCAGCCACTAACGTGCCCCTACCTGCAGCCACTAACGCGCACCTATCCGCAACCATTTACCGGCACCTACCCGTGGCCACTTACCGGCACCTACCCGTGGCCACTTACCGGCACCTACCCGCGGCCACTTACCGGCACCTACCCGCGGCCACTTACCGGCACCTACACGAGGCCACTTACCGGCACCTACCCATGGCCACTTACCGGCACCTAACCGCGGCCACTTACCGGCACCTACCCGCAGCCACTAACCGGCACCTACCCGCGGCCACTTACCGGCACCTACCCGCGGCCACATTCTGAAGCATACATGGGGCAACTTACCTGCACTTAGCCGCGGCCACTTCCTGTCACCTACCCACAGCCACTTACCGGCACCTACCCGCAGCCACTAACGTGCCCCTACCTGCGGCCACTAACACGCACCTATCCGCAACCATTTACCGGCACCTACCCACAGCTACTTACCGGCACCTACCCGCGGCCACTTACCGGCACCAACCCGTGGCCACTTACCAGCACCTATCCGCAACCATTTACCGGCACCTACCCACAGCTACTTACCGGCACCTACCCGCGGCCACTTACCGGCACCTCTTCACGGCCACTTACCGGCACCTACCCGCGGCCACTTACCGGCAGCTACCCGCAGCCACTTACCGGCACCTACCCGCGGCCACTAACGCGCCCCTACCTGCGGCCCCTAACGCGCACCTATCCGCAACCATTTACCGGCACCTACCCGTGGCCACTTACCGGCACCTACCCGTGGCCACTTACCGGCACCTACCCGCGGCCACTTACCGGCACCTACCCACGGCCACTTACCGGCACCTACCCACGGCCACTTACCGGCACCTACCCGCGGCCACTTACCGGCACCTACCCGTGGCCACATTCTGAAGCATACATGGGGCAACTTACCGGCACTTAGCCGCGGCCACTTCCTGTCACCTACCCACAGCCACTTACCGGCACCTATCCGCAACCATTTACCGGCACCTACCCACAGCTACTTACCGGCACCTACCCGCGGCCACTTACCGGCACTTAGCCGCGGCCACTTACCGGCACTACCCACAGCCACTTACCGGCACCTACCCGCAGCCACTAACGCGCCCCTACCTGCGGCCAATAACGCGCACCTATCCGCAACCATTTACCGGCACCTACCCACGGCCACTTACCGACACCTACCCGCGGCCACTAACCGGCACCTACCCGCGGCCACTTACCGGCACCTACCCACAGCCACTTACCGGCATCTACCCGCAGCCACTAACGCGCCCCTACCTGCGGGCAATAACGCGCACCTATCCGCAACCATTTACCGGCACCTACCCGCGGCCACTTACCGGCACCTACCCGCGGCCACTTACCGGCACCTACCCACAGCCACTTACCGGCATCTACCCGCAGCCACTAACGCGCCCCTACCTGCGGCCAATACCACGCACCTATCCGCAACCATTTACCGGCACCTACCCACGGCCATTTACCAGCACCTACCCGCGGCCTCTTACCGGAACCTACCCACGGCCAATTACCGGCACCTAGCCGTGGCCACTTACCGGCACCTACCCGCGGCCACTTACCGGCACCAACCCGTGGCCACTTACCGGCACCTACCCACGGCCACTTACCGGCACCTACCCGCAGCCACTTACCGACACCTACCCACGGCCACTTACCGGCACCTACCCGCGGCCACTTACCGGCACCTACCCGCGGCCACTTACCGGCACCTACCCGCAGCCACTTACCGGCACCTACCCGTGGCCACTTACCGGCACCTACCCGCGGCCACTTACCGGCACCTACCCACGGCCACTTACCGGGACCTACCCGTGGCCATTTACCGGCACCAACCCGCAGCCACTTACTGGCACCTACCCGCGGCCACTTACCGGCACCTACCCACAGCCACTTACCGGCACCTACCCACAGCTACTTACCGGCACCTACCCGTGGCCACTTACCGGCACCTACCCACGGCCACTTACCGGCACCTACCCGCAGCCACTTACCGGCACCTACCCACGGCCACTTACCGGCACCTACCCGCGGCCACTTACCGGCACCTACCCGCGGCCACTTACCGGCACCTACCCGCAGCCACTTACCGGCACCTACCCGCAGCCACTTACTGGCACCTACCCGCGGCCACTTACCGGCACCTACCCGCGGCCACTTACCGGCACCTACCCGCGGCCACTAACGCGCCCCTACCTGCGGCCACTAACGCGCACCTATCCGCAACCATTTACCGGCACCTACCCGTGGCCACTTACCGGCACCTACCCGTGGCCACTTACCGGCACCTACCCGCGGCCACTTACCGGCACCTACCCGCGGCCACTTACCGGCACCTACCCACGGCCACTTACCGGCACCTACCCGCAGCCACTAACCGGTACCTACCCACAGCTACTTACCGGCACCTACCCGCGGCCACTTACCGGCACCTACCCACAGCTACTTACCGGCACCTACCCGCGGCCACTTACCGGCACCTACCCGCGGCCACTTACCGGCACCTACCCGCGGCCACTTACCGGCACCTACCCACGGCCACTTACCGGGACCTACCCGCGGCCATTTACCGGCACCAACCCGCAGCCACTTACCGGCACCTACCCGCGGCCACTTACCGGCACCTACCCACAGCCACTTACCGGCACCTACCCACAGCTACTTACCGGCACCTACCCGTGGCCACTTACCAGCACCTACCCACGGCCACTTACCGGCACCTACCCGCAGC
Source organism: Eleutherodactylus coqui (assembly GCF_035609145.1). Taxonomy (NCBI): domain Eukaryota; kingdom Metazoa; phylum Chordata; class Amphibia; order Anura; family Eleutherodactylidae; genus Eleutherodactylus; species Eleutherodactylus coqui. Next base: position 330,474 of record NW_027102007.1, on the reverse strand, counting down.
CACTTACCGGCACCTACCCACGGCCACTTACCGGCACCTACCCGCGGCCACTTACCGGCACCTACCCGCGGCCACTTACCGGCACCTACCCGCAGCCACTTACCGGCACCTACCCGCAGCCACTTACCGGCACCTACCCGCGGCCACTTACCGGCACCTACCCGCGGCCACTTACCGGCACCTACCCACGGCCACTTACCGGCACCTACCCGCAGCCACTTACCGGCACCTACCCGCGGCCACTAACGCGCCCCTACCTGCGGCCACTAACGCGCACCTATCCGCAACCATTTACCGGCACCTACCCGTGGCCACTTACCGGCACCTACCCGTGGCCACTTACCGGCACCTACCCGCGGCCACTTACCGGCACCTACCCGCGGCCACTTACCGGCACCTACCTTCGGCCACTTACCGGCACCTACCCGCTGCCACTTACCGGCACCTACTCGCGGCCACTTACCGGCACCTACCCGCGGCCACATTCTGAAGCATACATGGGGCAACTTACCGGCACTTAGCCGCGGCCACTTCCTCTCACCTACCCACAGCCACTTACCGGCACCTACCCGCAGCCACTAACGTGCCGCTACCTGCAGCCACTAACGCGCACCTATCCGCAACCATTTACCGGCACCTACCCGTGGCCACTTACCGGCACCTACCCGTGGCCACTTACCGGCACCTACCCGCGGCCACTTACCGGCACCTACCCGCGGCCACTTACCGGCACCTACACGAGGCCACTTACCGGCACCTACCCACGGCCACTTACCGGCACCTAACCGCGGCCACTTACCGGCACCTACCCGCAGCCACTTACCGGCACCTACCCGCGGCCACTTACCGGCACCTACCCGCGGCCACATTCTGAAGCATACATGGGGCAACTTACCTGCACTTAGCCGCGGCCACTTCCTGTCACCTACCCACAGCCACTTACCGGCACCTACCCGCAGCCACTAACGTGCCCCTACCTGCGGCCACTAACACGCACCTATCCGCAACCATTTGCCGGCACCTACCCACAGCTACTTACCGGCACCTACCCGCGGCCACTTACCGGCACCAACCCGTGGCCACTTACCAGCACCTATCCGCAACCATTTACCGGCACCTACCCACAGCTACTTACCGGCACCTACCCGCGGCCACTTACAGGCACCTCTTCACGGCCACTTACCGGCACCTACCCGCGGCCACTTACCGGCAGCTACCCGCAGCCACTTACCGGCACCTACCCGCGGCCACTAACGCGCCCCTACCTGCGGCCCCTAACGCGCACCTATCCGCAACCATTTACCGGCACCTACCCGTGGCCACTTACCGGCACCTACCCGTGGCCACTTACCGGCACCTACCCGCGGCCACTTACCGGCACCTACCCACGGCCACTTACCGGCACCTACCCACGGCCACTTACCGGCACCTACCCGCGGCCACTTACCGGCACCTACCCGTGGCCACGTTCTGAAGCATACATGGGGCAACTTACCGGCACTTAGCCGCGGCCACTTCCTGTCACCTACCCACAGCCACTTACCGGCACCTATCCGCAACCATTTACCGGCACCTACCCACAGCTACTTACCGGCACCTACCCGCGGCCACTTACCGGCACTTAGCCGCGGCCACTTACCGGCACCTACCCACAGCCACTTACCGGCACCTACCCGCAGCCACTAACGCGCCCCTACCTGCGGCCAATAACGCGCACCTATCCGCAACCATTTACCGGCACCTACCCACGGCCACTTACCGACACCTACCCGCGGCCACTAACCGGCACCTACCCGCGGCCACTTACCGGCACCTACCCACAGCCACTTACCGGCATCTACCCGCAGCCACTAACGCGCCCCTACCTGCGGGCAATAACGCGCACCTATCCGCAACCATTTACCGGCACCTACCCGCGGCCACTTACCGGCACCTACCCGCGGCCACTTACCGGCACCTGCCCACAGCCACTTACCGGCATCTACCCGCAGCCACTAACGCGCCCCTACCTGCGGCCAATAACGCGCACCTATTCGCAACCATTTACCGGCACCTACCCGCGGCCACTTACCGGCACCTACCCGCGGCCACTTACCGGCACCTACCCACAGCCACTTACCGGCACCAACCCGCGGCCACTTACCGGCACCTAACCGCGGCCTCTTACCGGCACCTACCCACGGCCAATTACCGGCACCTACCCGTGGCCACTTACCGGCACCTACCCGCGGCCACTTACCGGCACCAACCCGTGGCCACTTACCGGCACCTACCCACAGCCACTTACCGGCACCTACCCGCGGCCACTTACCGACACCTACCCACGGCCACTTACCGGCACCTACCCGCGGCCACTTACCGGCACCTACCCGCGGCCACTTACCGGCACCTACCCACAGCTACTTACCGGCACCTACCCGTGGCCACTTACCGGCACCTACCCATGGCCACTTACCGGCACCTACCCGCAGCCACTTACCGGCACCTACCCACGGCCACTTACCGGCACCTACCCGCGGCCACTTACCGGCACCTACCCGCGGCCACTTACCGGCACCTACCCGCGGCCACTTACCGGCACCTACCCGCAGCCACTTACCGGCACCTACCCGCGGCCACTAACGCGCCCCTACCTGCGGCCACTAACGCGCACCTATCCGCAACCATTTACCGGCACTTACCCGCGGCCACTTACCGGCACCTACCCGCGGCCACTTACCGGCACCTACACGAGGCCACTTACCGGCACCTACCCACGGCCACTTACCGGCACCTACCCGCGGCCACTTCCTGTCACCTACCCACAGCCACTTACCGACACCTACCCGCGGCCACTAACGCGCCCCTACCTGCGGCCACTAACACGCACCTATCCGCAACCATTTACCGGCACCTACCTGCGGCCACTTACCGGCACCTACCCATGGACACTTACCGGCACCTACCCGCGGCCACTAACGCGCCCCTACCTGCGGCCACTAACGCGCACCTATCCGCAACCATTTACCGGCACCTACCTGCGGCCACTTACCGGCACCTACCCATGGACACTTACCGGCACCTACCTGCGGCCACTTACCGGCACCTACCCGTGGCCACTTACCGGCACCTACCCGCGGCCACTTACCGGCACCTACCTTCGGCCACTTACCGGCACCTACCCGCTGCCACTTACCGGCACCTACTCGCGGCCACTTACCGGCACCTACCCGCGGCCACATTCTGAAGCATACATGGGGCAACTTACCGGCACTTAGCCGCGGCCACTTCCTCTCACCTACCCACAGCCACTTACCGGCACCTACCCGCAGCCACTAACGTGCCCCTACCTGCAGCCACTAACGCGCACCTATCCGCAACCATTTACCGGCACCTACCCGTGGCCACTTACCGGCACCTACCCGTGGCCACTTACCGGCACCTACCCGCGGCCACTTACCGGCACCTACCCGCGGCCACTTACCGGCACCTACACGAGGCCACTTACCGGCACCTACCCATGGCCACTTACCGGCACCTAACCGCGGCCACTTACCGGCACCTACCCGCAGCCACTAACCGGCACCTACCCGCGGCCACTTACCGGCACCTACCCGCGGCCACATTCTGAAGCATACATGGGGCAACTTACCTGCACTTAGCCGCGGCCACTTCCTGTCACCTACCCACAGCCACTTACCGGCACCTACCCGCAGCCACTAACGTGCCCCTACCTGCGGCCACTAACACGCACCTATCCGCAACCATTTACCGGCACCTACCCACAGCTACTTACCGGCACCTACCCGCGGCCACTTACCGGCACCAACCCGTGGCCACTTACCAGCACCTATCCGCAACCATTTACCGGCACCTACCCACAGCTACTTACCGGCACCTACCCGCGGCCACTTACCGGCACCTCTTCACGGCCACTTACCGGCACCTACCCGCGGCCACTTACCGGCAGCTACCCGCAGCCACTTACCGGCACCTACCCGCGGCCACTAACGCGCCCCTACCTGCGGCCCCTAACGCGCACCTATCCGCAACCATTTACCGGCACCTACCCGTGGCCACTTACCGGCACCTACCCGTGGCCACTTACCGGCACCTACCCGCGGCCACTTACCGGCACCTACCCACGGCCACTTACCGGCACCTACCCACGGCCACTTACCGGCACCTACCCGCGGCCACTTACCGGCACCTACCCGTGGCCACATTCTGAAGCATACATGGGGCAACTTACCGGCACTTAGCCGCGGCCACTTCCTGTCACCTACCCACAGCCACTTACCGGCACCTATCCGCAACCATTTACCGGCACCTACCCACAGCTACTTACCGGCACCTACCCGCGGCCACTTACCGGCACTTAGCCGCGGCCACTTACCGGCACTACCCACAGCCACTTACCGGCACCTACCCGCAGCCACTAACGCGCCCCTACCTGCGGCCAATAACGCGCACCTATCCGCAACCATTTACCGGCACCTACCCACGGCCACTTACCGACACCTACCCGCGGCCACTAACCGGCACCTACCCGCGGCCACTTACCGGCACCTACCCACAGCCACTTACCGGCATCTACCCGCAGCCACTAACGCGCCCCTACCTGCGGGCAATAACGCGCACCTATCCGCAACCATTTACCGGCACCTACCCGCGGCCACTTACCGGCACCTACCCGCGGCCACTTACCGGCACCTACCCACAGCCACTTACCGGCATCTACCCGCAGCCACTAACGCGCCCCTACCTGCGGCCAATACCACGCACCTATCCGCAACCATTTACCGGCACCTACCCACGGCCATTTACCAGCACCTACCCGCGGCCTCTTACCGGAACCTACCCACGGCCAATTACCGGCACCTAGCCGTGGCCACTTACCGGCACCTACCCGCGGCCACTTACCGGCACCAACCCGTGGCCACTTACCGGCACCTACCCACGGCCACTTACCGGCACCTACCCGCAGCCACTTACCGACACCTACCCACGGCCACTTACCGGCACCTACCCGCGGCCACTTACCGGCACCTACCCGCGGCCACTTACCGGCACCTACCCGCAGCCACTTACCGGCACCTACCCGTGGCCACTTACCGGCACCTACCCGCGGCCACTTACCGGCACCTACCCACGGCCACTTACCGGGACCTACCCGTGGCCATTTACCGGCACCAACCCGCAGCCACTTACTGGCACCTACCCGCGGCCACTTACCGGCACCTACCCACAGCCACTTACCGGCACCTACCCACAGCTACTTACCGGCACCTACCCGTGGCCACTTACCGGCACCTACCCACGGCCACTTACCGGCACCTACCCGCAGCCACTTACCGGCACCTACCCACGGCCACTTACCGGCACCTACCCGCGGCCACTTACCGGCACCTACCCGCGGCCACTTACCGGCACCTACCCGCAGCCACTTACCGGCACCTACCCGCAGCCACTTACTGGCACCTACCCGCGGCCACTTACCGGCACCTACCCGCGGCCACTTACCGGCACCTACCCGCGGCCACTAACGCGCCCCTACCTGCGGCCACTAACGCGCACCTATCCGCAACCATTTACCGGCACCTACCCGTGGCCACTTACCGGCACCTACCCGTGGCCACTTACCGGCACCTACCCGCGGCCACTTACCGGCACCTACCCGCGGCCACTTACCGGCACCTACCCACGGCCACTTACCGGCACCTACCCGCAGCCACTAACCGGTACCTACCCACAGCTACTTACCGGCACCTACCCGCGGCCACTTACCGGCACCTACCCACAGCTACTTACCGGCACCTACCCGCGGCCACTTACCGGCACCTACCCGCGGCCACTTACCGGCACCTACCCACGGCCACTTACCGGGACCTACCCGCGGCCATTTACCGGCACCAACCCGCAGCCACTTACCGGCACCTACCCGCGGCCACTTACCGGCACCTACCCACAGCCACTTACCGGCACCTACCCACAGCTACTTACCGGCACCTACCCGTGGCCACTTACCAGCACCTACCCACGGCCACTTACCGGCACCTACCCGCAGCCACTTACCGGCACCTACCCACGGCCACTTACCGGCACCTACCCGCGGCCACTTACCGGCACCTACCCGCGGCCACTTACCGGCACCTACCCGCAGCCACTTACCGGCACCTACCCGCAGCCACTTACCGGCACCTACCCGCGGCCACTTACCGGCACCTACCCGCGGCCACTTACCGGCACCTACCCACGGCCACTTACCGGCACCTACCCGCAGCCACTTACCGGCACCTACCCGCGGCCACTAACGCGCCCCTACCTGCGGCCACTAACGCGCACCTATCCGCAACCATTTACCGGCACCTACCCGTGGCCACTTACCGGCACCTACCCGTGGCCACTTACCGGCACCTACCCGCGGCCACTTACCGGCACCTACCCGCGGCCACTTACCGGCACCTACCTTCGGCCACTTACCGGCACCTACCCGCTGCCACTTACCGGCACCTACTCGCGGCCACTTACCGGCACCTACCCGCGGCCACATTCTGAAGCATACATGGGGCAACTTACCGGCACTTAGCCGCGGCCACTTCCTCTCACCTACCCACAGCCACTTACCGGCACCTACCCGCAGCCACTAACGTGCCGCTACCTGCAGCCACTAACGCGCACCTATCTGCAACCATTTACCGGCACCTACCCGTGGCCACTTACCGGCACCTACCCGTGGCCACTTACCGGCACCTACCCGCGGCCACTTACCGGCACCTACCCGCGGCCACTTACCGGCACCTACACGAGGCCACTTACCGGCACCTACCCACGGCCACTTACCGGCACCTAACCGCGGCCACTTACCGGCACCTACCCGCAGCCACTTACCGGCACCTACCCGCGGCCACTTACCGGCACCTACCCGCGGCCACATTCTGAAGCATACATGGGGCAACTTACCTGCACTTAGCCGCGGCCACTTCCTGTCACCTACCCACAGCCACTTACCGGCACCTACCCGCAGCCACTAACGTGCCCCTACCTGCGGCCACTAACACGCACCTATCCGCAACCATTTGCCGGCACCTACCCACAGCTACTTACCGGCACCTACCCGCGGCCACTTACCGGCACCAACCCGTGGCCACTTACCAGCACCTATCCGCAACCATTTACCGGCACCTACCCACAGCTACTTACCGGCACCTACCCGCGGCCACTTACAGGCACCTCTTCACGGCCACTTACCGGCACCTACCCGCGGCCACTTACCGGCAGCTACCCGCAGCCACTTACCGGCACCTACCCGCGGCCACTAACGCGCCCCTACCTGCGGCCCCTAACGCGCACCTATCCGCAACCATTTACCGGCACCTACCCGTGGCCACTTACCGGCACCTACCCGTGGCCACTTACCGGCACCTACCCGCGGCCACTTACCGGCACCTACCCACGGCCACTTACCGGCACCTACCCACGGCCACTTACCGGCACCTACCCGCGGCCACTTACCGGCACCTACCCGTGGCCACGTTCTGAAGCATACATGGGGCAACTTACCGGCACTTAGCCGCGGCCACTTCCTGTCACCTACCCACAGCCACTTACCGGCACCTATCCGCAACCATTTACCGGCACCTACCCACAGCTACTTACCGGCACCTACCCGCGGCCACTTACCGGCACTTAGCCGCGGCCACTTACCGGCACCTACCCACAGCCACTTACCGGCACCTACCCGCAGCCACTAACGCGCCCCTACCTGCGGCCAATAACGCGCACCTATCCGCAACCATTTACCGGCACCTACCCACGGCCACTTACCGACACCTACCCGCGGCCACTAACCGGCACCTACCCGCGGCCACTTACCGGCACCTACCCACAGCCACTTACCGGCATCTACCCGCAGCCACTAACGCGCCCCTACCTGCGGGCAATAACGCGCACCTATCCGCAACCATTTACCGGCACCTACCCGCGGCCACTTACCGGCACCTACCCGCGGCCACTTACCGGCACCTGCCCACAGCCACTTACCGGCATCTACCCGCAGCCACTAACGCGCCCCTACCTGCGGCCAATAACGCGCACCTATTCGCAACCATTTACCGGCACCTACCCGCGGCCACTTACCGGCACCTACCCGCGGCCACTTACCGGCACCTACCCACAGCCACTTACCGGCACCAACCCGCGGCCACTTACCGGCACCTAACCGCGGCCTCTTACCGGCACCTACCCACGGCCAATTACCGGCACCTACCCGTGGCCACTTACCGGCACCTACCCGCGGCCACTTACCGGCACCAACCCGTGGCCACTTACCGGCACCTACCCACAGCCACTTACCGGCACCTACCCGCGGCCACTTACCGACACCTACCCACGGCCACTTACCGGCACCTACCCGCGGCCACTTACCGGCACCTACCCGCGGCCACTTACCGGCACCTACCCACAGCTACTTACCGGCACCTACCCGTGGCCACTTACCGGCACCTACCCATGGCCACTTACCGGCACCTACCCGCAGCCACTTACCGGCACCTACCCACGGCCACTTACCGGCACCTACCCGCGGCCACTTACCGGCACCTACCCGCGGCCACTTACCGGCACCTACCCGCGGCCACTTACCGGCACCTACCCGCAGCCACTTACCGGCACCTACCCGCGGCCACTAACGCGCCCCTACCTGCGGCCACTAACGCGCACCTATCCGCAACCATTTACCGGCACCTACCCGTGGCCACTTACCGACACCTACCCGTGGCCACTTACCGGCACCTACCCGCGGCCACTTACCGGCACCTACCCGCGGCCACTTACCGGCACCTACCCACGGCCACTTACCGGCACCTACCCGCAGCCACTTACCGGTACCTACCCACAGCTACTTACCGGCACCTACCCGCGGCCACTTACCGGCACCTACCCACAGCTACTTACCGGCACCTACCCACGGCCACTTACCGGCACCTACCCGCGGCCACTTACCGGCACCTACCCGCGGCCACTTACCGGCACCTACCTGCAGCCACTTACCGGCACCTACCCGCGGCCACTTACCGGCACCTACCCGCGGCCACATTCTGAAGCATACATGGGGCAACTTACCGGCATTTAGCTGCGGCCACTTCCTGCCACCTACCCACAGCCACTTACCGGCACCTACCCGCAGCCACTAACGTGCCCCTACCTGCTGCCACTAACGCTCACCTATCCGCAACCATTAACCGGCAGCTACCCACAGCTACTTACCGGCACCTACCCGCGGCCACTTACCGGCACCTACCCGCGGCCACATTCTGAAGCATACATGGAGCCAATTACCGGCACTTAGCCACGACCACTTCCTGTCACCTACCCACAGCCACTTACCGGCACCTACCCGCGGCCACTTACCGGCACCAACCCGCGGCCTCTTACCGGCACCCACCCGCGGCCACCTACCGGCAATCACCCGCGGCCACATTCTGAAGCATACATGGGGCCAATTACCGGCACTTAGCCACGGCCACTTCCTGTCACCTACCCACAGCCACTTACCGGCACCTACCCACGGCCAATTACCGGCACCTACCCGTGGCCACTTACCGGCACCTACCCGCGGCCACTTACCGGCACCAACCCGTGGCCACTTACCGGCACCTACCCGCGGCCACTTACCGGCACCTACCCGCAGCCACTTACCGGCACCTACCCACGGCCACTTACCGGCACCTACCCGCGGCCACTTACCGGCACCTACCCGCAGCCACTTACCGGCACCTACCCGTGGCCACTTACCGGCACCTACCCGCGGCCACTTACCGGCACCTACCCGCGGCCACTAACGCGCCCCTACCTGCGGCCACTAACGCGCACCTATCCGCAACCATTTACCGGCACCTACCCGTGGCCACTTACCGGCACCTACCCGTGCCCACTTACCGGCACCTACCCGCGGCCACTTACCGGCACCTACCCGCGGCCACTTACCGGCACCTACCCACGGCCACTTACCGGCACCTACCCGCGGCCACATTCTGAAGCATACATGGGGCAACTTACCGGCACTGAGCCGCGGCCACTTCCTGTCACCTACCCACAGCCACTTACCGGCACCTACCCGCGGCCACTTACCGGCACCTACACGAGGCCACTTACCGGCACCTACCCACGGCCACTTACCGGCACCTAACCGCGGCCACTTACCGGCACCTACCCGCAGCCACTTACCGGCACCTACCCACGGCCACTTACCGGCACCTACCCGCGGCCACTTACCGGCACCTACCCGCAGCCACTTACCGGCACCTACCCGCGGCCACTTACCGGCACCTACCCGCGGCCACTAACGCGCCCCTTCCTGCGGCCACTAACGCGCACCTATCCGCAACCATTTACCGGCACCTACCCGTGGCCACTTACCGGCACCTACCCGTGGCCACTTACCGGCACCTACCCGCGGCCACTTACCGGCACCTACCCGCGGCCACTTACCGGCACCTACCCACGGCCACTTACCGGCACCTACCTGCGGCCACATTCTGAAGCATACATGGGGCAACTTACCGGCACTGAGCCGCGGCCACTTCCTGTCACCTACCCACAGCCACTAACGCGCCCCTACCTGCGGCCACTAACGCGCACCTATCCGCAACCATTTACCGGCACCTACCCACAGCTACTTACCGGCACCTACCCGTGGCCACTTACCGGCACCTACCCGCAGCCACTAATGTGCCCCTACCTGCGGCCACTAACGTGCACCTATCCGCAACCATTTACCGGCACCTACCCACAGCTACTTACCGGCACCTACCCGCGGCCACTTACCGGCACCTACCCGCGGCCACTTACCGGCACCTACCCACAGACACTTACCGGCACCTACCCGCAGCCACTAACGCGCCCCTACCTGCGGCCAATAACGCGCACCTATCCGCAACCATTTACCGGCACCTACCCACGGCCACTAACCGGCACCTACCCGCGGCCACTTACCGGCACCCACCCGCGGCCACTTACCGGCACCTACCCGCGGCCACATTCTGAAGCATACATGGGGCAACTTACCGGCATTTAGCCGCGGCCACTTCCTCTCACCTACCCACAGCCACTTACCGGCAAGTACCCGCAGCCACTAACGTGCCCCTACCTGCAGCCACTAACGCGCACCTATCCGCAACCATTTACCGGCACCTACCCGTGGCCACTTACCGGCACCTACCCGCGGCCACATTCTGAAGCATACATGGGGCAACTTACCGGCACTTAGCCACGCCCACTTCCTGTCACCTACCCACAGCCACTTACCGGCACCTACCCGCGGCCACTTACCGGCACCCACCCGCGGCCACTTACCGGCACCTACCCGCGGCCACATTCTGAAGCATACATGGGGCAACTTACCGGCATTTAGCCGCGGCCACTTCCTCTCACCTACCCACAGCCACTTACCGGCAACTACCCGCAGCCACTAACGTGCCCCTACCTGCAGCCACTAACGCGCACCTATCCGCAACCATTTACCGGCACCTACCCGTGGCCACTTACCGGCACCTACCCGTGGCCACTTACCGGCACTTACCCGCGGCCACTTACCGGCACCTACCCGCGGCCACTTACCGGCACCTACACGAGGCCACTTACCGGCACCTACCCACGGCCACTTACCGGCACCTAACCGCGGCCACTTACCGGCACCTACCCGCAGCCACTTACCGGCACCTACCCGCGGCCACATTCTGAAGCATACATGGGGCAACTTACCGGCACTTAGCCGCGGCCACTTCCTGTCACCTACCCACAGCCACTTACCGGCACCTACCCGCGGCCACTAACGCGCCCCTACCTGCGGCCACTAACACGCACCTATCCGCAACCATTTACCGGCACCTACCTGCGGCCACTTACCGGCACCTACCCATGGACACTTACCGGCACCTACCTGCGGCCACTTACCGGCACCTACCTGTGGCCACTTACCGGCACCTACCCGCGGCCACTTACCGGCACCTACCTGCGGCCACTTACCGGCACCTACCCGCGGCCACATTCTGAAGCATACATGGGGCAACTTACCAGCACTTAGCCGCGGCCACTTCCTGTCACCTACCTACAGCCACTTACCGGCACCTACCCGCGGCCACTAACGCGCCCCTACCTGCGGCCACTAACGCGCACCTATCCGCAACCATTTACCGGCACCTACCTGCGGCCACTTACCGGCACCTACCCATGGACACTTACCGGCACCTACCTGCGGCCACTTACCGGCACCTACCCGTGGCCACTTACCGGCACCTACCCGCGGCCACTTACCGGCACCTACCTTCGGCCACTTACCGGCACCTACCCGCTGCCACTTACCGGCACCTACTCGCGGCCACTTACCGGCACCTACCCGCGGCCACATTCTGAAGCATACATGGGGCAACTTACCGGCACTTAGCCGCGGCCACTTCCTCTCACCTACCCACAGCCACTTACCGGCACCTACCCGCAGCCACTAACGTGCCCCTACCTGCAGCCACTAACGCGCACCTATCCGCAACCATTTACCGGCACCTACCCGTGGCCACTTACCGGCACCTACCCGTGGCCACTTACCGGCACCTACCCGCGGCCACTTACCGGCACCTACCCGCGGCCACTTACCGGCACCTACACGAGGCCACTTACCGGCACCTACCCACGGCCACTTACCGGCACCTAACCGCGGCCACTTACCGGCACCTACCGGCAGCCACTAACCGGCACCTACCCGCGGCCACTTACCGGCACCTACCCGCGGCCACATTCTGAAGCATACATGGGGCAACTTAGCTGCACTTAGCCGCGGCCACTTCCTGTCACCTACCCACAGCCACTTACCGGCACCTACCCGCAGCCACTAACGTGCCCCTACCTGCGGCCACTAACACGCACCTATCCGCAACCATTTACCGGCACCTACCCACAGCTACTTACCGGCACCTACCCGCGGCCACTTACCGGCACCAACCCGTGGCCACTTACCAGCACCTATCCGCAACCATTTACCGGCACCTACCCACAGCTACTTACCGGCACCTACCCGCGGCCACTTACCGGCACCCACCCGAGGCCACTTACCGGCACCTACCCGCGGCCACATTCTGAAGCATACATGGGGCAACTTACCGGCATTTAGCCGCGGCCACTTCCTCTCACCTACCCACAGCCACTTACCGGCAAGTACCCGCAGCCACTAACGTGCCCCTACCTGCAGCCACTAACGCGCACCTATCCGCAACCATTTACCGGCACCTACCCGTGGCCACTTACCGGCACCTACCCGTGGCCACTTACCGGCACTTACCCGCGGCCACTTACCGGCACCTACCCGCGGCCACTTACCGGCACCTACACGAGGCCACTTACCGGCACCTACCCACGGCCACTTACCGGCACCTACCCGCGGCCACTTCCTGTCACCTACCCACAGCCACTTACCGACACCTACCCGCGGCCACTAACGCGCCCCTACCTGCGGCCACTAACACGCACCTATCCGCAACCATTTACCGGCACCTACCTGCGGCCACTTACCGGCACCTACCCATGGACACTTACCGGCACCTACCCGCGGCCACTAACGCGCCCCTACCTGCGGCCACTAACGCGCACCTATCCGCAACCATTTACCGGCACCTACCTGCGGCCACTTACCGGCACCTACCCATGGACACTTACCGGCACCTACCTGCGGCCACTTACCGGCACCTACCCGTGGCCACTTACCGGCACCTACCCGCGGCCACTTACCGGCACCTACCTTCGGCCACTTACCGGCACCTACCCGCTGCCACTTACCGGCACCTACTCGCGGCCACTTACCGGCACCTACCCGCGGCCACATTCTGAAGCATACATGGGGCAACTTACCGGCACTTAGCCGCGGCCACTTCCTCTCACCTACCCACAGCCACTTACCGGCACCTACCCGCAGCCACTAACGTGCCCCTACCTGCAGCCACTAACGCGCACCTATCCGCAACCATTTACCGGCACCTACCCGTGGCCACTTACCGGCACCTACCCGTGGCCACTTACCGGCACCTACCCGCGGCCACATTCTGAAGCATACATGGGGCAACTTACCGGCACTTAGCCACGCCCACTTCCTGTCACCTACCCACAGCCACTTACCGGCACCTACCCGCGGCCACTTACCGGCACCCACCCGCGGCCACTTACCGGCACCTACCCGCGGCCACATTCTGAAGCATACATGGGGCAACTTACCGGCATTTAGCCGCGGCCACTTCCTCTCACCTACCCACAGCCACTTACCGGCAACTACCCGCAGCCACTAACGTGCCCCTACCTGCAGCCACTAACGCGCACCTATCCGCAACCATTTACCGGCACCTACCCGTGGCCACTTACCGGCACCTACCCGTGGCCACTTACCGGCACTTACCCGCGGCCACTTACCGGCACCTACCCGCGGCCACTTACCGGCACCTACACGAGGCCACTTACCGGCACCTACCCACGGCCACTTACCGGCACCTAACCGCGGCCACTTACCGGCACCTACCCGCAGCCACTTACCGGCACCTACCCGCGGCCACATTCTGAAGCATACATGGGGCAACTTACCGGCACTTAGCCGCGGCCACTTCCTGTCACCTACCCACAGCCACTTACCGGCACCTACCCGCGGCCACTAACGCGCCCCTACCTGCGGCCACTAACACGCACCTATCCGCAACCATTTACCGGCACCTACCTGCGGCCACTTACCGGCACCTACCCATGGACACTTACCGGCACCTACCTGCGGCCACTTACCGGCACCTACCTGTGGCCACTTACCGGCACCTACCCGCGGCCACTTACCGGCACCTACCTGCGGCCACTTACCGGCACCTACCCGCGGCCACATTCTGAAGCATACATGGGGCAACTTACCAGCACTTAGCCGCGGCCACTTCCTGTCACCTACCTACAGCCACTTACCGGCACCTACCCGCGGCCACTAACGCGCCCCTACCTGCGGCCACTAACGCGCACCTATCCGCAACCATTTACCGGCACCTACCTGCGGCCACTTACCGGCACCTACCCATGGACACTTACCGGCACCTACCTGCGGCCACTTACCGGCACCTACCCGTGGCCACTTACCGGCACCTACCCGCGGCCACTTACCGGCACCTACCTTCGGCCACTTACCGGCACCTACCCGCTGCCACTTACCGGCACCTACTCGCGGCCACTTACCGGCACCTACCCGCGGCCACATTCTGAAGCATACATGGGGCAACTTACCGGCACTTAGCCGCGGCCACTTCCTCTCACCTACCCACAGCCACTTACCGGCACCTACCCGCAGCCACTAACGTGCCCCTACCTGCAGCCACTAACGCGCACCTATCCGCAACCATTTACCGGCACCTACCCGTGGCCACTTACCGGCACCTACCCGTGGCCACTTACCGGCACCTACCCGCGGCCACTTACCGGCACCTACCCGCGGCCACTTACCGGCACCTACACGAGGCCACTTACCGGCACCTACCCACGGCCACTTACCGGCACCTAACCGCGGCCACTTACCGGCACCTACCGGCAGCCACTAACCGGCACCTACCCGCGGCCACTTACCGGCACCTACCCGCGGCCACATTCTGAAGCATACATGGGGCAACTTAGCTGCACTTAGCCGCGGCCACTTCCTGTCACCTACCCACAGCCACTTACCGGCACCTACCCGCAGCCACTAACGTGCCCCTACCTGCGGCCACTAACACGCACCTATCCGCAACCATTTACCGGCACCTACCCACAGCTACTTACCGGCACCTACCCGCGGCCACTTACCGGCACCAACCCGTGGCCACTTACCAGCACCTATCCGCAACCATTTACCGGCACCTACCCACAGCTACTTACCGGCACCTACCCGCGGCCACTTACCGGCACCCACCCGAGGCCACTTACCGGCACCTACCCGCGGCCACATTCTGAAGCATACATGGGGCAACTTACCGGCATTTAGCCGCGGCCACTTCCTCTCACCTACCCACAGCCACTTACCGGCAAGTACCCGCAGCCACTAACGTGCCCCTACCTGCAGCCACTAACGCGCACCTATCCGCAACCATTTACCGGCACCTACCCGTGGCCACTTACCGGCACCTACCCGTGGCCACTTACCGGCACTTACCCGCGGCCACTTACCGGCACCTACCCGCGGCCACTTACCGGCACCTACACGAGGCCACTTACCGGCACCTACCCACGGCCACTTACCGGCACCTACCCGCGGCCACTTCCTGTCACCTACCCACAGCCACTTACCGACACCTACCCGCGGCCACTAACGCGCCCCTACCTGCGGCCACTAACACGCACCTATCCGCAACCATTTACCGGCACCTACCTGCGGCCACTTACCGGCACCTACCCATGGACACTTACCGGCACCTACCCGCGGCCACTAACGCGCCCCTACCTGCGGCCACTAACGCGCACCTATCCGCAACCATTTACCGGCACCTACCTGCGGCCACTTACCGGCACCTACCCATGGACACTTACCGGCACCTACCTGCGGCCACTTACCGGCACCTACCCGTGGCCACTTACCGGCACCTACCCGCGGCCACTTACCGGCACCTACCTTCGGCCACTTACCGGCACCTACCCGCTGCCACTTACCGGCACCTACTCGCGGCCACTTACCGGCACCTACCCGCGGCCACATTCTGAAGCATACATGGGGCAACTTACCGGCACTTAGCCGCGGCCACTTCCTCTCACCTACCCACAGCCACTTACCGGCACCTACCCGCAGCCACTAACGTGCCCCTACCTGCAGCCACTAACGCGCACCTATCCGCAACCATTTACCGGCACCTACCCGTGGCCACTTACCGGCACCTACCCGTGGCCACTTACCGGCACCTACCCGCGGCCACTTACCGGCACCTACCCGCGGCCACTTACCGGCACCTACACGAGGCCACTTACCGGCACCTACCCATGGCCACTTACCGGCACCTAACCGCGGCCACTTACCGGCACCTACCCGCAGCCACTAACCGGCACCTACCCGCGGCCACTTACCGGCACCTACCCGCGGCCACATTCTGAAGCATACATGGGGCAACTTACCTGCACTTAGCCGCGGCCACTTCCTGTCACCTACCCACAGCCACTTACCGGCACCTACCCGCAGCCACTAACGTGCCCCTACCTGCGGCCACTAACACGCACCTATCCGCAACCATTTACCGGCACCTACCCACAGCTACTTACCGGCACCTACCCGCGGCCACTTACCGGCACCAACCCGTGGCCACTTACCAGCACCTATCCGCAACCATTTACCGGCACCTACCCACAGCTACTTACCGGCACCTACCCGCGGCCACTTACCGGCACCCACCCGAGGCCACTTACCGGCACCTACCCGCGGCCACATTCTGAAGCATACATGGGGCAACTTACCGGCATTTAGCCGCGGCCACTTCCTCTCACCTACCCACAGCCACTTACCGGCAAGTACCCGCAGCCACTAACGTGCCCCTACCTGCAGCCACTAACGCGCACCTATCCGCAACCATTTACCGGCACCTACCCGTGGCCACTTACCGGCACCTACCCGTGGCCACTTACCGGCACTTACCCGCGGCCACTTACCGGCACCTACCCGCGGCCACTTACCGGCACCTACACGAGGCCACTTACCGGCACCTACCCACGGCCACTTACCGGCACCTACCCGCGGCCACTTCCTGTCACCTACCCACAGCCACTTACCGACACCTACCCGCGGCCACTAACGCGCCCCTACCTGCGGCCACTAACACGCACCTATCCGCAACCATTTACCGGCACCTACCTGCGGCCACTTACCGGCACCTACCCATGGACACTTACCGGCACCTACCCGCGGCCACTAACGCGCCCCTACCTGCGGCCACTAACGCGCACCTATCCGCAACCATTTACCGGCACCTACCTGCGGCCACTTACCGGCACCTACCCATGGACACTTACCGGCACCTACCTGCGGCCACTTACCGGCACCTACCCGTGGCCACTTACCGGCACCTACCCGCGGCCACTTACCGGCACCTACCTTCGGCCACTTACCGGCACCTACCCGCTGCCACTTACCGGCACCTACTCGCGGCCACTTACCGGCACCTACCCGCGGCCACATTCTGAAGCATACATGGGGCAACTTACCGGCACTTAGCCGCGGCCACTTCCTCTCACCTACCCACAGCCACTTACCGGCACCTACCCGCAGCCACTAACGTGCCCCTACCTGCAGCCACTAACGCGCACCTATCCGCAACCATTTACCGGCACCTACCCGTGGCCACTTACCGGCACCTACCCGTGGCCACTTACCGGCACCTACCCGCGGCCACTTACCGGCACCTACCCGCGGCCACTTACCGGCACCTACACGAGGCCACTTACCGGCACCTACCCATGGCCACTTACCGGCACCTAACCGCGGCCACTTACCGGCACCTACCCGCAGCCACTAACCGGCACCTACCCGCGGCCACTTACCGGCACCTACCCGCGGCCACATTCTGAAGCATACATGGGGCAACTTACCTGCACTTAGCCGCGGCCACTACCTGTCACCTACCCACAGCCACTTACCGGCACCTACCCGCAGCCACTAACGTGCCCCTACCTGCGGCCACTAACACGCACCTATCCGCAACCATTTACCGGCACCTACCCACAGCTACTTACCGGCACCTACCCGCGGCCACTTACCGGCACCAACCCGTGGCCACTTACCAGCACCTATCCGCAACCATTTACCGGCACCTACCCACAGCTACTTACCGGCACCTACCCGCGGCCACTTACCGGCACCTCTTCACGGCCACTTACCGGCACCTACCCGCGGCCACTTACCGGCAGCTACCCGCAGCCACTTACCGGCACCTACCCGCGGCCACTAACGCGCCCCTACCTGCGGCCCCTAACGCGCACCTATCCGCAACCATTTACCGGCACCTACCCGTGGCCACTTACCGGCACCTACCCGTGGCCACTTACCGGCACCTACCCGCGGCCACTTACCGGCACCTACCCACGGCCACTTACCGGCACCTACCCACGGCCACTTACCGGCACCTACCCGCGGCCACTTACCGGCACCTACCCGTGGCCACATTCTGAAGCATACATGGGGCAACTTACCGGCACTTAGCCGCGGCCACTTCCTGTCACCTACCCACAGCCACTTACCGGCACCTATCCGCAACCATTTACCGGCACCTACCCACAGCTACTTACCGGCACCTACCCGCGGCCACTTACCGGCACTTAGCCGCGGCCACTTACCGGCACTACCCACAGCCACTTACCGGCACCTACCCGCAGCCACTAACGCGCCCCTACCTGCGGCCAATAACGCGCACCTATCCGCAACCATTTACCGGCACCTACCCACGGCCACTTACCGACACCTACCCGCGGCCACTAACCGGCACCTACCCGCGGCCACTTACCGGCACCTACCCACAGCCACTTACCGGCATCTACCCGCAGCCACTAACGCGCCCCTACCTGCGGGCAATAACGCGCACCTATCCGCAACCATTTACCGGCACCTACCCGCGGCCACTTACCGGCACCTACCCGCGGCCACTTACCGGCACCTACCCACAGCCACTTACCGGCATCTACCCGCAGCCACTAACGCGCCCCTACCTGCGGCCAATACCGCGCACCTATCCGCAACCATTTACCGGCACCTACCCACGGCCATTTACCAGCACCTACCCGCGGCCTCTTACCGGAACCTACCCACGGCCAATTACCGGCACCTAGCCGTGGCCACTTACCGGCACCTACCCGCGGCCACTTACCGGCACCAACCCGTGGCCACTTACCGGCACCTACCCACGGCCACTTACCGGCACCTACCCGCAGCCACTTACCGACACCTACCCACGGCCACTTACCGGCACCTACCCGCGGCCACTTACCGGCACCTACCCGCGGCCACTTACCGGCACCTACCCGCAGCCACTTACCGGCACCTACCCGTGGCCACTTACCGGCACCTACCCGCGGCCACTTACCGGCACCTACCCACGGCCACTTACCGGGACCTACCCGCGGCCATTTACCGGCACCAACCCGCAGCCACTTACTGGCACCTACCCGCGGCCACTTACCGGCACCTACCCACAGCCACTTACCGGCACCTACCCACAGCTACTTACCGGCACCTACCCGTGGCCACTTACCGGCACCTACCCACGGCCACTTACCGGCACCTACCCGCAGCCACTTACCGGCACCTACCCACGGCCACTTACCGGCACCTACCCGCGGCCACTTACCGGCACCTACCCGCGGCCACTTACCGGCACCTACCCGCAGCCACTTACCGGCACCTACCCGCAGCCACTTACTGGCACCTACCCGCGGCCACTTACCGGCACCTACCCGCGGCCACTTACCGGCACCTACCCGCGGCCACTAACGCGCCCCTACCTGCGGCCACTAACGCGCACCTATCCGCAACCATTTACCGGCACCTACCCGTGGCCACTTACCGGCACCTACCCGTGGCCACTTACCGGCACCTACCCGCGGCCACTTACCGGCACCTACCCGCGGCCACTTACCGGCACCTACCCACGGCCACTTACCGGCACCTACCCGCAGCCACTAACCGGTACCTACCCACAGCTACTTACCGGCACCTACCCGCGGCCACTTACCGGCACCTACCCACAGCTACTTACCGGCACCTACCCGCGGCCACTTACCGGCACCTACCCGCGGCCACTTACCGGCACCTACCCGCGGCCACTTACCGGCACCTACCCACGGCCACTTACCGGGACCTACCCGCGGCCATTTACCGGCACCAACCCGCAGCCACTTACCGGCACCTACCCGCGGCCACTTACCGGCACCTACCCACAGCCACTTACCGGCACCTACCCACAGCTACTTACCGGCACCTACCCGTGGCCACTTACCAGCACCTACCCACGGCCACTTACCGGCACCTACCCGCAGCCACTTACCGGCACCTACCCACGGCCACTTACCGGCACCTACCCGCGGCCACTTACCGGCACCTACCCGCGGCCACTTACCGGCACCTACCCGCAGCCACTTACCGGCACCTACCCGCAGCCACTTACCGGCACCTACCCGCGGCCACTTACCGGCACCTACCCGCGGCCACTTACCGGCACCTACCCACGGCCACTTACCGGCACCTACCCGCAGCCACTTACCGGCACCTACCCGCGGCCACTAACGCGCCCCTACCTGCGGCCACTAACGCGCACCTATCCGCAACCATTTACCGGCACCTACCCGTGGCCACTTACCGGCACCTACCCGTGGCCACTTACCGGCACCTACCCGCGGCCACTTACCGGCACCTACCCGCGGCCACTTACCGGCACCTACCTTCGGCCACTTACCGGCACCTACCCGCTGCCACTTACCGGCACCTACTCGCGGCCACTTACCGGCACCTACCCGCGGCCACATTCTGAAGCATACATGGGGCAACTTACCGGCACTTAGCCGCGGCCACTTCCTCTCACCTACCCACAGCCACTTACCGGCACCTACCCGCAGCCACTAACGTGCCGCTACCTGCAGCCACTAACGCGCACCTATCCGCAACCATTTACCGGCACCTACCCGTGGCCACTTACCGGCACCTACCCGTGGCCACTTACCGGCACCTACCCGCGGCCACTTACCGGCACCTACCCGCGGCCACTTACCGGCACCTACACGAGGCCACTTACCGGCACCTACCCACGGCCACTTACCGGCACCTAACCGCGGCCACTTACCGGCACCTACCCGCAGCCACTTACCGGCACCTACCCGCGGCCACTTACCGGCACCTACCCGCGGCCACATTCTGAAGCATACATGGGGCAACTTACCTGCACTTAGCCGCGGCCACTTCCTGTCACCTACCCACAGCCACTTACCGGCACCTACCCGCAGCCACTAACGTGCCCCTACCTGCGGCCACTAACACGCACCTATCCGCAACCATTTGCCGGCACCTACCCACAGCTACTTACCGGCACCTACCCGCGGCCACTTACCGGCACCAACCCGTGGCCACTTACCAGCACCTATCCGCAACCATTTACCGGCACCTACCCACAGCTACTTACCGGCACCTACCCGCGGCCACTTACAGGCACCTCTTCACGGCCACTTACCGGCACCTACCCGCGGCCACTTACCGGCAGCTACCCGCAGCCACTTACCGGCACCTACCCGCGGCCACTAACGCGCCCCTACCTGCGGCCCCTAACGCGCACCTATCCGCAACCATTTACCGGCACCTACCCGTGGCCACTTACCGGCACCTACCCGTGGCCACTTACCGGCACCTACCCGCGGCCACTTACCGGCACCTACCCACGGCCACTTACCGGCACCTACCCACGGCCACTTACCGGCACCTACCCGCGGCCACTTACCGGCACCTACCCGTGGCCACGTTCTGAAGCATACATGGGGCAACTTACCGGCACTTAGCCGCGGCCACTTCCTGTCACCTACCCACAGCCACTTACCGGCACCTATCCGCAACCATTTACCGGCACCTACCCACAGCTACTTACCGGCACCTACCCGCGGCCACTTACCGGCACTTAGCCGCGGCCACTTACCGGCACCTACCCACAGCCACTTACCGGCACCTACCCGCAGCCACTAACGCGCCCCTACCTGCGGCCAATAACGCGCACCTATCCGCAACCATTTACCGGCACCTACCCACGGCCACTTACCGACACCTACCCGCGGCCACTAACCGGCACCTACCCGCGGCCACTTACCGGCACCTACCCACAGCCACTTACCGGCATCTACCCGCAGCCACTAACGCGCCCCTACCTGCGGGCAATAACGCGCACCTATCCGCAACCATTTACCGGCACCTACCCGCGGCCACTTACCGGCACCTACCCGCGGCCACTTACCGGCACCTGCCCACAGCCACTTACCGGCATCTACCCGCAGCCACTAACGCGCCCCTACCTGCGGCCAATAACGCGCACCTATTCGCAACCATTTACCGGCACCTACCCGCGGCCACTTACCGGCACCTACCCGCGGCCACTTACCGGCACCTACCCACAGCCACTTACCGGCACCAACCCGCGGCCACTTACCGGCACCTAACCGCGGCCTCTTACCGGCACCTACCCACGGCCAATTACCGGCACCTACCCGTGGCCACTTACCGGCACCTACCCGCGGCCACTTACCGGCACCAACCCGTGGCCACTTACCGGCACCTACCCACAGCCACTTACCGGCACCTACCCGCGGCCACTTACCGACACCTACCCACGGCCACTTACCGGCACCTACCCGCGGCCACTTACCGGCACCTACCCGCGGCCACTTACCGGCACCTACCCACAGCTACTTACCGGCACCTACCCGTGGCCACTTACCGGCACCTACCCATGGCCACTTACCGGCACCTACCCGCAGCCACTTACCGGCACCTACCCACGGCCACTTACCGGCACCTACCCGCGGCCACTTACCGGCACCTACCCGCGGCCACTTACCGGCACCTACCCGCGGCCACTTACCGGCACCTACCCGCAGCCACTTACCGGCACCTACCCGCGGCCACTAACGCGCCCCTACCTGCGGCCACTAACGCGCACCTATCCGCAACCATTTACCGGCACCTACCCGTGGCCACTTACCGACACCTACCCGTGGCCACTTACCGGCACCTACCCGCGGCCACTTACCGGCACCTACCCGCGGCCACTTACCGGCACCTACCCACGGCCACTTACCGGCACCTACCCGCAGCCACTTACCGGTACCTACCCACAGCTACTTACCGGCACCTACCCGCGGCCACTTACCGGCACCTACCCACAGCTACTTACCGGCACCTACCCACGGCCACTTACCGGCACCTACCCGCGGCCACTTACCGGCACCTACCCGCGGCCACTTACCGGCACCTACCTGCAGCCACTTACCGGCACCTACCCGCGGCCACTTACCGGCACCTACCCGCGGCCACATTCTGAAGCATACATGGGGCAACTTACTGGCATTTAGCTGCGGCCACTTCCTGCCACCTACCCACAGCCACTTACCGGCACCTACCCGCAGCCACTAACGTGCCCCTACCTGCTGCCACTAACGCTCACCTATCCGCAACCATTAACCGGCAGCTACCCACAGCTACTTACCGGCACCTACCCGCGGCCACTTACCGGCACCTACCCGCGGCCACATTCTGAAGCATACATGGAGCCAATTACCGGCACTTAGCCACGACCACTTCCTGTCACCTACCCACAGCCACTTACCGGCACCTACCCGCGGCCACTTACCGGCACCAACCCGCGGCCTCTTACCGGCACCCACCCGCGGCCACCTACCGGCAATCACCCGCGGCCACATTCTGAAGCATACATGGGGCCAATTACCGGCACTTAGCCACGGCCACTTCCTGTCACCTACCCACAGCCACTTACCGGCACCTACCCACGGCCAATTACCGGCACCTACCCGTGGCCACTTACCGGCACCTACCCGCGGCCACTTACCGGCACCAACCCGTGGCCACTTACCGGCACCTACCCGCGGCCACTTACCGGCACCTACCCGCAGCCACTTACCGGCACCTACCCACGGCCACTTACCGGCACCTACCCGCGGCCACTTACCGGCACCTACCCGCAGCCACTTACCGGCACCTACCCGTGGCCACTTACCGGCACCTACCCGCGGCCACTTACCGGCACCTACCCGCGGCCACTAACGCGCCCCTACCTGCGGCCACTAACGCGCACCTATCCGCAACCATTTACCGGCACCTACCCGTGGCCACTTACCGGCACCTACCCGTGCCCACTTACCGGCACCTACCCGCGGCCACTTACCGGCACCTACCCGCGGCCACTTACCGGCACCTACCCACGGCCACTTACCGGCACCTACCCGCGGCCACATTCTGAAGCATACATGGGGCAACTTACCGGCACTGAGCCGCGGCCACTTCCTGTCACCTACCCACAGCCACTTACCGGCACCTACCCGCGGCCACTTACCGGCACCTACACGAGGCCACTTACCGGCACCTACCCACGGCCACTTACCGGCACCTAACCGCGGCCACTTACCGGCACCTACCCGCAGCCACTTACCGGCACCTACCCGCGGCCACTTACCGGCACCTACCCGCGGCCACATTCTGAAGCATACATGGGGCAACTTACCTGCACTTAGCCGCGGCCACTTCCTCTCACCTACCCACAGCCACTTACCGGCACCTACCCGCAGCCACTAACGTGCCCCTACCTGCAGCCACTAACGCGCACCTATCCGCAACCATTTACCGGCACCTACCCGTGGCCACTTACCGGCACCTACCCGTGGCCACTTACCGGCACCTACCCGCGGCCACTTACCGGCACCTACCCACGGCCACTTACCGGCACCTACCCACGGCCACTTACCGGCACCTACCCGCGGCCACTTACCGGCACCTACCCGTGGCCACATTCTGAAGCATACATGGGGCAACTTACCGGCACTTAGCCGCGGCCACTTCCTGTCACCTACCCACAGCCACTTACCGGCACCTATCCGCAACCATTTACCGGCACCTACCCACAGCTACTTACCGGCACCTACCCGCGGCCACTTACCGGCACTTAGCCGCGGCCACTTACCGGCACTACCCACAGCCACTTACCGGCACCTACCCGCAGCCACTAACGCGCCCCTACCTGCGGCCAATAACGCGCACCTATCCGCAACCATTTACCGGCACCTACCCACGGCCACTTACCGACACCTACCCGCGGCCACTAACCGGCACCTACCCGCGGCCACTTACCGGCACCTACCCACAGCCACTTACCGGCATCTACCCGCAGCCACTAACGCGCCCCTACCTGCGGGCAATAACGCGCACCTATCCGCAACCATTTACCGGCACCTACCCGCGGCCACTTACCGGCACCTACCCGCGGCCACTTTCCGGCACCTACCCACAGCCACTTACCGGCATCTACCCGCAGCCACTAACGCGCCCCTACCTGCGGCCAATAACGCGCACTTATCCGCAACCATTTACCGGCACCTACCCACGGCCATTTACCAGCACCTACCCGCGGCCTCTTACCGGAACCTACCCACGGCCAATTACCGGCACCTAGCCGTGGCCACTTACCGGCACCTACCCGCGGCCACTTACCGGCACCAACCCGTGGCCACTTACCGGCACCTACCCACAGCCACTTACCGGCACCTACCCGCAGCCACTTACCGACACCTACCCACGGCCACTTACCGGCACCTACCCGCGGCCACTTACCGGCACCTACCCGCGGCCACTTACCGGCACCTACCCGCAGCCACTTACCGGCACCTACCCGTGGCCACTTACCGGCACCTACCCGCGGCCACTTACCGGCACCTACCCACGGCCACTTACCGGGACCTACCCGCGGCCATTTACCGGCACCAACCCGCAGCCACTTACTGGCACCTACCCGCGGCCACTTACCGGCACCTACCCACAGCCACTTACCGGCACCTACCCACAGCTACTTACCGGCACCTACCCGTGGCCACTTACCGGCACCTACCCACGGCCACTTACCGGCACCTACCCGCAGCCACTTACCGGCACCTACCCACGGCCACTTACCGGCACCTACCCGCGGCCACTTACCGGCACCTACCCGCGGCCACTTACCGGCACCTACCCGCAGCCACTTACCGGCACCTACCCGCAGCCACTTACCGGCACCTACCCGCGGCCACTTACCGGCACCTACCCGCGGCCACATTCTGAAGCATACATGGGGCCAATTACCGGCACTTAGCCACGACCACTTCCTGTCACCTACCCACAGCCACTTACCGGCACCTACCCGCGGCCACTTACCGGCACCTACCTGCGGCCACTTACCGGCACCTACCTGTGGCCACTTACCGGCACCTACCCGCGGCCACTTACCGGCACCTACCTGCGGCCACTTACCGGCACCTACCCGCGGCCACATTCTGAAGCATACATGGGGCAACTTACCAGCACTTAGCCGCGGCCACTTCCTGTCACCTACCTACAGCCACTTACCGGCACCTACCCGCGGCCACTAAGGCGCCCCTACCTGCGGCCACTAACGCGCACCTATCCGCAACCATTTACCGGCACCTACCTGCGGCCACTTACCGGCACCTACCCATGGACACTTACCGGCACCTACCTGCGGCCACTTACCGGCACCTACCCGTGGCCACTTACCGGCACCTACCCGCGGCCACTTACCGGCACCTACCTTCGGCCACTTACCGGCACCTACCCGCTGCCACTTACCGGCACCTACTCGCGGCCACTTACCGGCACCTACCCGCGGCCACATTCTGAAGCATACATGGGGCAACTTACCGGCACTTAGCCGCGGCCACTTCCTCTCACCTACCCACAGCCACTTACCGGCACCTACCCGCAGCCACTAACGTGCCCCTACCTGCAGCCACTAACGCGCACCTATCCGCAACCATTTACCGGCACCTACCCGTGGCCACTTACCGGCACCTACCCGTGGCCACTTACCGGCACCTACCCGCGGCCACTTACCGGCACCTACCCGCGGCCACTTACCGGCACCTACACGAGGCCACTTACCGGCACCTACCCACGGCCACTTACCGGCACCTAACCGCGGCCACTTACCGGCACCTACCGGCAGCCACTAACCGGCACCTACCCGCGGCCACTTACCGGCACCTACCCGCGGCCACATTCTGAAGCATACATGGGGCAACTTACCTGCACTTAGCCGCGGCCACTTCCTGTCACCTACCCACAGCCACTTACCGGCACCTACCCGCAGCCACTAACGTGCCCCTACCTGCGGCCACTAACACGCACCTATCCGCAACCATTTACCGGCACCTACCCACAGCTACTTACCGGCACCTACCCGCGGCCACTTACCGGCACCAACCCGTGGCCACTTACCAGCACCTATCCGCAACCATTTACCGGCACCTACCCACAGCTACTTACCGGCACCTACCCGCGGCCACTTACCGGCACCCACCCGAGGCCACTTACCGGCACCTACCCGCGGCCACATTCTGAAGCATACATGGGGCAACTTACCGGCATTTAGCCGCGGCCACTTCCTCTCACCTACCCACAGCCACTTACCGGCAAGTACCCGCAGCCACTAACGTGCCCCTACCTGCAGCCACTAACGCGCACCTATCCGCAACCATTTACCGGCACCTACCCGTGGCCACTTACCGGCACCTACCCGTGGCCACTTACCGGCACTTACCCGCGGCCACTTACCGGCACCTACCCGCGGCCACTTACCGGCACCTACACGAGGCCACTTACCGGCACCTACCCACGGCCACTTACCGGCACCTACCCGCGGCCACTTCCTGTCACCTACCCACAGCCACTTACCGACACCTACCCGCGGCCACTAACGCGCCCCTACCTGCGGCCACTAACACGCACCTATCCGCAACCATTTACCGGCACCTACCTGCGGCCACTTACCGGCACCTACCCATGGACACTTACCGGCACCTACCCGCGGCCACTAACGCGCCCCTACCTGCGGCCACTAACGCGCACCTATCCGCAACCATTTACCGGCACCTACCTGCGGCCACTTACCGGCACCTACCCATGGACACTTACCGGCACCTACCTGCGGCCACTTACCGGCACCTACCCGTGGCCACTTACCGGCACCTACCCGCGGCCACTTACCGGCACCTACCTTCGGCCACTTACCGGCACCTACCCGCTGCCACTTACCGGCACCTACTCGCGGCCACTTACCGGCACCTACCCGCGGCCACATTCTGAAGCATACATGGGGCAACTTACCGGCACTTAGCCGCGGCCACTTCCTCTCACCTACCCACAGCCACTTACCGGCACCTACCCGCAGCCACTAACGTGCCCCTACCTGCAGCCACTAACGCGCACCTATCCGCAACCATTTACCGGCACCTACCCGTGGCCACTTACCGGCACCTACCCGTGGCCACTTACCGGCACCTACCCGCGGCCACTTACCGGCACCTACCCGCGGCCACTTACCGGCACCTACACGAGGCCACTTACCGGCACCTACCCACGGCCACTTACCGGCACCTAACCGCGGCCACTTACCGGCACCTACCGGCAGCCACTAACCGGCACCTACCCGCGGCCACTTACCGGCACCTACCCGCGGCCACATTCTGAAGCATACATGGGGCAACTTACCTGCACTTAGCCGCGGCCACTTCCTGTCACCTACCCACAGCCACTTACCGGCACCTACCCGCAGCCACTAACGTGCCCCTACCTGCGGCCACTAACACGCACCTATCCGCAACCATTTACCGGCACCTACCCACAGCTACTTACCGGCACCTACCCGCGGCCACTTACCGGCACCAACCCGTGGCCACTTACCAGCACCTATCCGCAACCATTTACCGGCACCTACCCACAGCTACTTACCGGCACCTACCCGCGGCCACTTACCGGCACCCACCCGAGGCCACTTACCGGCACCTACCCGCGGCCACATTCTGAAGCATACATGGGGCAACTTACCGGCATTTAGCCGCGGCCACTTCCTCTCACCTACCCACAGCCACTTACCGGCAAGTACCCGCAGCCACTAACGTGCCCCTACCTGCAGCCACTAACGCGCACCTATCCGCAACCATTTACCGGCACCTACCCGTGGCCACTTACCGGCACCTACCCGTGGCCACTTACCGGCACTTACCCGCGGCCACTTACCGGCACCTACCCGCGGCCACTTACCGGCACCTACACGAGGCCACTTACCGGCACCTACCCACGGCCACTTACCGGCACCTACCCGCGGCCACTTCCTGTCACCTACCCACAGCCACTTACCGACACCTACCCGCGGCCACTAACGCGCCCCTACCTGCGGCCACTAACACGCACCTATCCGCAACCATTTACCGGCACCTACCTGCGGCCACTTACCGGCACCTACCCATGGACACTTACCGGCACCTACCCGCGGCCACTAACGCGCCCCTACCTGCGGCCACTAACGCGCACCTATCCGCAACCATTTACCGGCACCTACCTGCGGCCACTTACCGGCACCTACCCATGGACACTTACCGGCACCTACCTGCGGCCACTTACCGGCACCTACCCGTGGCCACTTACCGGCACCTACCCGCGGCCACTTACCGGCACCTACCTTCGGCCACTTACCGGCACCTACCCGCTGCCACTTACCGGCACCTACTCGCGGCCACTTACCGGCACCTACCCGCGGCCACATTCTGAAGCATACATGGGGCAACTTACCGGCACTTAGCCGCGGCCACTTCCTCTCACCTACCCACAGCCACTTACCGGCACCTACCCGCAGCCACTAACGTGCCCCTACCTGCAGCCACTAACGCGCACCTATCCGCAACCATTTACCGGCACCTACCCGTGGCCACTTACCGGCACCTACCCGTGGCCACTTACCGGCACCTACCCGCGGCCACTTACCGGCACCTACCCGCGGCCACTTACCGGCACCTACACGAGGCCACTTACCGGCACCTACCCATGGCCACTTACCGGCACCTAACCGCGGCCACTTACCGGCACCTACCCGCAGCCACTAACCGGCACCTACCCGCGGCCACTTACCGGCACCTACCCGCGGCCACATTCTGAAGCATACATGGGGCAACTTACCTGCACTTAGCCGCGGCCACTTCCTGTCACCTACCCACAGCCACTTACCGGCACCTACCCGCAGCCACTAACGTGCCCCTACCTGCGGCCACTAACACGCACCTATCCGCAACCATTTACCGGCACCTACCCACAGCTACTTACCGGCACCTACCCGCGGCCACTTACCGGCACCAACCCGTGGCCACTTACCAGCACCTATCCGCAACCATTTACCGGCACCTACCCACAGCTACTTACCGGCACCTACCCGCGGCCACTTACCGGCACCTCTTCACGGCCACTTACCGGCACCTACCCGCGGCCACTTACCGGCAGCTACCCGCAGCCACTTACCGGCACCTACCCGCGGCCACTAACGCGCCCCTACCTGCGGCCCCTAACGCGCACCTATCCGCAACCATTTACCGGCACCTACCCGTGGCCACTTACCGGCACCTACCCGTGGCCACTTACCGGCACCTACCCGCGGCCACTTACCGGCACCTACCCACGGCCACTTACCGGCACCTACCCACGGCCACTTACCGGCACCTACCCGCGGCCACTTACCGGCACCTACCCGTGGCCACATTCTGAAGCATACATGGGGCAACTTACCGGCACTTAGCCGCGGCCACTTCCTGTCACCTACCCACAGCCACTTACCGGCACCTATCCGCAACCATTTACCGGCACCTACCCACAGCTACTTACCGGCACCTACCCGCGGCCACTTACCGGCACTTAGCCGCGGCCACTTACCGGCACTACCCACAGCCACTTACCGGCACCTACCCGCAGCCACTAACGCGCCCCTACCTGCGGCCAATAACGCGCACCTATCCGCAACCATTTACCGGCACCTACCCACGGCCACTTACCGACACCTACCCGCGGCCACTAACCGGCACCTACCCGCGGCCACTTACCGGCACCTACCCACAGCCACTTACCGGCATCTACCCGCAGCCACTAACGCGCCCCTACCTGCGGGCAATAACGCGCACCTATCCGCAACCATTTACCGGCACCTACCCGCGGCCACTTACCGGCACCTACCCGCGGCCACTTACCGGCACCTACCCACAGCCACTTACCGGCATCTACCCGCAGCCACTAACGCGCCCCTACCTGCGGCCAATACCGCGCACCTATCCGCAACCATTTACCGGCACCTACCCACGGCCATTTACCAGCACCTACCCGCGGCCTCTTACCGGAACCTACCCACGGCCAATTACCGGCACCTAGCCGTGGCCACTTACCGGCACCTACCCGCGGCCACTTACCGGCACCAACCCGTGGCCACTTACCGGCACCTACCCACAGCCACTTACCGGCACCTACCCGCAGCCACTTACCGACACCTACCCACGGCCACTTACCGGCACCTACCCGCGGCCACTTACCGGCACCTACCCGCGGCCACTTACCGGCACCTACCCGCAGCCACTTACCGGCACCTACCCGTGGCCACTTACCGGCACCTACCCGCGGCCACTTACCGGCACCTACCCGCGGCCACTTACCGGGACCTACCCGCGGCCATTTACCGGCACCAACCCGCAGCCACTTACTGGCACCTACCCGCGGCCACTTACCGGCACCTACCCACAGCCACTTACCGGCACCTACCCACAGCTACTTACCGGCACCTACCCGTGGCCACTTACCGGCACCTACCCACGGCCACTTACCGGCACCTACCCGCAGCCACTTACCGGCACCTACCCACGGCCACTTACCGGCACCTACCCGCGGCCACTTACCGGCACCTACCCGCGGCCACTTACCGGCACCTACCCGCAGCCACTTACCGGCACCTACCCGCAGCCACTTACCGGCACCTACCCGCGGCCACTTACCGGCACCTACCCGCGGCCACTTACCGGCACCTACCCGCGGCCACTAACGCGCCCCTACCTGCGGCCACTAACGCGCACCTATCCGCAACCATTTACCGGCACCTACCCGTGGCCACTTACCGGCACCTACCCGTGGCCACTTACCGGCACCTACCCGCGGCCACTTACCGGCACCTACCCGCGGCCACTTACCGGCACCTACCCACGGCCACTTACCGGCACCTACCCGCAGCCACTAACCGGTACCTACCCACAGCTACTTACCGGCACCTACCCGCGGCCACTTACCGGCACCTACCCACAGCTACTTACCGGCACCTACCCGCGGCCACTTACCGGCACCTACCCGCGGCCACTTACCGGCACCTACCCGCGGCCACTTACCGGCACCTACCCACGGCCACTTACCGGGACCTACCCGCGGCCATTTACCGGCACCAACCCGCAGCCACTTACCGGCACCTACCCGCGGCCACTTACCGGCACCTACCCACAGCCACTTACCGGCACCTACCCACAGCTACTTACCGGCACCTACCCGTGGCCACTTACCAGCACCTACCCACGGCCACTTACCGGCACCTACCCGCAGCCACTTACCGGCACCTACCCACGGCCACTTACCGGCACCTACCCGCGGCCACTTACCGGCACCTACCCGCGGCCACTTACCGGCACCTACCCGCAGCCACTTACCGGCACCTACCCGCAGCCACTTACCGGCACCTACCCGCGGCCACTTACCGGCACCTACCCGCGGCCACTTACCGGCACCTACCCACGGCCACTTACCGGCACCTACCCGCAGCCACTTACCGGCACCTACCCGCGGCCACTAACGCGCCCCTACCTGCGGCCACTAACGCGCACCTATCCGCAACCATTTACCGGCACCTACCCGTGGCCACTTACCGGCACCTACCCGTGGCCACTTACCGGCACCTACCCGCGGCCACTTACCGGCACCTACCCGCGGCCACTTACCGGCACCTACCTTCGGCCACTTACCGGCACCTACCCGCTGCCACTTACCGGCACCTACTCGCGGCCACTTACCGGCACCTACCCGCGGCCACATTCTGAAGCATACATGGGGCAACTTACCGGCACTTAGCCGCGGCCACTTCCTCTCACCTACCCACAGCCACTTACCGGCACCTACCCGCAGCCACTAACGTGCCGCTACCTGCAGCCACTAACGCGCACCTATCCGCAACCATTTACCGGCACCTACCCGTGGCCACTTACCGGCACCTACCCGTGGCCACTTACCGGCACCTACCCGCGGCCACTTACCGGCACCTACCCGCGGCCACTTACCGGCACCTACACGAGGCCACTTACCGGCACCTACCCACGGCCACTTACCGGCACCTAACCGCGGCCACTTACCGGCACCTACCCGCAGCCACTTACCGGCACCTACCCGCGGCCACTTACCGGCACCTACCCGCGGCCACATTCTGAAGCATACATGGGGCAACTTACCTGCACTTAGCCGCGGCCACTTCCTGTCACCTACCCACAGCCACTTACCGGCACCTACCCGCAGCCACTAACGTGCCCCTACCTGCGGCCACTAACACGCACCTATCCGCAACCATTTGCCGGCACCTACCCACAGCTACTTACCGGCACCTACCCGCGGCCACTTACCGGCACCAACCCGTGGCCACTTACCAGCACCTATCCGCAACCATTTACCGGCACCTACCCACAGCTACTTACCGGCACCTACCCGCGGCCACTTACAGGCACCTCTTCACGGCCACTTACCGGCACCTACCCGCGGCCACTTACCGGCAGCTACCCGCAGCCACTTACCGGCACCTACCCGCGGCCACTAACGCGCCCCTACCTGCGGCCCCTAACGCGCACCTATCCGCAACCATTTACCGGCACCTACCCGTGGCCACTTACCGGCACCTACCCGTGGCCACTTACCGGCACCTACCCGCGGCCACTTACCGGCACCTACCCACGGCCACTTACCGGCACCTACCCACGGCCACTTACCGGCACCTACCCGCGGCCACTTACCGGCACCTACCCGTGGCCACGTTCTGAAGCATACATGGGGCAACTTACCGGCACTTAGCCGCGGCCACTTCCTGTCACCTACCCACAGCCACTTACCGGCACCTATCCGCAACCATTTACCGGCACCTACCCACAGCTACTTACCGGCACCTACCCGCGGCCACTTACCGGCACTTAGCCGCGGCCACTTACCGGCACCTACCCACAGCCACTTACCGGCACCTACCCGCAGCCA
This sequence comes from Eleutherodactylus coqui, assembly GCF_035609145.1. NCBI lineage: Eukaryota > Metazoa > Chordata > Amphibia > Anura > Eleutherodactylidae > Eleutherodactylus > Eleutherodactylus coqui. The sequence goes on along the minus strand of NW_027102007.1, from coordinate 295,604 downwards.
CTAACGCGCCCCTACCTGCGGCCAATAACGCGCACCTATCCGCAACCATTTACCGGCACCTACCCACGGCCACTTACCGACACCTACCCGCGGCCACTAACCGGCACCTACCCGCGGCCACTTACCGGCACCTACCCACAGCCACTTATCGGCATCTACCCGCAGCCACTAACGCGCCCCTACCTGCGGGCAATAACGCGCACCTATCCGCAACCATTTACCGGCACCTACCCGCGGCCACTTACCGGCACCTACCCGCGGCCACTTACCGGCACCTGCCCACAGCCACTTACCGGCATCTACCCGCAGCCACTAACGCGCCCCTACCTGCGGCCAATAACGCGCACCTATTCGCAACCATTTACCGGCACCTACCCGCGGCCACTTACCGGCACCTACCCGCGGCCACTTACCGGCACCTACCCACAGCCACTTACCGGCACCAACCCGCGGCCACTTACCGGCACCTAACCGCGGCCTCTTACCGGCACCTACCCACGGCCAATTACCGGCACCTACCCGTGGCCACTTACCGGCACCTACCCGCGGCCACTTACCGGCACCAACCCGTGGCCACTTACCGGCACCTACCCACAGCCACTTACCGGCACCTACCCGCGGCCACTTACCGACACCTACCCACGGCCACTTACCGGCACCTACCCGCGGCCACTTACCGGCACCTACCCGCGGCCACTTACCGGCACCTACCCACAGCTACTTACCGGCACCTACCCGTGGCCACTTACCGGCACCTACCCATGGCCACTTACCGGCACCTACCCGCAGCCACTTACCGGCACCTACCCACGGCCACTTACCGGCACCTACCCGCGGCCACTTACCGGCACCTACCCGCGGCCACTTACCGGCACCTACCCGCAGCCACTTACCGGCACCTACCCGCGGCCACTAACGCGCCCCTACCTGCGGCCACTAACGCGCACCTATCCGCAACCATTTACCGGCACCTACCCGTGGCCACTTACCGACACCTACCCGTGGCCACTTACCGGCACCTACCCGCGGCCACTTACCGGCACCTACCCGCGGCCACTTACCGGCACCTACCCACGGCCACTTACCGGCACCTACCCGCAGCCACTTACCGGTACCTACCCACAGCTACTTACCGGCACCTACCCGCGGCCACTTACCGGCACCTACCCACAGCTACTTACCGGCACCTACCCACGGCCACTTACCGGCACCTACCCGCGGCCACTTACCGGCACCTACCCGCGGCCACTTACCGGCACCTACCTGCAGCCACTTACCGGCACCTACCCGCGGCCACTTACCGGCACCTACCCGCGGCCACATTCTGAAGCATACATGGGGCAACTTACCGGCATTTAGCTGCGGCCACTTCCTGCCACCTACCCACAGCCACTTACCGGCACCTACCCGCAGCCACTAACGTGCCCCTACCTGCTGCCACTAACGCTCACCTATCCGCAACCATTAACCGGCAGCTACCCACAGCTACTTACCGGCACCTACCCGCGGCCACTTACCGGCACCTACCCGCGGCCACATTCTGAAGCATACATGGAGCCAATTACCGGCACTTAGCCACGACCACTTCCTGTCACCTACCCACAGCCACTTACCGGCACCTACCCGCGGCCACTTACCGGCACCAACCCGCGGCCTCTTACCGGCACCCACCCGCGGCCACCTACCGGCAATCACCCGCGGCCACATTCTGAAGCATACATGGGGCCAATTACCGGCACTTAGCCACGGCCACTTCCTGTCACCTACCCACAGCCACTTACCGGCACCTACCCACGGCCAATTACCGGCACCTACCCGTGGCCACTTACCGGCACCTACCCGCGGCCACTTACCGGCACCAACCCGTGGCCACTTACCGGCACCTACCCGCGGCCACTTACCGGCACCTACCCGCAGCCACTTACCGGCACCTACCCACGGCCACTTACCGGCACCTACCCGCGGCCACTTACCGGCACCTACCCGCAGCCACTTACCGGCACCTACCCGTGGCCACTTACCGGCACCTACCCGCGGCCACTTACCGGCACCTACCCGCGGCCACTAACGCGCCCCTACCTGCGGCCACTAACGCGCACCTATCCGCAACCATTTACCGGCACCTACCCGTGGCCACTTACCGGCACCTACCCGTGCCCACTTACCGGCACCTACCCGCGGCCACTTACCGGCACCTACCCGCGGCCACTTACCGGCACCTACCCACGGCCACTTACCGGCACCTACCCGCGGCCACATTCTGAAGCATACATGGGGCAACTTACCGGCACTGAGCCGCGGCCACTTCCTGTCACCTACCCACAGCCACTTACCGGCACCTACCCGCGGCCACTTACCGGCACCTACACGAGGCCACTTACCGGCACCTACCCACGGCCACTTACCGGCACCTAACCGCGGCCACTTACCGGCACCTACCCGCAGCCACTTACCGGCACCTACCCGCGGCCACTTACCGGCACCTACCCGCGGCCACATTCTGAAGCATACATGGGGCAACTTACCTGCACTTAGCCGCGGCCACTTCCTCTCACCTACCCACAGCCACTTACCGGCACCTACCCGCAGCCACTAACGTGCCCCTACCTGCAGCCACTAACGCGCACCTATCCGCAACCATTTACCGGCACCTACCCGTGGCCACTTACCGGCACCTACCCGTGGCCACTTACCGGCACCTACCCGCGGCCACTTACCGGCACCTACCCACGGCCACTTACCGGCACCTACCCACGGCCACTTACCGGCACCTACCCGCGGCCACTTACCGGCACCTACCCGTGGCCACATTCTGAAGCATACATGGGGCAACTTACCGGCACTTAGCCGCGGCCACTTCCTGTCACCTACCCACAGCCACTTACCGGCACCTATCCGCAACCATTTACCGGCACCTACCCACAGCTACTTACCGGCACCTACCCGCGGCCACTTACCGGCACTTAGCCGCGGCCACTTACCGGCACTACCCACAGCCACTTACCGGCACCTACCCGCAGCCACTAACGCGCCCCTACCTGCGGCCAATAACGCGCACCTATCCGCAACCATTTACCGGCACCTACCCACGGCCACTTACCGACACCTACCCGCGGCCACTAACCGGCACCTACCCGCGGCCACTTACCGGCACCTACCCACAGCCACTTACCGGCATCTACCCGCAGCCACTAACGCGCCCCTACCTGCGGGCAATAACGCGCACCTATCCGCAACCATTTACCGGCACCTACCCGCGGCCACTTACCGGCACCTACCCGCGGCCACTTACCGGCACCTACCCACAGCCACTTACCGGCATCTACCCGCAGCCACTAACGCGCCCCTACCTGCGGCCAATAACGCGCACTTATCCGCAACCATTTACCGGCACCTACCCACGGCCATTTACCAGCACCTACCCGCGGCCTCTTACCGGAACCTACCCACGGCCAATTACCGGCACCTAGCCGTGGCCACTTACCGGCACCTACCCGCGGCCACTTACCGGCACCAACCCGTGGCCACTTACCGGCACCTACCCACAGCCACTTACCGGCACCTACCCGCAGCCACTTACCGACACCTACCCACGGCCACTTACCGGCACCTACCCGCGGCCACTTACCGGCACCTACCCGCGGCCACTTACCGGCACCTACCCGCAGCCACTTACCGGCACCTACCCGTGGCCACTTACCGGCACCTACCCGCGGCCACTTACCGGCACCTACCCACGGCCACTTACCGGGACCTACCCGCGGCCATTTACCGGCACCAACCCGCAGCCACTTACTGGCACCTACCCGCGGCCACTTACCGGCACCTACCCACAGCCACTTACCGGCACCTACCCACAGCTACTTACCGGCACCTACCCGTGGCCACTTACCGGCACCTACCCACGGCCACTTACCGGCACCTACCCGCAGCCACTTACCGGCACCTACCCACGGCCACTTACCGGCACCTACCCGCGGCCACTTACCGGCACCTACCCGCGGCCACTTACCGGCACCTACCCGCAGCCACTTACCGGCACCTACCCGCGGCCACTTACCGGCACCTACCCGCGGCCACATTCTGAAGCATACATGGGGCCAATTACCGGCACTTAGCCACGACCACTTCCTGTCACCTACCCACAGCCACTTACCGGCACCTACCCGCGGCCACTTACCGGCACCAACCCGCGGCCTCTTACCGGCACCCACCCGCGGCCACATTCTGAAGCATACATGGGGCAACTTACCGGCATTTAGCTGCGGCCACTTCCTGCCACCTACCCACAGCCACTTACCGGCACCTACCCGCAGCCACTAACGTGCCCCTACCTGCGGCCACTAACGCTCACCTATCCTCAACCATTAACCGGCAGCTACCCACAGCTACTTACCGGCACCTACCCGCGGCCACTTACCGGCACCTACCCGCGGCCACATTCTGAAGCATACATGGAGCCAATTACCGGCACTTAGCCACGACCACTTCCTGTCACCTACCCACAGCCACTTACCGGCACCTACCCGCGGCCACTTACCGGCACCAACCCGCGGCCTCTTACCGGCACCCACCCGCGGCCACCTACCGGCAATCACCCGCGGCCACATTCTGAAGCATACATGGTGCCAATTACCGGCACTTAGCCACGGCCACTTCCTGTCACCTACCCACAGCCACTTACCGGCACCTACCCACGGCCAATTACCGGCACCTACCCGTGGCCACTTACCGGCACCTACCCGCGGCCACTTACCGGCACCAACCCGTGGCCACTTACCGGCACCTACCCGCGGCCACTTACCGGCACCTACCCGCAGCCACTTACCGGCACCTACCCACGGCCACTTACCGGCACCTACCCGCGGCCACTTACCGGCACCTACCCGCAGCCACTTACCGGCACCTACCCGCGGCCACTTACCGGCACCTACCCGCGGCCACTAACGCGCCCCTTCCTGCGGCCACTAACGCGCACCTATCCGCAACCATTTACCGGCACCTACCCGTGGCCACTTACCGGCACCTACCCGTGGCCACTTACCGGCACCTACCCGCGGCCACTTACCGGCACCTACCCGCGGCCACTTACCGGCACCTACCCACGGCCACTTACCGGCACCTACCTGCGGCCACATTCTGAAGCATACATGGGGCAACTTACCGGCACTGAGCCGCGGCCACTTCCTGTCACCTACCCACAGCCACTAACGCGCCCCTACCTGCGGCCACTAACGCGCACCTATCCGCAACCATTTACCGGCACCTACCCACAGCTACTTACCGGCACCTACCCGCGGCCACTTACCGGCACCTACCCGCAGCCACTAATGTGCCCCTACCTGCGGCCACTAACGCGCACCTATCCGCAACCATTTACCGGCACCTACCCACAGCTACTTACCGGCACCTACCCGCGGCCACTTACCGGCACCTACCCGCGGCCACTTACCGGCACCTACCCACAGACACTTACCGGCACCTACCCGCAGCCACTAACGCGCCCCTACCTGCGGCCAATAACGCGCACCTATCCGCAACCATTTACCGGCACCTACCCACGGCCACTAACCGGCACCTACCCGCGGCCACTTACCGGCACCCACCCGCGGCCACTTACCGGCACCTACCCGCGGCCACATTCTGAAGCATACATGGGGCAACTTACCGGCATTTAGCCGCGGCCACTTCCTCTCACCTACCCACAGCCACTTACCGGCAAGTACCCGCAGCCACTAACGTGCCCCTACCTGCAGCCACTAACGCGCACCTATCCGCAACCATTTACCGGCACCTACCCGTGGCCACTTACCGGCACCTACCCGCGGCCACATTCTGAAGCATACATGGGGCAACTTACCGGCACTTAGCCACGCCCACTTCCTGTCACCTACCCACAGCCACTTACCGGCACCTACCCGCGGCCACTTACCGGCACCCACCCGCGGCCACTTACCGGCACCTACCCGCGGCCACATTCTGAAGCATACATGGGGCAACTTACCGGCATTTAGCCGCGGCCACTTCCTCTCACCTACCCACAGCCACTTACCGGCAACTACCCGCAGCCACTAACGTGCCCCTACCTGCAGCCACTAACGCGCACCTATCCGCAACCATTTACCGGCACCTACCCGTGGCCACTTACCGGCACCTACCCGTGGCCACTTACCGGCACTTACCCGCGGCCACTTACCGGCACCTACCCGCGGCCACTTACCGGCACCTACACGAGGCCACTTACCGGCACCTACCCACGGCCACTTACCGGCACCTAACCGCGGCCACTTACCGGCACCTACCCGCAGCCACTTACCGGCACCTACCCGCGGCCACTTACCGGCACCTACCCGCGGCCACATTCTGAAGCATACATGGGGCAACTTACCGGCACTTAGCCGCGGCCACTTCCTGTCACCTACCCACAGCCACTTACCGGCACCTACCCGCGGCCACTAACGCGCCCCTACCTGCGGCCACTAACACGCACCTATCCGCAACCATTTACCGGCACCTACCTGCGGCCACTTACCGGCACCTACCCATGGACACTTACCGGCACCTACCTGCGGCCACTTACCGGCACCTACCTGTGGCCACTTACCGGCACCTACCCGCGGCCACTTACCGGCACCTACCTGCGGCCACTTACCGGCACCTACCCGCGGCCACATTCTGAAGCATACATGGGGCAACTTACCAGCACTTAGCCGCGGCCACTTCCTGTCACCTACCTACAGCCACTTACCGGCACCTACCCGCGGCCACTAACGCGCCCCTACCTGCGGCCACTAACGTGCACCTATCCGCAACCATTTACCGGCACCTACCTGCGGCCACTTACCGGCACCTACCCGTGGCCACTTACCGGCACTTACCCGCGGCCACTTACCGGCACCTATCCGCAACCATTTACCGGCACCTACCCGTGGCCACTTACCGGCACCTACCCGTGGCCACTTACCGGCACCTACCCGCGGCCACTTACCGGCACCTACCCACGGCCACTTACCGGCACCTACCCGCAGCCACTTACCGACACCTACCTGCGGCCACTTACCGGCACCTACCCGCGGCCACTTACCGGCACCTACCCGCGGCCACTTACCGGCACCTACCCACAGCCACTTACCGGCACCTACCCGCGGCCACTTACCGGCACCTACCCGCAGCCACTTACTGGCACCTACCCGCGGCCACTTAACTGGCACCTACCCGCGGCCTCATTCTGAAGCATACATGGGGCAACTTACCGGCACTTAGCTGCGGCCACTTCCTGTCACCTACCCACAGCCACTTACCGGCACCTACCCGCAGCCACTAACGTGCCCCTACCTGCGGCCACTAACGCGCACCTATCCGCAACCATTTACCGGCACCTACCCACAGCTACTTACCGGCACCTACCCGCGGCCACTTACCGGCACCCACCCGAGGCCACTTACCGGCACCTACCCGCGGCCACATTCTGAAGCATACATGGGGCAACTTACCGGCATTTAGCCGCGGCCACTTCCTCTCACCTACCCACAGCCACTTACCGGCAAGTACCCGCAGCCACTAACGTGCCCCTACCTGCAGCCACTAACGCGCACCTATCCGCAACCATTTACCGGCACCTACCCGTGGCCACTTACCGGCACCTACCCGTGGCCACTTACCGGCACTTACCCGCGGCCACTTACCGGCACCTACCCGCGGCCACTTACCGGCACCTACACGAGGCCACTTACCGGCACCTACCCACGGCCACTTACCGGCACCTACCCGCGGCCACTTCCTGTCACCTACCCACAGCCACTTACCGACACCTACCCGCGGCCACTAACGCGCCCCTACCTGCGGCCACTAACACGCACCTATCCGCAACCATTTACCGGCACCTACCTGCGGCCACTTACCGGCACCTACCCATGGACACTTACCGGCACCTACCCGCGGCCACTAACGCGCCCCTACCTGCGGCCACTAACGCGCACCTATCCGCAACCATTTACCGGCACCTACCTGCGGCCACTTACCGGCACCTACCCATGGACACTTACCGGCACCTACCTGCGGCCACTTACCGGCACCTACCCGTGGCCACTTACCGGCACCTACCCGCGGCCACTTACCGGCACCTACCTTCGGCCACTTACCGGCACCTACCCGCTGCCACTTACCGGCACCTACTCGCGGCCACTTACCGGCACCTACCCGCGGCCACATTCTGAAGCATACATGGGGCAACTTACCGGCACTTAGCCGCGGCCACTTCCTCTCACCTACCCACAGCCACTTACCGGCACCTACCCGCAGCCACTAACGTGCCCCTACCTGCAGCCACTAACGCGCACCTATCCGCAACCATTTACCGGCACCTACCCGTGGCCACTTACCGGCACCTACCCGTGGCCACTTACCGGCACCTACCCGCGGCCACTTACCGGCACCTACCCGCGGCCACTTACCGGCACCTACACGAGGCCACTTACCGGCACCTACCCACGGCCACTTACCGGCACCTAACCGCGGCCACTTACCGGCACCTACCCGCAGCCACTAACCGGCACCTACCCGCGGCCACTTACCGGCACCTACCCGCGGCCACATTCTGAAGCATACATGGGGCAACTTACCTGCACTTAGCCGCGGCCACTTCCTGTCACCTACCCACAGCCACTTACCGGCACCTACCCGCAGCCACTAACGTGCCCCTACCTGCGGCCACTAACACGCACCTATCCGCAACCATTTACCGGCACCTACCCACAGCTACTTACCGGCACCTACCCGCGGCCACTTACCGGCACCAACCCGTGGCCACTTACCAGCACCTATCCGCAACCATTTACCGGCACCTACCCACAGCTACTTACCGGCACCTACCCGCGGCCACTTACCGGCACCCACCCGAGGCCACTTACCGGCACCTACCCGCGGCCACATTCTGAAGCATACATGGGGCAACTTACCGGCATTTAGCCGCGGCCACTTCCTCTCACCTACCCACAGCCACTTACCGGCAAGTACCCGCAGCCACTAACGTGCCCCTACCTGCAGCCACTAACGCGCACCTATCCGCAACCATTTACCGGCACCTACCCGTGGCCACTTACCGGCACCTACCCGTGGCCACTTACCGGCACTTACCCGCGGCCACTTACCGGCACCTACCCGCGGCCACTTACCGGCACCTACACGAGGCCACTTACCGGCACCTACCCACGGCCACTTACCGGCACCTACCCGCGGCCACTTCCTGTCACCTACCCACAGCCACTTACCGACACCTACCCGCGGCCACTAACGCGCCCCTACCTGCGGCCACTAACACGCACCTATCCGCAACCATTTACCGGCACCTACCTGCGGCCACTTACCGGCACCTACCCATGGACACTTACCGGCACCTACCCGCGGCCACTAACGCGCCCCTACCTGCGGCCACTAACGCGCACCTATCCGCAACCATTTACCGGCACCTACCTGCGGCCACTTACCGGCACCTACCCATGGACACTTACCGGCACCTACCTGCGGCCACTTACCGGCACCTACCCGTGGCCACTTACCGGCACCTACCCGCGGCCACTTACCGGCACCTACCTTCGGCCACTTACCGGCACCTACCCGCTGCCACTTACCGGCACCTACTCGCGGCCACTTACCGGCACCTACCCGCGGCCACATTCTGAAGCATACATGGGGCAACTTACCGGCACTTAGCCGCGGCCACTTCCTCTCACCTACCCACAGCCACTTACCGGCACCTACCCGCGGCCACTTACCGGCACCTACCTTCGGCCACTTACCGGCACCTACCCGCTGCCACTTACCGGCACCTACTCGCGGCCACTTACCGGCACCTACCCGCGGCCACATTCTGAAGCATACATGGGGCAACTTACCGGCACTTAGCCGCGGCCACTTCCTCTCACCTACCCACAGCCACTTACCGGCACCTACCCGCAGCCACTAACGTGCCCCTACCTGCAGCCACTAACGCGCACCTATCCGCAACCATTTACCGGCACCTACCCGTGGCCACTTACCGGTACCTACCCGTGGCCACTTACCGGCACCTACCCGCGGCCACTTACCGGCACCTACCCGCGGCCACTTACCGGCACCTACACGAGGCCACTTACCGGCACCTACCCACGGCCACTTACCGGCACCTAACCGCGGCCACTTACCGGCACCTACCCGCAGCCACTAACCGGCACCTACCCGCGGCCACTTACCGGCACCTACCCGCGGCCACATTCTGAAGCATACATGGGGCAACTTACCTGCACTTAGCCGCGGCCACTTCCTGTCACCTACCCACAGCCACTTACCGGCACCTACCCGCAGCCACTAACGTGCCCCTACCTGCGGCCACTAACACGCACCTATCCGCAACCATTTACCGGCACCTACCCACAGCTACTTACCGGCACCTACCCGCGGCCACTTACCGGCACCAACCCGTGGCCACTTACCAGCACCTATCCGCAACCATTTACCGGCACCTACCCACAGCTACTTACCGGCACCTACCCGCGGCCACTTACCGGCACCTCTTCACGGCCACTTACCGGCACCTACCCGCGGCCACTTACCGGCAGCTACCCGCAGCCACTTACCGGCACCTACCCGCGGCCACTAACGCGCCCCTACCTGCGGCCCCTAACGCGCACCTATCCGCAACCATTTACCGGCACCTACCCGTGGCCACTTACCGGCACCTACCCGTGGCCACTTACCGGCACCTACCCGCGGCCACTTACCGGCACCTACCCACGGCCACTTACCGGCACCTACCCACGGCCACTTACCGGCACCTACCCGCGGCCACTTACCGGCACCTACCCGTGGCCACATTCTGAAGCATACATGGGGCAACTTACCGGCACTTAGCCGCGGCCACTTCCTGTCACCTACCCACAGCCACTTACCGGCACCTATCCGCAACCATTTACCGGCACCTACCCACAGCTACTTACCGGCACCTACCCGCGGCCACTTACCGGCACTTAGCCGCGGCCACTTACCGGCACTACCCACAGCCACTTACCGGCACCTACCCGCAGCCACTAACGCGCCCCTACCTGCGGCCAATAACGCGCACCTATCCGCAACCATTTACCGGCACCTACCCACGGCCACTTACCGACACCTACCCGCGGCCACTAACCGGCACCTACCCGCGGCCACTTACCGGCACCTACCCACAGCCACTTACCGGCATCTACCCGCAGCCACTAACGCGCCCCTACCTGCGGGCAATAACGCGCACCTATCCGCAACCATTTACCGGCACCTACCCGCGGCCACTTACCGGCACCTACCCGCGGCCACTTACCGGCACCTACCCACAGCCACTTACCGGCATCTACCCGCAGCCACTAACGCGCCCCTACCTGCGGCCAATAACGCGCACCTATCCGCAACCATTTACCGGCACCTACCCACGGCCATTTACCAGCACCTACCCGCGGCCTCTTACCGGAACCTACCCACGGCCAATTACCGGCACCTAGCCGTGGCCACTTACCGGCACCTACCCGCGGCCACTTACCGGCACCAACCCGTGGCCACTTACCGGCACCTACCCACAGCCACTTACCGGCACCTACCCGCAGCCACTTACCGACACCTACCCACGGCCACTTACCGGCACCTACCCGCGGCCACTTACCGGCACCTACCCGCGGCCACTTACCGGCACCTACCCGCAGCCACTTACCGGCACCTACCCGTGGCCACTTACCGGCACCTACCCGCGGCCACTTACCGGCACCTACCCACGGCCACTTACCGGGACCTACCCGCGGCCATTTACCGGCACCAACCCGCAGCCACTTACTGGCACCTACCCGCGGCCACTTACCGGCACCTACCCACAGCCACTTACCGGCACCTACCCACAGCTACTTACCGGCACCTACCCGTGGCCACTTACCGGCACCTACCCACGGCCACTTACCGGCACCTACCCGCAGCCACTTACCGGCACCTACCCACGGCCACTTACCGGCACCTACCCGCGGCCACTTACCGGCACCTACCCGCGGCCACTTACCGGCACCTACCCGCAGCCACTTACCGGCACCTACCCGCAGCCACTTACCGGCACCTACCCGCGGCCACTTACCGGCACCTACCCGCGGCCACTTACCGGCACCTACCCACGGCCACTTACCGGCACCTACCCGCAGCCACTTACCGGCACCTACCCGCGGCCACTAACGCGCCCCTACCTGCGGCCACTAACGCGCACCTATCCGCAACCATTTACCGGCACCTACCCGTGGCCACTTACCGGCACCTACCCGTGGCCACTTACCGGCACCTACCCGCGGCCACTTACCGGCACCTACCCGCGGCCACTTACCGGCACCTACCCACGGCCACTTACCGGCACCTACCCGCAGCCACTAACCGGTACCTACCCACAGCTACTTACCGGCACCTACCCGCGGCCACTTACCGGCACCTACCCACAGCTACTTACCGGCACCTACCCGCGGCCACTTACCGGCACCTACCCGCGGCCACTTACCGGCACCTACCCGCGGCCACTTACCGGCACCTACCCACGGCCACTTACCGGGACCTACCCGCGGCCATTTACCGGCACCAACCCGCAGCCACTTACCGGCACCTACCCGCGGCCACTTACCGGCACCTACCCACAGCCACTTACCGGCACCTACCCACAGCTACTTACCGGCACCTACCCGTGGCCACTTACCGGCACCTACCCACGGCCACTTACCGGCACCTACCCGCAGCCACTTACCGGCACCTACCCACGGCCACTTACCGGCACCTACCCGCGGCCACTTACCGGCACCTACCCGCGGCCACTTACCGGCACCTACCCGCAGCCACTTACCGGCACCTACCCGCAGCCACTTACCGGCACCTACCCGCGGCCACTTACCGGCACCTACCCGCGGCCACTTACCGGCACCTACCCACGGCCACTTACCGGCACCTACCCGCAGCCACTTACCGGCACCTACCCGCGGCCACTAACGCGCCCCTACCTGCGTCCACTAACGCGCACCTATCCGCAACCATTTACCGGCACCTACCCGTGGCCACTTACCGGCACCTACCCGTGGCCACTTACCGGCACCTACCCGCGGCCACTTACCGGCACCTACCCGCGGCCACTTACCGGCACCTACCCACGGCCACTTACCGGCACCTACCCGCAGCCACTAACCGGTACCTACCCACAGCTACTTACCGGCACCTACCCGCGGCCACTTACCGGCACCTACCCACAGCTACTTACCGGCACCTACCCGCGGCCACTTACCGGCACCTACCCGCGGCCACTTACCGGCACCTACCCGCGGCCACTTACCGGCACCTACCTGCAGCCACTTACCGGCACCTACCCGCGGCCACTTACCGGCACCTACCCGCGGCCACTTACCGGCACCTACCCGCGGCCACATTCTGAAGCATACATGGGGCAACTTACCGGCATTTAGCCGCGGCCACTTCCTGTCACCTACCCACAGCCACTTACCGGCACCTACCCGCAGCCACTAACGTGCCCCTACCTGCGGCCACTAACGCGCACCTATCCGCAACCATTTACCGGCAGCTACCCACAGCTACTTACCGGCACCTACCCGCAGCCACTTACCGGCACCTACCCGCGGCCACATTCTGAAGCATACATGGGGCCAATTACCGGCACTTAGCCACGACCACTTCCTGTCACCTACCCACAGCCACTTACCGGCACCTACCCGCGGCCACTTACCGGCACCAACCCGCGGCCTCTTACCGGCACCCACCCGCGGCCACCTACCGGCAATCACCCGCGGCCACATTCTGAAGCATACATGGGGCCAATTACCGGCACTTAGCCACGGCCACTTCCTGTCACCTACCCACAGCCACTTACCGGCACCTACCCACGGCCAATTACCGGCACCTACCCGTGGCCACTTACCGGCACCTACCCGCGGCCACTTACCGGCACCAACCCGTGGCCACTTACCGGCACCTACCCGCGGCCACTTACCGGCACCTACCCGCAGCCACTTACCGGCACCTACCCACGGCCACTTACCGGCACCTACCCGCGGCCACTTACCGGCACCTACCCGCAGCCACTTACCGGCACCTACCCGTGGCCACTTACCGGCACCTACCCGCGGCCACTTACCGGCACCTACCCGCGGCCACTTACCGGCACCTACCCACGGCCACTTACCGGCACCTACCCGCGGCCACATTCTGAAGCATACATGGGGCAACTTACCGGCACTGAGCCGCGGCCACTTCCTGTCACCTACCCACAGCCACTTACCGGCACCTACCCGCAGCCACTAATGTGCCCCTACCTGCGGCCACTAACGCGCACCTATCCGCAACCATTTACCGGCACCTACCCACAGCTACTTACGCCACCTACCCGCGGCCACTTACCGGCACCTACCCGCGGCCACTTACCGGCACCTACCCGCGGCCACATTCTGAAGCATACATGGGGCAACTTACCGGCACTTAGCCACGCCCACTTCCTGTCACCTACCCACAGCCACTTACCGGCACCTACCCGCGGCCACTTACCGGCACCCACCCGCGGCCACTTACCGGCACCTACCCGCGGCCACATTCTGAAGCATACATGGGGCAACTTACCGGCATTTAGCCGCGGCCACTTCCTCTCACCTACCCACAGCCACTTACCGGCAACTACCCGCAGCCACTAACGTGCCCCTACCTGCAGCCACTAACGCGCACCTATCCGCAACCATTTACCGGCACCTACCCGTGGCCACTTACCGGCACCTACCCGTGGCCACTTACCGGCACTTACCCGCGGCCACTTACCGGCACCTACCCGCGGCCACTTGCCGGCACCTACACGAGGCCACTTACCGGCACCTACCCACGGCCACTTACCGGCACCTAACCGCGGCCACTTACCGGCACCTACCCGCAGCCACTTACCGGCACCTACCCGCGGCCACTTACCGGCACCTACCCGCGGCCACTTACCGGCACCTACCCGCGGCCACATTCTGAAGCATACATGGGGCAACTTACCGGCACTTAGCCGCGGCCACTTCCTGTCACCTACCCACAGCCACTTACCGGCACCTACCCGCGGCCACTAACGCGCCCCTACCTGCGGCCACTAACGCGCACCTATCCGCAACCATTTACCGGCACCTACCTGCGGCCACTTACCGGCACCTACCCATGGACACTTACCGGCACCTACCTGCGGCCACTTACCGGCACCTACCTGTGGCCACTTACCGGCACCTACCCGCGGCCACTTACCGGCACCTACCCGCAGCCACTTACCGGCACCTACACGAGGCCACTTACCGGCACCTACCCACGTCCACTTACCGGCACCTAACCGCGGCCACTTACCGGCACCTACCCGCAGCCACTTACCGGCACCTACCCGCGGCCACTTACCGGCACCTACCCGCGGCCACATTCTGAAGCATACATGGGGCAACTTACCTGCACTAAGCCGCGGCCACTTCCTGTCACCTACCCACAGCCACTTACCGGCACCTACCCGCAGCCACTAACGTGCCCCTACCTGCGGCCACTAACATGCACCTATCCGCAACCATTTACCGGCACCTACCCACAGCTACTTACCGGCACCTACCCGCGGCCACTTACCGGCACCAACCCGTGGCCACTTACCAGCACCTATCCGCAACCATTTACCGGCACCTACCCACAGCTACTTACCGGCACCTACCCGCGGCCACTTACCGGCACCTATTCACGGCCACTTACCGGCACCTACCCGCGGCCACTTACCGGCAGCTACCCGCAGCCACTTACCGGCACCTACCCGCGGCCACTATCGCGCCCCTACCTGCGGCCCCTAACGCGCACCTATCCGCAACCATTTACCGGCACCTACCCGTGGCCACTTACCGGCACCTACCCATGGCCACTTACCGGCACCTACCCGCGGCCTCTTACCGGCACCTACCCACGGCCACTTACCGGCACCTACCCACGGCCACTTACCGGCACCTACCCGCGGCCACTTACCGCCACCTACCCGCGGCCACATTCTGAAGCATACATGGGGCAACTTACCGGCACTTAGCCGCGGCCACTTCCTGTCACCTACCCACAGCCACTTACCGGCACCTATCCGCAACCATTTACCGGCACCTACCCACAGCTACTTACCGGCACCTACCCGCGGCCACTTACCGGCACTTAGCCGCGGCCACTTACCGGCACCTACCCACAGCCACTTACCGGCACCTACCCGCAGCCACTAACGCGCCCCTACCTGCGGCCAATAACGCGCACCTATCCGCAACCATGTACCGGCACCTACCCAAGGCCACTTACCGGCACCTACCCGCGGCCACTTACCGGCACCTACCCGCGGCCACTTACCGGCACCTACCCACAGCCACTTACCGGCATCTACCCGCAGCCACTAACGCGCCCCTACCTGCGGCCAATAACGCGCACCTATCCGCAACCATTTACCGGCACCTACCCGCGGCCACTTACCGGCACCTACCCGCGGCCACTTACCGGCACCTGCCCACAGCCACTTACCGGCATCTACCCGCAGCCACTAACGCGCCCCTACCTGCGGCCAATAACGCGCACCTATCCGCAACCATTTACCGGCACCTACCCGCGGCCACTTACCGACACATACCCGCGGCCACTTACCGGCACCTACCCACAGCCACTTACCGGCACCTACCCGCGGCCACTTACCGGCACCTAACCGCGGCCTCTTACCGGCACCTACCCACGGCCAATTACCGGCACCTACCCGTGGCCACTTACCGGCACCTACCCGCGGCCACTTACCGGCACCAACCCGTGGCCACTTACCGGCACCTACCCACAGCCACTTACCGGCACCTACCCGCGGCCACTTACCGACACCTACCCACGGCCACTTACCGGCACCTACCCGCGGCCACTTACCGGCACCTACCCGCGGCCACTTACCGGCACCTACCCACAGCTACTTACCGGCACCTACCCGTGGCCACTTACCGGCACCTACCCATGGCCACTTACCGGCACCTACCCGCAGCCACTTACCGGCACCTACCCACGGCCACTTACCGGCACCTACCCGCGGCCACTTACCGGCACCTACCCGCGGCCACTTACCGGCACCTACCCGCGGCCACTTACCGGCACCTACCCGCAGCCACTTACCGGCACCTACCCGCGGCCACTAACGCGCCCCTACCTGCGGCCACTAACGCGCACCTCTCCGCAACCATTTACCGGCACCTACCCGTGGCCACTTACCGACACCTACCCGTGGCCACTTACCGGCACCTACCCGCGGCCACTTACCGGCACCTACCCGCGGCCACTTACCGGCACCTACCCACGGCCACTTACCGGCACCTACCCGCAGCCACTTACCGGTACCTACCCACAGCTACTTACCGGCACCTACCCGCGGCCACTTACCGGCACCTACCCACAGCTACTTACCGGCACCTACCCGCGGCCACTTACCGGCACCTACCCGCGGCCACTTACCGGCACCTACCCGCGGCCACTTACCGGCACCTACCTGCAGCCACTTACCGGCACCTACCCGCGGCCACTTACCGGCACCTACCCGCGGCCACTTACCGGCACCTACCCGCGGCCACATTCTGAAGCATACATGGGGCAACTTACCGGCATTTAGCTGCGGCCACTTCCTGCCACCTACCCACAGCCACTTACCGGCACCTACCCGCAGCCACTAACGTGCCCCTACCTGCGGCCACTAACGCTCACCTATCCGCAACCATTAACCGGCAGCTACCCACAGCTACTTACCGGCACCTACCCGCGGCCACTTACCGGCACCTACCCGCGGCCACATTCTGAAGCATACATGGAGCCAATTACCGGCACTTAGCCACGACCACTTCCTGTCACCTACCCACAGCCACTTACCGGCACCTACCCGCGGCCACTTACCGGCACCAACCCGCGGCCTCTTACCGGCACCCACCCGCGGCCACCTACCGGCAATCACCCGCGGCCACATTCTGAAGCATACATGGGGCCAATTACCGGCACTTAGCCACGGCCACTTCCTGTCACCTACCCACAGCCACTTACCGGCACCTACCCACGGCCAATTACCGGCACCTACCCGTGGCCACTTACCGGCACCTACCCGCGGCCACTTACCGGCACCAACCCGTGGCCACTTACCGGCACCTACCCGCGGCCACTTACCGGCACCTACCCGCAGCCACTTACCGGCACCTACCCACGGCCACTTACCGGCACCTACCCGCGGCCACTTACCGGCACCTACCCGCAGCCACTTACCGGCACCTACCCGTGGCCACTTACCGGCACCTACCCGCGGCCACTTACCGGCACCTACCCGCGGCCACTAACGCGCCCCTACCTGCGGCCACTAACGCGCACCTATCCGCAACCATTTACCGGCACCTACCCGTGGCCACTTACCGGCACCTACCCGTGCCCACTTACCGGCACCTACCCGCGGCCACTTACCGGCACCTACCCGCGGCCACTTACCGGCACCTACCCACGGCCACTTACCGGCACCTACCCGCGGCCACATTCTGAAGCATACATGGGGCAACTTACCGGCACTGAGCCGCGGCCACTTCCTGTCACCTACCCACAGCCACTTACCGGCACCTACCCGCAGCCACTAATGTGCCCCTACCTGCGGCCACTAACGCGCACCTATCCGCAACCATTTACCGGCACCTACCCACAGCTACTTACCGGCACCTACCCGCGGCCACTTACCGGCACCTACCCGCGGCCACATTCTGAAGCATACATGGAGCCAATTACCGGCACTTAGCCACGACCACTTCCTGTCACCTACCCACAGCCACTTACCGGCACCTACCCGCGGCCACTTACCGGCACCAACCCGCGGCCTCTTACCGGCACCCACCCGCGGCCACCTACCGGCAATCACCCGCGGCCACATTCTGAAGCATACATGGGGCCAATTACCGGCACTTAGCCGCGGCCACTTCCTGTCACCTACCCACAGCCACTTACCGGCACCTACCCACGGCCAATTACCGGCACCTACCCGTGGCCACTTACCGGCACCTACCCGCGGCCACTTACCGGCACCAACCCGTGGCCACTTACCGGCACCTACCCGCGGCCACTTACCGGCACCTACCCGCAGCCACTTACCGGCACCTACCCACGGCCACTTACCGGCACCTACCCGCGGCCACTTACCGGCACCTACCCGCAGCCACTTACCGGCACCTACCCGTGGCCACTTACCGGCACCTACCCGCGGCCACTTACCGGCACCTACCCGCGGCCACTAACGCGCCCCTACCTGCGGCCACTAATGCGCACCTATCCGCAACCATTTACCGGCACCTACCCGTGGCCACTTACCGGCACCTACCCGTGCCCACTTACCGGCACCTACCCGCGGCCACTTACCGGCACCTACCCGCGGCCACTTACCGGCACCTACCCACGGCCACTTACCGGCACCTACCCGCGGCCACATTCTGAAGCATACATGGGGCAACTTACCGGCACTGAGCCGCGGCCACTTCCTGTCACCTACCCACAGCCACTTACCGGCACCTACCCGCAGCCACTAATGTGCCCCTACCTGCGGCCACTAACGCGCACCTATCCGCAACCATTTACCGGCACCTACTCACAGCTACTTACCGGCACCTACCCGCGGCCACTTACCGGCACCTACCCGCGGCCACTTACCGGCACCTACCCACAGCCACTTACCGGCACCTACCCGCAGCCACTAAAACGCCCCTTCCTGCGGCCAATAACGCGCACCTATCCGCAACCATTTACCGGCACCTACCCACGGCCACTAACCGGCACCTACCCGCGGCCACTTACCGGCACCTACCCGCGGCCACTTACCGGCACCTACCCGCGGCCACATTCTGAAGCATACATGGGGCAACTTACCGGCACTTAGCCACGCCCACTTCCTGTCACCTACCCACAGCCACTTACCGGCACCTACCCGCGGCCACTTACCGGCACCCACCCGCGGCCACTTACCGGCAATCACCCGCGGTCACATTCTGAAGCATACATGGGGCCAATTACCGGCACTTAGCCACGGCCACTAACCGGCACCTACCCGAGGCAACTTACCGGCACCTACCCGCAGCCACTTACCGGCACCTACCCGCGGCCACTTACCGGCACCAACCCGTGGCCACTTACCGGCACCTACCCACGGCCACTTACCGGCACCTACCCGCAGCCACTTACCGGCACCTACCCGCGGCCACTTACCGGCACCTACCCACGGCCACTTACCGGCACCTACCCGCAGCCACTTACCGACACCTACCTGCGGCCACTTACCGACACCTACCCGCGGCCACTTACCGGCACCTACCCGCGGCCACTTACCGGCACCTACCCACAGCCACTTACCGGCACCTACCCGCGGCCACTTACCGGCACCTACCCGCAGCCACTTACTGGCACCTACCCGCGGCCACTTAACTGGCACCTACCCGCGGCCTCATTCTGAAGCATACATGGGGCAACTTACCGGCACTTAGCTGCGGCCACTTCCTGTCACCTACCCACAGCCACTTACCGGCACCTACCCGCAGCCACTAACGTGCCCCTACCTGCGGCCACTAACGCGCACCTATCCGCAACCATTTACCGGCACCTACCCACAGCTACTTACCGGCACCTACCCGCGGCCACTTACCGGCACCTACCCGCGGCCACATTCTGAAGCATACATGGAGCCAATTACCGGCACTTAGCCACGACCACTTCCTGTCACCTACCCACAGCCACTTACCGGCACCTACCCGCGGCCACTTACCGGCACCTACCTGCAGCCACTAACGTGCCCCTACCTGCGGCCACTAACGCGCACCTATCCGCAACCATTTACCGGCACCTACACACAGCTACTTACCGGCACCTACCCGCGGCCACTTACCGGCACCTACCCGCGGCCACATTCTGAAGCATACATGGAGCCAATTACCGGCACTTAGCCATGACCACTTCCTGTCACCTACCCACAGCCACTTACCGGCACCTACCAGCGGCCACTTACCGGCACCTAACCGCGGCCACTTACCGGCACCCACCCGCGGCCACTTACCGGCAATCACCCGCGGCCACATTCTGAAGCATACATGGGGCCAATTACCGGCACTTAGCCACGGCCACTTCCTGTCACCTACCCACAGCCACTTACCGCCACCTACCCGCGGCCACTAACGCGCCCCTACCTGCGGCCTCTAACGCGCACCTATCCGCAACCATTTACGGCCACCTACCCGTGGCCACTTACCGGCACCTACCCGTGGCCACTTACCGGCACCTACCCGCGGCCACTTACCGGCACCTACCCGCGGCCACTTACCGGCACCTACCAGCGGCCACTTACCGGCACCTACCCACAGCCACTTACCGGCATCTACCCGCAGCCACTAACGCGCCCCTACCTGCGGCCAATAACGCGCACCTATCCGCAACCATTTACCGGCACCTACCCGCGGCCACTTACCGGCACCTACCCGCGGCCACTTACCGGCACCTACCCACAGCCACTTACCGGCACCTACCCACGGCCACTTACCGGCACCTAACCGCGGCCTCTTACCGGCACCTACCCACGGCCAATTACCGGCACCTACCCGTGGCCACTTACCGGCACCTACCCGCGGCCACTTACCGGCACCAACCCGTGGCCACTTACCGGCACCTACCCACAGCCACTTACCGGCACCTACCCGCAGCCACTTACCGGCTCCTACCCACGGCCACTTACCGGCACCTACCCGCGGCCACTTACCGGCACCTACCCACGGCCACTTACCGGCACCTACCCGCGTCCACTTACCGGCACCTAACCACGGCCACTTACCGGCACCTACCCGCGGCCACTTACCGGCACCTACCCGCAGCCACTTACCGGCACCTACCCGCGGCCACTAACGCGCCCCTACCTGCGGCCACTAACGCGCACCTATCCGCAACCATTTACCGGCAGCTACCCACAGCCACTTACCGGCACCTACCCGTGGCCACTTACCGGCACCTACCCGCGGCCACTTACCGGCACCTACCCGCGGCCACTTACCGGCACCTACCCACGGCCACTTACCGGCACCTACCCGCAGCCATTTACCGGTACCTACCCACAGCTACTTACCGGCACCTACCCGCGGCCACTTACCGGCACCTACCCACAGCTACTTACCGGCACCTACCCGCGGCCACTTACCGGCACCTACCCGCGGCCACTTACCGGCACCTACCTGCAGCCACTTACCGGCACCTACCCGCGGCCACTTACCGGCACCTACCCGCGGCCACTTACCGGCACCTACCCGCAGCCACATTCTGAAGCATAAATAGGGCAACTTACCGGCATTTAGCCACGGCCACTTCCTGTCACCTACCCACAGCCACTTACCGGCACCTACCCGCAGCCACTAACGTGCCCCTACCTGCGGCCACTAACGCGCACCTATCCGCAACCATTTACCGGCAGCTACCCACAGCTACTTACCGGCACCTACCCGCGGCCACTTACCGGCACCTACCCGCGGCCACATTCTGAAGCATACATGGAGCCAATTACCGGCACTTAGCTACGACCACTTCCTGTCACCTACCCACAGCCACTTACCGGCACCTACCCGCGGCCACTTACCGGCACCAACCCGCGGCCTCTTACCGGCACCCACCCGCGGCCACCTACCGGCAATCACCCGCGGCCACATTCTGAAGCATACATGGGGCCAATTACCGGCACTTAGCCACGGCCACTTCCTGTCACCTACCCACAGCCACTTACCGGCACCTACCCACGGCCAATTACCGGCACCTACCCGTGGCCACTTACCGGCACCTACCCGCGGCCACTTACCGGCACCAACCCGTGGCCACGTACCGGCACCTACCCACGGCCACTTACCGGCACCTACCCGCGGCCACTTACCGGCACCTACCTACGGCCACTTACCGGCACCTACCCGCGGCCACTTACCGGCACCTACCCGCAGCCACTTACCGGCACCTACCCGTGGCCACTTACCGGCACCTACCCGCGGCCACTTACCGGCACCTACCCGCGGCCACTAACGCGCCCCTACCTGCGGCCACTAACGCGCACCTATCCGCAACCATTTACCGGCACCTACCCGTGGCCACTTACCGGCACCTACCCGTGGCCACTTACCGGCACCTACCCGCGGCCACTTACCGGCACCTACCCGCGGCCACTTACCGGCACCTACCCATGGCCACTTACCGGCACCTACCCGTGGCCACATTCTGAAGCATACATGGGGCAACTTACTGGCACTGAGCCGCGGCCACTTCCTGTCACCTACCCACAGCCACTTACCGGCACCTACCCGCAGCCACTAATGTGCCCCTACCTGCGGCCACTAACGCGCACCTATCCGCAACCATTTACCGGCACCTACCCATAGCTACTTACCGGCACCTACCCGCGGCCACTTACCGGCACCTACCCGCGGCCACTTACCGGCACCTACCCACAGCCACTTACCGGCACCTACCCGCAGCCACTAACGCGCCCCTACCTGCGGCCAATAACGCGCACCTATCCGCAACCATTTACCGGCACCTACCCAGGCCACTTACCGGCACCTACCCGCGGCCACTTACCGGCACCTACCCGCGGCCACATTCTGAAGCATACATGGGGCAACTTACCGGCACTTAGCCACGCCCACTTCCTGTCACCTACCCACAGCCACTTACCGGCACCTACCCGCGGCCACTTACCGGCACCCACCCGCGGCCACTTACCGGCAATCACCCGCGGTCACATTCTGAAGCATACATGGGGCCAATTACCGGCACTTAGCCACGGCCACTAACCGGCACCTACCCGCGGCCACTTACCGGCACCTACCCGCAGCCACTTACCGGCACCTTCCCGCGGCCACTTACCGGCACCAACCCGTGGCCACTTACCGGCACCTACCCACGGCCACTTACCGGCACCTACCCGCAGCCACTTACCGGCACCTACCGGCGGCCACTTACCGGCACCTACCCACGGCCACTTACCGGCACCTACCCGCAGCCACTTACCGACACCTACCTGCGGCCACTTACCGGCACCTACCCACGGCCACTTACCGGCACCTACCCGCGGCCACTTACCGGCACCTACCCACAGCTACTTACCGGCACCTACCCGTGGCCACTTACCGGCACCTACCCACGGCCACTTACCGGCACCTACCCGCGGCCACTTACCGGCACCTACCCGCGGCCACTTACCGGCACCTACCCGCGGCCACTTACCGTCACCTACCCGCGGCCACTTACCGTCACCTACCCGCAGCCACTTACCGGCACCTACCCGCGGCCACTTACCGGCACCTACCCGCGGCCACTAACCGGCACCTACCCGCAGCCACTTACCGGCACCTACCCGCAGCCACTTACCGGCACCTACCCGCGGCCACTAACGCGCCCCTACCTGCGGCCACTAACGCGCACCTATCCGCAAACATTTACCGGCACCTACCCGTG
The DNA here is from genome assembly GCF_035609145.1 of Eleutherodactylus coqui. Taxonomy (NCBI): domain Eukaryota; kingdom Metazoa; phylum Chordata; class Amphibia; order Anura; family Eleutherodactylidae; genus Eleutherodactylus; species Eleutherodactylus coqui. The sequence continues at coordinate 271,058 of NW_027102007.1, read as the reverse complement.
GCCACTTACCGGCACCTACCCGTGGCCACTTACCGGCACCTACCCGCGGCCACTTACCGGCACCTACCCGCGGCCACTTACCGGCACCTACCCGCGGCCACTTACCGGCACCTACCCGCGGCCACTTACCGGTACCTACCCACAGCTACTTACCGGCACCTACCCGCGGCCACTTACCGGCACGTACCCACAGCTACTTACCGGTACCTACCCGCGGCCACTTACCGGCACCTACCCGCGGCCACTTACCGGCACCTACCTGCAGCCACTTACCGGCACCTACCCGCGGCCACTTACCGGCACCTACCCGCGGCCACTTACCGGCACCTACCCGCAGCCACATTCTGAAGCATACATGGGGCAACTTACCGGCATTTAGCCACGGCCACTTCCTGTCACCTACCCACAGCCACTTACCGGCACCTACCCGCAGCCACTAACGTGCCCCTACCTGCGGCCACTAACGCGCACCTATCCGCAACCATTTACCGGCAGCTACCCACAGCTACTTACCGGCACCTACCCGCGGCCACTTACCGGCACCTACCCGCGGCCACATTCTGAAGCATACATGGAGCCAATTACCGGCACTTAGCCACGACCACTTCCTGTCACCTACCCACAGCCACTTACCGGCACCTACCCGCGGCCACTTACCGGCACCAACCCGCGGTCTCTTACCGGCACCCACCCGCGGCCACCTACCGGCAATCACCCGCGGCCACATTCTGAAGCATACATGGGGCCAATTACCGGCACTTAGCCACGGCCACTAACCGGCACCTACCCGCGGCCACTTACCGGCACCTACCCGCAGCCACTTACCGGCACCTACCCGCGGCCACTTACCGGCACCAACCCGTGGCCACTTACCGGCACCTACCCACGGCCACTTACCGGCACCTACCCGCAGCCACTTACCGGCACCTACCCGCGGCCACTTACCGGCACATACCCACGGCCACTTACCGGCACCTACCCGCAGCCACTTACCGACACCTACCTGCGGCCACTTACCGGCACCTACCCGCGGCCACTTACCGGCACCTACCCGCGGCCACTTACCGGCACCTACCCACAGCCACTTACCGGCACCTACCCGCAGCCACTAATGCGCCCCTACCTACGGCCAATAACGCGCACCTATCCGCAACCATTTACCGGCACCTACCCGCGGCCACTTTCCGGCACCTACCGGCGGCCACTTACCGGCACCTACCCGCAGCCACTTACCGGTACCTACCCACAGCTACTTTCCGGCACCTACCCGCGGCCACTTACCGGCACCTACCCACAGCTACTTACTGGCACCTATCCGCGGCCACTTACTAGCACCTACCCGCGGCCACTTACCGGCACCTACCCGCGGCCACTTACCGGCACATACCCGCAGCCACTTACTGGCACCTACCCGCGGCCACTTAACCGGCACCTACCCGCGGCCAGTTACCGGCACCTACCCGCGGCCTCATTCTGAAGCATACATGGGGCAACTTACCGGCACTTAGCTGCGGCCACTTCCTGTCACCTACCCACAGCCACTTACCGGCACCTACCCGCAGCCACTAACGTGCCCCTACCTGCGGCCACTAACGCGCACCTATCCGCAACCATTTACCGGCACCTACCCACAGCTACTTACCGGCACCTACCCGCGGCCACTTACCGGCACCTACCCGCGGCCACATTCTGAAGCATACATGGAGCCAATTACCGGCACTTAGCCACGACCACTTCCTGTCACCTACCCACAGCCACTTACCGGCACCTACCCGCGGCCACTTACCGGCACCTACCTGCAGCCACTAACGTGCCCCTACCTGCGGCCACTAACGCGCACCTATCCGCAACCATTTACCGGCACCTACACACAGCTACTTACCGGCACCTACCCGCGGCCACTTACCGGCACCTACCCGCGGCCACATTCTGAAGCATACATGGAGCCAATTACCGGCACTTAGCCACGGCCACTTCCTGTCACCTACCCACAGCCACTTACCGGCACCTACCCGCGGCCACTTACCGGCACCTACCCGCGGCCACTTACCGGCACCCACCCGCGGCCACTTACCGGCAATCACCCGTGGCCACATTCTGAAGCATACATGGGGCCAATTACCGGCACTTAGCCACGGCCACTTCCTGTCACCTACCCACAGCCACTTACCGCCACCTACCCGCGGCCACTAACGCGCCCCTACCTGCGGCCTCTAACGCGCACCTATCCGCAACCATTTACGGCCACCTACCCGTGGCCACTTACCGGCACCTACCCGTGGCCACTTACCGGCACCTACCCGCGGCCACTTACCGGCACCTACCCGCGGCCACTTACCGGCACCTACCCGCGGCCACTTACCGGCACCTACCCGCGGCCACTTACCGGCACCTACCCATGACCACATACCGGCACCTACTCGCGGCCACATTCTGAACCATACATGGGGCAACTTACCAGCACTGAGCCGCGGCCACTTCCTGTCACCTACCCACAGCCACTTACCGGCACCTACCCGCAGCCACTAATGTGCCCCTACCTGCGGCCACTAACGCGCACCTATCCGCAACCATTTACCGGCACCTACCCATAGCTACTTACCGGCACCTACCCGCGGCCACTTACCGGCACCTACCCGCTGCCACTTACCGGCACCTACTCGCGGCCACTTACCGGCACCTACCCGCGGCCACATTCTGAAGCATACATGGGGCAACTTACCGGCACTTAGCCGCGGCCACTTCCTCTCACCTACCCACAGCCACTTACCGGCACCTACCCGCAGCCACTAACGTGCCCCTACCTGCAGCCACTAACGCGTACCTATCCGCAACCATTTACCGGCACCTACCCGTGGCCACTTACCGGCACCTACCCGTGGCCACTTACCGGCACCTACCCGCGGCCACTTACCGGCACCTACCCGCGGCCACTTACCGGCACCTACACGAGGCCACTTACCGGCACCTACCCACGGCCACTTACCGGCACCTAACCGCGGCCACTTACCGGCACCTACCCGCAGCCACTTACTGGCACCAACCCGCGGCCACTTACCGGCACCTACCCGCGGCCACATTCTGAAGCATACATGGGGCAACTTACCTGCACTTAGCCGCGGCCACTTCCTGTCACCTACCCACAGCCACTTACCGGCACCTACCCGCAGCCACTAACGTGCCCCTACCTGCGGCCACTAACACGCACCTATCCGCAACCATTTACCGGCACCTACCCACAGCTACTTACCGGCACCTACCCGCGGCCACTTACCGGCACCAACCCGTGGCCACTTACCAGCACCTATCCGCAACCATTTACCGGCACCTACCCACAGCTACTTACCGGCACCTACCCGCGGCCACTTACCGGCACCTCTTCACGGCCACTTACCGGCACCTACCCGCGGCCACTAACGCGCCCCTACCTGCGGCCCCTAACGCGCACCTATCCGCAACCATTTACCGGCACCTACCCGTGGCCACTTACCGGCACCTACCCGTGGCCACTTACCGGCACCTACCCGCGGCCACTTACCGGCACCTACCCACGGCCACTTACCGGCACCTACCCACGGCCACTTACCGGCACCTACCCGCGGCCACTTACCGGCACCTACCCGCGGCCACATTCTGAAGCATACATGGGGCAACTTACCGGCACTTAGCCGCGGCCACTTCCTGTCACCTACCCACAGCCACTTACCGGCACCTATCCGCAACCATTTACCGGCACCTACCCACAGCTACTTACCGGCACCTACCCGCGGCCACTTACCGGCACTTAGCCGCGGCCACTTACCGGCACCTACCCACAGCCACTTACCGGCACCTACCCGCAGCCACTAACGCGCCCCTACCTGCGGCCAATAACGCGCACCTATCCGCAACCATTTACCGGCACCTACCCACGGCCACTTACCGGCACCTACCCGCGGCCACTTACCGGCACCTACCCGCGGCCACTTACCGGCACCTACCCACAGCCACTTACCGGCATCTACCCGCAGCCACTAACGCGCCCCTACCTGCGGCCAATAACGCGAACCTATCCGCAACCATTTACCGGCACCTACCCGCGGCCACTTACCGGCACCTACCCGCGGCCATTTACCGGCACCAACCCGCAGCCACTTACCGGCACCTACCCGCGGCCACTTACCGGCACCTACCCACAGCCACTTACCGGCACCTACCCACAGCTACTTACCGGCACCTACCCGTGGCCACTTACCGGCACCTACCCACGGCCACTTACCGGCACCTACCCGCAGCCACTTACCGGCACCTACCCACGGCCACTTACCGGCACCTACCCGCGGCCACTTACCGGCACCTACCCGCGGCCACTTACCGGCACCTACCCGCAGCCACTTACCGGCACCAACCCGCAGCCACTTACCGGCACCTACCCGCGGCCACTTACCGGCACCTACCCGCGGCCACTTACCGGCACCTACCCACGGCCACTTACCGGCACCTACCCGCGGCCACTTACCGGCACCTACCCGCAGCCACTTACCGGCACCTACCCGCGGCCACTAACGCGCCCCTACCTGCGGCCACTAACGCGCACCTATCCGCAACCATTTACCGGCACCTACCCGTGGCCACTTACCGGCACCTACCCGTGGCCACTTACCGGCACCTACCCGCGGCCACTTACCGGCACCAACCCGCGGCCACTTACCGGCACCTACCCACGGCCACTTACCGGCACCTACCCGCAGCCACTTACCGGTACCTACCCACAGCTACTTACCGGCACCTACCCGCGGCCACTTACCGGCACCTACCCACAGCTACTTACCGGCACCTACCCGCGGCCACTTACCGGCACCTACCCGCGGCCACTTACCGGCACCTACCCGCGGCCACTTACCGGCACCTACCTGCAGCCACTTACCGGCACCTACCCGCGGCCACTTACCGGCACCTACCCGCGGCCACTTACCGGCACCTACCCGCGGCCACATTCTGAAGCATACATGGGGCAACTTACCGGCATTTAGCCGCGGCCACTTCCTGTCACCTACCCACAGCCACTTACCGGCACCTACCCACAGCCACTAACGTGCCCCTACCTGCGGCCACTAACGCTCACCTATCCGCAACCATTTACCGGCAGCTACCCACAGCTACTTACCGGCACCTACCCGCGGCCACTTACCGGCACCTACCCGCGGCCACATTCTGAAGCATACATGGAGCCAATTACCGGCACTTAGCCACGACCACTTCCTGTCACCTACCCACAGCCACTTACCGGCACCTACGCGCGGCCACTTACCGGCACCAACCCGCGGCCTCTTACCGGCACCCACCCGCGGCCACCTACCGGCAATCACCCGCGGCCACATTCTGAAGCATACATGGGGCCAATTACCGGCACTTAGCCACGGCCACTTCCTGTCACCTACCCACAGCCACTTACCGGCACCTACCCACGGCCAATTACCGGCACCTACCCGTGGCCACTTACCGGCACCTACCCGCGGCCACTTACCGGCACCAACCCGTGGCCACTTACCGGCACCTACCCGCGGCCACTTACCGGCACCTACCCGCAGCCACTTACCGGCACCTACCCACGGCCACTTACCGGCACCTACCTGCGGCCACTTACCGGCACCTACCCGCAGCCACTTACCGGCACCTACCCGTGGCCACTTACCGGCACCTACCCGCGGCCACTTACCGGCACCTACCTGCGGCCACTAACGCGCCCCTACCTGCGGCCACTAACGCGCACCTATCCGCAACCATTTACCGGCACCTACCCGTGGCCACTTACCGGCACCTACCCGTGGCCACTTACCGGCACCTACCCGCGGCCACTTACCGGCACCTACCCGCGGCCACTTACCGGCACCTACCCACGGCCACTTACCGGCACCTACCCGCGGCCACATTCTGAAGCATACATGGGGCAACTTACCGGCACTGAGCCGCGGCCACTTCCTGTCACCTACCCACAGCCACTTACCGGCACCTACCCGCAGCCACTAATGTGCCCCTACCTGCGGCCACTAACGCGCACCTATCCGCAACCATTTACCGGCACCTACCCACAGCTACTTACCGGCACCTACCCGCGGCCACTTACCGGCACCTACCCGCGGCCACTTACCGGCACCTACCCACAGCCACTTACCGGCACCTACCCGCAGCCACTAACGCGCCCCTACCTGCGGCCAATAACGCGCACCTATCCGCAACCATTTACCGGCACCTACCCACGGCCACTAACCGGCACCTACCCGCGGCCACTTACCGGCACCTACCCGCGGCCACTTACCGGCACCTACCCGCGGCCACATTCTGAAGCATACATGGGGCAACTTACCGGCACTTAGCCACGCCCACTTCCTGTCACCTACCCACAGCCACTTACCGGCACCTACCCGCGGCCACTTACCGGCACCCACCCGCGGCCACTTACCGGCAATCACCCGCGGTCACATTCTGAAGCATACATGGGGCCAATTACCGGCACTTAGCCACGGCCACTAACCGGCACCTACCCGAGGCAACTTACCGGCACCTACCCGCAGCCACTTACCGGCACCTACCCGCGGCCACTTACCGGCACCAACCCGTGGCCACTTACCGGCACCTACCCACGGCCACTTACCGGCACCTACCCGCAGCCACTTACCGGCACCCACCCGCGGCCACTTACCGGCACCTACCCACGGCCACTTACCGGCACCTACCCGCAGCCACTTACCGACACCTACCTGCGGCCACTTACCGGCACCTACCCGCGGCCACTTACCGGCACCTACCCGCGGCCACTTACCGGCACCTACCCACAGCCACTTACCGGCACCTACCCGCAGCCAATAATGCGCCCCTACCTACGGCCAATAACGCGCACCTATCCGCAACCATTTACCGACACCTACCCGCGGCCACTTTCCGGCACCTACCGGCGGCCACTTACCGGCACCTACCCACGGCCACTTACCGGCACCTACCAGCAGCCACTTACCGGTACCTACCCACAGCTACTTACCGGCACCTACCCGCGGCCACTTACCGGCACCTACCCACAGCTACTTACTGGCACCTACCCGCGGCCACTTACCAGCACCTGCCCACGGCCACTTACCGGCACCTACCCGCGGCCACTTACCGGCACCTACCCGCAGCCACTTACTGGCACCTACCCGCGGCCACTTAACTGGCACCTACCCACGGCCAGTTACCGGCACCTACCCGCGGCCTCATTCTGAAGCATACATGGGGCAACTTACCGGCACTTAGCTGCGGCCACTTCCTGTCACCTACCCACAGCCACTTACCGGCACCTACCCGCAGCCACTAACGTGCCCCTACCTGCGGCCACTAACGCGCACCTATCCGCAACCATTTACCGGCACCTACCCACAGCTACTTACCGGCACCTACCCGCGGCCACTTACCGGCACCTACCCGCGGCCACATTCTGAAGCATACATGGAGCCAATTACCGGCACTTAGCCACGACCACTTCCTGTCACCTACCCACAGCCACTTACCGGCACCTACCCGCGGCCACTTACCGGCACCTACCTGCAGCCACTAACGTGCCCCTACCTGCGGCCACTAACGCGCACCTATCCGCAACCATTTACCGGCACCTACACACAGCTACTTACCGGCACCTACCCGCGGCCACTTAGCGGCACCTACCCGCGGCCACATTCTGAAGCATACATGGAGCCAATTACCGGCACTTAGCCACGACCACTTCCTGTCACCTACCCACAGCCACTTACCGGCACCTACCAGCGGCCACTTACCGGCACCTACCCGTGGCCACTTACCGGCACCCACCCGCGGCAACTTACCGGCAATCACCCGCGGCCACATTCTGAAGCATACATGGGGCCAATTACCGGCACTTAGCCACGGCCACTTCCTGTCACCTACCCACAGCCACTTACCGCCACCTACCCGCGGCCACTAACGCGCCCCTACCTGCGGCCTCTAACGCGCACCTATCCGCAACCATTTACGGCCACCTACCCGTGGCCACTTACCGGCACCTACCCGTGGCCACTTACCGGCACCTACCCGCGGCCACTTACCGGCACCTACCCGCAGCCACTTACCGGCACCTACCAGCGGCCACTTACCGGCACCTACCCACAGCCACTTACCGGCATCTACCCGCAGCCACTAACGCGCCCCTACCTGCGGCCAATAACGCGCACCTATCCGCAACCATTTACCGGCACCTACCCGCGGCCACTTACCGGCACCTACCCGCGGCCACTTACCGGCACCTACCCACAGCCACTTACCGGCACCTACCCGCGGCCACTTACCGGCACCTAACCGCGGCCTCTTACCGGCACCTACCCACGGCCAATTACCGGCACCTACCCGTGGCCACTTACCGGCACCTACCCGCGGCCACTTACCGGCACCAACCCGTGGCCACTTACCGGCACCTACCCACAGCCACTTACCGGCACCTACCCGCAGCCACTTACCGGCACCTACCCACAGCTACTTACCGGCACCTACCCGTGGCCACTTACCGGCACCTACCCACGGCCACTTACCGGCAGCTACCCACAGCCACTTACCGGCACCTACCCGTGGCCACTTACCGGCACCTACCCGCGGCCACTTACCGGCACCTACCCGCGGCCACTTACCGGCACCTACCCACGGCCACTTACCGGCACCAACCCGCAGCCACTTACCGGTACCTACCCACAGCTACTTACCGGCACCTACCCGCGGCCACTTACCGGCACCTACCCGCAGCTACTTACCGGCACCTACCCGCGGCCACTTACCGGCACCTACCCGCGGCCACTTACCGGCACCTACCTGCAGCCACTTACCGGCACCTACCCGCGGCCACTTACCGGCACCTACCTGCGGCCACTTACCGGCACCTACCCGCAGCCACATTCTGAAGCATACATGGGGCAACTTACCGGCATTTAGCCAGGGCCACTTCCTGTCACCTACCCACAGCCACTTACCGGCACCTACCCGCAGCCACTAACGTGCCCCTACCTGCGGCCACTAACGCGCACCTATCCGCAACCATTTACCGGCAGCTACCCACAGCTACTTACCGGCACCTACCCGCGGCCACTTACCGGCACCTACCCGCGGCCACATTCTGAAGCATACATGGAGCCAATTACCGGCACCTACCCGCGGCCACTTACCGGCACCTACCCACAGCCACTTACCGGCACCTACCCGCAGCCACTAACGCGCCCCTACCTGCGGCCAATAACGCGCACCTATCCGCAACCATTTACCGGCACCTACCCACGGCCACTAACCGGCACCTACCCGCGGCCACTTACCGGCACCTACCCGCGGCCACTTACCGGCACCTACCCGCGGCCACATTCTGAAGCATACATGGGGCAACTTACCGGCACTTAGCCACGCCCACTTCCTGTCACCTACCCACAGCCACTTACCGGCACCTACCCGCGGCCACTTACCGGCACCCACCCGCGGCCACTTACCGGCAATCACCCGCGGTCACATTCTGAAGCATACATGGGGCCAATTACCGGCACTTAGCCACGGCCACTAACCGGCACCTACCCGAGGCAACTTACCGGCACCTACCCGCAGCCACTTACCGGCACCTACCCGCGGCCACTTACCGGCACCAACCCGTGGCCACTTACCGGCACCTACCCACGGCCACTTACCGGCACCTACCCGCAGCCACTTACCGGCACCCACCCGCGGCCACTTACCGGCACCTACCCACGGCCACTTACCGGCACCTACCCGCAGCCACTTACCGACACCTACCTGCGGCCACTTACCGGCACCTACCCGCGGCCACTTACCGGCACCTACCCGCGGCCACTTACCGGCACCTACCCACAGCCACTTACCGGCACCTACCCGCAGCCACTAATGCGCCCCTACCTACGGCCAATAACGCGCACCTATCCGCAACCATTTACCGACACCTACCCGCGGCCACTTTCCGGCACCTACCGGCGGCCACTTACCGGCACCTACCCACGGCCACTTACCGACACCTACCAGCAGCCACTTACCGGTACCTACCCACAGCTACTTACCGGCACCTACCCGCGGCCACTTACCGGCACCTACCCACAGCTACTTACTGGCACCTACCCGCGGCCACTTACCAGCACCTGCCCGCGGCCACTTACCGGCACCTACCCGCGGCCACTTACCAGCACCTACCCGCAGCCACTTACTGGCACCTACCCGCGGCCACTTAACTGGCACCTACCCACGGCCAGTTACCGGCACCTACCCGCGGCCTAATTCTGAAGCATACATGGGGCAACTTACCGGCACTTAGCTGCGGCCACTTCCTGTCACCTACCCACAGCCACTTACCGGCACCTACCCGCAGCCACTAACGTGCCCCTACCTGCGGCCACTAACGCGCACCTATCCGCAACCATTTACCGGCAGCTACCCACAGCTACTTACCGGCACCTACCCGCGGCCACTTACCGGCACCTACCCGCGGCCACATTCTGAAGCATACATGGAGCCAATTACCGGCACTTAGCCACGACCACTTCCTGTCACCTACCCACAGCCACTTACCGGCACCTCCCCGCGGCCACTTACCGGCACCCACCCGCGGCCTCTTACCGGCACCCACCCGCGGCCACCTACCGGCAATCACCCGCGGCCACATTCTGAAGCATACATGGGGCCAATTACCGGCACTTAGCCACGACCACTTCCTGTCACCTACCCGCAGCCACTTACCGGCACCTACCCGCGGCCACTTACCGGCACCTACCCGCAGCCACTTACCGGCACCTACCCGCGGCCACTAACGCGCCCCTACCTGCGGCCACTAACGCGCACCTATCCGCAACCATTTACCGGCACCTACCCGTGGCCACTTACCGGCACCTACCCGTGGCCACTTACCGGCACCTACCCGCGGCCACTTACCGGCACCTACCCGCGGCCACTTACCGGCACCTACCCACGGCCACTTACCGGCACCTACCCGCAGCCACTTACCGGTACCTACCCACAGCTACTTACCGGCACCTACCCGTGGCCACTTACCGGCACCTACCCACGGCCACTTACCGGCACCTACCCGCAGCCACTTACCGGCACCTACCCGCGGCCACTTACCGGCACCTACCCACGGCCACTTACCGGCACCTACCCGCAGCCACTTACCGACACCTACCTGCGGCCACTTACCGGCACCTACCCGCAACCATTTACCGGCACCTACCCGTGGCCACTTACCGGCACCTACCCGTGGCCACTTACCGGCACCTACCCGCGGCCACTTACCGGCACCTACCCGCGGCCACTTACCGGCACCTACCCACGGCCACTTACCGGCACCTACCCGCAGCCACTTACCGGTACCTACCCACAGCTACTTACCGGCACCTACCCGTGGCCACTTACCGGCACGTACCCACAGCTACTTACCGGCACCTACCCGCGGCCACTTACCGGCACCTACCCGCGGCCACTTACCGGCACCTACCTGCAGCCACTTACCGGCACCTACCCGCGGCCACTTACCGGCACCTACCCGCGGCCACTTACCGGCACCTACCCGCAGCCACATTCTGAAGCATACATGGGGCAACTTACCGGCATTTAGCCACGGCCACTTCCTGTCACCTACCCACAGCCACTTACCGGCACCTACCCGCAGCCACTAACGTGCCCCTACCTGCGGCCACTAACGCGCACCTATCCGCAACCATTTACCGGCAGCTACCCACAGCTACTTACCGGCACCTACCCGCGGCCACTTACCGGCACCTACCCGCGGCCACATTCTGAAGCATACATGGAGCCAATTACCGGCACTTAGCCACGACCACTTCCTGTCACCTACCCACAGCCACTTACCGGCACCTACCCGCGGCCACTTACCGGCACCAACCCGCGGCCTCTTACCGGGACCCACCCGCGGCCACCTACCGGCAATCACCCGCGGCCACATTCTGAAGCATACATGGGGCCAATTACCGGCACTTAGCCACGGCCACTTCCTGTCACCTACCCACAGCCACTTACCGGCACCTACCCACGGCCAATTACCGGCACCTACCCGTGGCCACTTACCGGCACCTACCCGCGGCCACTTACCGGCACCAACCCGTGGCCACTTACCGGCACCTACCCGCGGCCACTTACCGGCACCTACCCACGGCCACTTACCGGCACCTACCCGCGGCCACTTACCGGCACCTACCCGCAGCCACTTACCGGTACCTACCCGTGGCCACTTACCGGCACCTACCCGCGGCCACTTACCGGCACCTACCCGCGGCCACTAACGCGCCCCTACCTGCGGCCACTAACGCGCACCTATCCGCATCCATTTACCGGCACCTACCCGTGGCCACTTACCGGCACCTACCCGTGGCCACTTACCGGCACCTACCCGCGGCCACTTACCGGCACCTACCCGCGGCCACTTACCGGCACCTACCCATGGCCACTTACCGGCACCTACCCGCTGCCACATTCTGAACCATACATGGGGCAACTTACCGGCACTGAGCCGCGGCCACTTCCTGTCACCTACCCACAGCCACTTACCGGCACCTACCCGCAGCCACTAATGTGCCCCTACCTGCGGCCACTAACGCGCACCTATCCGCAACCATTTACCGGCACCTACCCATAGCTACTTACCGGCACCTACCCGCGGCCACTTACCGGCACCTACCCGCGGCCACTTACCGGCACCTCCCCCCAGCCACTTACCGGCACCTACCCGCAGCCACTAACGCGCCCCTACCTGCGGCCAATAACGCGCACCTATCCGCAACCATTTACCGGCACCTACCCAGGCCACTTACCGGCACCTACCCGCGGCCACTTACCGGCACCTACCCGCGGCCACTTACCGGCACCTACCCGCGGCCACATTCTGAAGCATACATGGGGCAACTTACCGGCACTTAGCCACGCCCACTTCCTGTCACCTACCCACAGCCACTTACCGGCACCTACCCGCGGCCACTTACCGGCACCTACCCGCAGCCACATTCTGAAGCATACATGGGGCAACTTACCGGCATTTAGCCACGGCCACTTCCTGTCACCTACCCACAGCCACTTACCGGCACCTACCCGCAGCCACTAACGTGCCCCTACCTGCGGCCACTAACGCGCACCTATCCGCAACCATTTACCGGCAGCTACCCACAGCTACTTACCGGCACCTACCCGCGGCCACTTACCGGCACCTACCCGCGGCCACATTCTGAAGCATACATGGAGCCAATTACCGGCACTTAGCCACGACCACTTCCTGTCACCTACCCACAGCCACTTACCGGCACCTACCCGCGGCCACTTACCGGCACCAACCCGCGGCCTCTTACCGGGACCCACCCGCGGCCACCTACCGGCAATCACCCGCGGCCACATTCTGAAGCATACATGGGGCCAATTACCGGCACTTAGCCACGGCCACTTCCTGTCACCTACCCACAGCCACTTACCGGCACCTACCCACGGCCAATTACCGGCACCTACCCGTGGCCACTTACCGGCACCTACCCGCGGCCACTTACCGGCACCAACCCGTGGCCACTTACCGGCACCTACCCGCGGCCACTTACCGGCACCTACCCACGGCCACTTACCGGCACCTACCCACGGCCACTTACCGGCACCTACCCGCGGCCACTTACCGGCACCTACCCGCAGCCACTTACCGGTACCTACCCGTGGCCACTTACCGGCACCTACCCGCGGCCACTTACCGGCACCTACCCGCGGCCACTAACGCGCCCCTACCTGCGGCCACTAACGCGCACCTATCCGCATCCATTTACCGGCACCTACCCGTGGCCACTTACCGGCACCTACCCGTGGCCACTTACCGGCACCTACCCGCGGCCACTTACCGGCACCTACCCGCGGCCACTTACCGGTACCTACCCATGGCCACTTACCGGCACCTACCCGCGGCCACATTCTGAACCATACATGGGGCAACTTACCGGCACTGAGCCGCGGCCACTTCCTGTCACCTACCCACAGCCACTTACCGGCACCTACCCGCAGCCACTAATGTGCCCCTACCTGCGGCCACTAACGCGCACCTATCCGCAACCATTTACCGGCACCTACCCATAGCTACTTACCGGCACCTACCCGCGGCCACTTACCGGCACCTACCCGCGGCCACTTACCGGCACCTACCCACAGCCACTTACGGGCACCTACCCGCAGCCACTAACGCGCCCCTACCTGCGGCCAATAACGCGCACCTATCCGCAACCATTTACCGGCACCTACCCGCGGCCACTTACCGGCACCTACCCGCGGCCACTTACCGGCACCTACCCGCGGCCACTTACCGGCACCTACCCGCGGCCACTTACCGGCACCCACCCGCAGCCACTTACCGGCAATCACCCGCGGCCACATTCTGAAGCATACATGGGGCCAATTACCGGCACTTAGCCACGGCCACTTCCTGTCACCTACCCACAGCCACTTACCGCCACCTACCCGCGGCCACTAACGCGCCCCTACCTGCGGCCTCTAACGCGCACCTATCCGCAACCATTTACGGCCACCTACCCGTGGCCACTTACCGGCACCTACCCGTGGCCACTTACCGGCACCTACCCGCGGCCACTTACCGGCACCTACCCGCGGCCACTTACCGGCACCTACCCGCGGCCACTTACCGGCACCTACCCGCGGCCACTTACCGGCACCTACCCATGACCACTTACCGGCACCTACCCGCGGCCACATTCTGAACCATACATGGGGCAACTTACCGGCACTGAGCCGCGGCCACTTCCTGTCACCTACCCACAGCCACTTACCGGCACCTACCCGCAGCCACTAATGTGCCCCTACCTGCGGCCACTAACGCGCACCTATCCGCAACCATTTACCGGCACCTACCCATAGCTACTTACCGGCACCTACCCGCGGCCACTTACCGGCACCTACCCGCGGGCACTTACCGGCACCTACCCACAGCCACTTACCGGCACCTACCTGCAGCCACTAAAGCGCCCCTACCTGCGGCCAATAACGCGCACCTATCCGCAACCATTTACCGGCACCTACCCAGGCCACTTACCGGCACCTACCCGCGGCCACTTACCGGCACCTACCCGCGGCCACTTACCGGCACCTACCCGCGGCCACATTCTGAAGCATACATGGGGCAACTTACCGGCACTTAGCCACGCCCACTTCCTGTCACCTACCCACAGCCACTTACCGGCACCTACCCGCGGCCACTTACCGGCACCCACCCGCGGCCACTTACCGGCAATCACCCGCGGTCACATTCTGAAGCATACATGGGGCCAATTACCGGCACTTAGCCACGGCCACTAACCGGCACCTACCCGCGGCCACTTACCGGCACCTACCCGCAGCCACTTACCGGCACCTACCCGCGGCCACTTACCGGCACCAACCCGTGGCCACTTACCGGCACCTACCCACGGCCACTTACCGGCACCTACCCGCAGCCACTTACCAGCACCTACCCGCGGCCACTTACCGGCACCTACCCACGGCCACTTACCGGCACCTACCCGCAGCCACTTACCGACACCTACCTGCGGCCACTTACCGGCACCTACCCGCGGCCACTTACCGGCACCTACCCGCGGCCACTTACCGGCACCTACCCACAGCCACTTACCGGCACCTACCCGCAGCCACTAATGCGCCCCTACCTACGGCCAATAACGCGCACCTATCCGCAACCATTTACCGGCACCTACCCGCGGCCACTTTCCGGCACCTACCGGCGGCCACTTACCGGCACCTACCCGCAGCCACTTACCGGTACCTACCCACAGCTACTTACCGGCACCTACCCACGGCCACTTACCGGCACCTACCCGCAGCCACTTACCGGCACCTACCCGTGGCCACTTACCGGCACCTACCCACGGCCACTTACCGGCACCTACCCGCAGCCACTTACCGACACCTACCTGCGGCCACTTACCGGCACCTACCCGCGGCCACTTACCGGCACCTACCCGCGGCTACTTACCGGCACCTACCCACAGCCACTTACCGGCACCTACCCGCAGCCACTAATGCGCCCCTACCTACTGCCAATAACGCGCACCTATCCGCAACCATTTACCGGCACCTACCCGCGGCCACTTTCACGCACCTACCGGCGGCCACTTACCGGCACCTACCCGCGGCCACTTACCGGCACATACCCGCAGCCACTTACTGGCACCTACCCGCGGCCACTTAACCGGCACCTACCCGCGGCCAGTTACCGGCACCTACCCGCGGCCTCATTCTGAAGCATACATGGGGCAACTTACCGGCACTTAGCTGCGGCCACTTCCTGTCACCTACCCACAGCCACTTACCGGCACCTACCCGCAGCCACTAACGTGCCCCTACCTGCGGCCACTAACGCGCACCTATCCGCAACCATTTACCGGCACCTACCCACAGCTACTTACCGGCACCTACCCGCGGCCACTTACCGGCACCTACCCGCGGCCACATTCTGAAGCATACATGGAGCCAATTACCTGCACTTAGCCACGACCACTTCCTGTCACCTACCCACAGCCACTTACCGGCACCTACCCGCGGCCACTTACCGGCACCTACCTGCAGCCACTAACGTGCCCCTACCTGCGGCCACTAACGCGCACCTATCCGCAACCATTTACCGGCACCTACACACAGCTACTTACCGGCACCTACCCGCGGCCACTTACCGGCACCTACCCGCGGCCACATTCTGAAGCATACATGGAGCCAATTACCGGCACTTAGCCACGGCCACTTCCTGTCACCTACCCACAGCCACTTACCGGCACCTACCCGCGGCCACTTACCGGCACCTACCCGCGGCCACTTACCGGCACCCACCCGCGGCCACTTACCGGCAATCACCCGCGGCCACATTCTGAAGCATACATGGGGCCAATTACCGGCACTTAGCCACGGCCACTTCCTGTCACCTACCCACAGCCACTTACCGCCACCTACCCGCGGCCACTAACGCGCCCCTACCTGCGGCCTCTAACGCGCACCTATCCGCAACCATTTACGGCCACCTACCCGTGGCCACTTACCGGCACCTACCCGTGGCCACTTACCGGCACCTACCCGCGGCCACTTACCGGCACCTACCTGCGGCCACTTACCGGCACCTACCCGCGGCCACTTACCGGCACCTACCCGCGGCCTCTTACCGGCACCTAACCGCGGCCACTTACCGGCACCTACCCACGGCCACTTACCGGCACCTACCCTCGGCCACTTACCGGCACCTACTCGCGGCCACTTACCGGCACCTACCCGTGGCCACTTACCGGCACCTACCCGTGGCCACTTACCGGCACCTACCCGCGGCCACTTACCGGCACCTACCCGCGGCCACTTACCGGCACCTACCCGCGGCCACTTACCGGCACCTACCCGCGGCCACTTACCGGCACCTACCCACAACTACTTACCGGCACCTACCCGCGGCCACTTACCAGCACCTACCCACGTCCACTTACCGCCACCTACCCGCAGCCACTTACCGGCACCTACCCACAGCTACTTACGGGCACCTACCCGCGGCCACTTACCGGCACCTACCCGCGGCCACTTACCGGCACCTACCCGCGGCCACTTACCGGCACCTACCCGCGGCCACTTACCGGCACCTACCCGCGGCCACTTACCGGCACCTACCCGCGGCCACTTACCGGCACCTACCCACAGCTACTTACCGGCACCTACCCGCGGCCACTTACCAGCACCTACCCACGTCCACTTACCGGCACCTACCCGCAGCCACTTACCGGCACCTACCCACAGCTACTTACCGGCACCTACCCGCGGCCACTTACCGGCACCTACCCGCGGCCACTTACCGGCACCTACCCGCGGCCACTTACCGGCACCTACCCGCGACCACTTACCGGCACCTACCCGCGGCCACTTACCGGCACCTACCCGCGGCCACATTCTGAAGCATACATGGGGCAACTTACCGGCACTTAGCCGCGGCCACTTCCTGTCACACACCAACAGCCACTTACCGGCACCTACCCGCAGCCACTAACGTGCCCCTACCTGCGGCCACTAACGCGCACCTATCCGCAACCATTTACCGGCACCTACCCACAGCTACTTACCGGCACTTAGCCGCGGCCACATTCTGAAGCATACATGGGGCCAATTACCGGCACTTAGCCACGCCCACTTCCTGTCACCTACCCACAGCCACTTACCGGCACCTACCCGCGGCCACTTACCGGCACCTACCCGCGGCCACTTACCGGCACCCACCCGCGGCCACTTACCGGCAATCACCCGCGGCCACATTCTGAAGCATACATGGGGCCTATTACCGGCACTTAGCCACGGCCACTTCCTGTCACCTACCCACAGCCACTTACCGGCACCTACCCGCGGCCACTAACGCGCCCCTACCTGCGGCCACTAACGCGCACCTATCCGCAACCATTTACCGGCACCTACCCGTGGCCACTTACCGGCAGCTACCCGCGGCCACTTACCGGCACCTACCCGCGGCCACTTACCGGCACCTACCCGCGGCCACTTACCGGCACCTACCCATGGCCACTTACCGGCACCTACCCGCGGCCACTTACCGGCACCTACCCGCGGCCACTTACCGGCACCTACTCGTGGCCACTTACCGGCACCTACCCGCGGCCACTTACCGGCACCTACCCGCGGCAACTTACCTGCACCTACCCACGGCCACTTACCGGCACCTACCCGCAGCCACTTACCGGCACCTACCCACAGCTACTTACCGGCACCTACCCGCGGCCACTTACCGGCACCTGCCCGTGGCCACTTACTGGCACCTACCCGCCGCCACTTACCGGCAGCTACCCGCAGCCACATTCTGAAGCATACATGGGGCAACTTACCGGCATTTAGCCACGGCCACTTCCTGTCACCTACCCACAGCCACTTACCGGCACCTACCCGCAGCCACTAACGTGCCCCTACCTGCGGCCACTAACGCGCACCTATCCGCAACCATTTACCGGCAGCTACCCACAGCTACTTACCGGCACCTACCCGCGGCCACTTACCGGCACCTACCCGCGGCCACATTCTGAAGCATACATGGAGCCAATTACCGGCACTTAGCCACGACCACTTCCTGTCACCTACCCACAGCCACTTACCGGCACCTACCCGCGGCCACTTACCGGCACCAACCCGCGGCCTCTTACCGGCACCCACCCGCGGCCACCTACCGGCAATCACCCGCGGCCACATTCTGAAGCATACATGGGGCCAATTACCGGCACTTAGCCACGGCCACTTCCTGTCACCTACCCACAGCCACTTACCGGCACCTACCCACGGCCAATTACCGGCACCTACCCGTGGCCACTTACCGGCACCTACCCGCGGCCACTTACCGGCACCAACCCGTGGCCACTTACCGGCACCTACCAGCGGCCACTTACCGGCACCTACCCGCAGCCACTTACCGGCACCTACCCACGGCCACTTACCGGCACCTACCCGCGGCCACTTACCGGCACCTACCCGCAGCCACTTACCGGTACCTACCCGTGGCCACTTACCGGCACCTACCCGCGGCCACTTACCGGCACCTACCCGCGGCCACTAACGCGCACCTACCTGCGGCCACTAACGCGCACCTATCCGCATCCATTTACCGGCACCTACCCGTGGCCACTTACCGGCACCTACCCGTGGCCACTTACCGGCACCTACCCGCGGCCACTTACCGGCACCTACCCGCGGCCACTTACCGGCACCTACCCATGGCCACTTACCGGCACCTACCCGCGGCCACATTGTGAACCATACATGGGGCAACTTACCGGCACTGAGCCGCGGCCACTTCCTGTCACCTACCCACAGCCACTTACCGGCACCTACCCGCAGCCACTAATGTGCCCCTACCTGCGGCCACTAACGCGCACCTATCAGCAACCATTTACCGGCACCTACCCATAGCTACTTACCGGCACCTACCCGCGGCCACTTACCGGCACCTACCCGCGGCCACTTACCGGCACCTACCCACAGCCACTTACCGGCACCTACCCGCAGCCACTAACGTGCCCCTACCTGCGGCCAATAACGCGCACCTATCCGCAACCATTTACCGGCACCTACCCAGGCCACTTACCGGCACCTACCCGCGGCCACTTACCGGCACCTACCCGCGGCCACATTCTGAAGCATACATGGGGCAACTTACCGGCACTTAGCCACGCCCACTTCCTGTCACCTACCCACAGCCACTTACCGGCACCTACCCGCGGCCACTAACCGGCACCCACCCGCGGCCACTTACCGGCAATCACCCGCGGTCACATTCTGAAGCATACATGGGGCCAATTACCGGCACTTAGCCACGGCCACTAACCGGCACCTACCCGCGGCCACTTACCGGCACCTACCCGCAGCCACTTACTGGCACCTACCCGCGGCCACTTACCGGCACCAACCCGTGGCCACTTACCGGCACCTACCCACGGCCACTTACCGGCACCTACCCGCAGCCACTTACCGGCACCTACCCGCGGCCACTTACTGGCAACTACCCACGGCCACTTACCGGCACCTACCCGCAGCCACTTACCGACACCTACCTGCGGCCACTTACCGGCACCTACCCGCGGCCACTTACCGGCACCTACCCGCAGCCACTTACCGGTACCTACCCGTGGCCACTTACCGGCACCTACCCACGGCCACTTACCGGCACCTACCCGCGGCCACTAACGCGCACCTACCTGCGGCCACTAACGCGCACCTATCCGCATCCATTTACCGGCACCTACCCGTGGCCACTTACCGGCACCTACCCGTGGCCACTTACCGGCACCTACCCGCGGCCACTTACCGGCACCTACCCGCGGCCACTTACCGGCACCTACCCATGGCCACTTACCGGCACCTAACCGCGGCCACTTCCTGTCACCTACCCACAGCCACTTACCGGGACCTACCCGCAGCCACTAATGTGCCCCTACCTGCGGCCACTAACGCGCACCTATCCGCAACCATTTACCGGCACCTACCCATAGCTACTTACCGGCACCTACCCGCGGCCACTTACCGGCACCTACCCGCGGCCACTTACCGGCACCTACCCACAGCCACTTACCGGCACCTACCCGCAGCCACTAACGCGCCCCTACCTGCGGCCAATAACGCGCACCTATCCGCAACCATTTACCGGCACCTACCCAGGCCACTTACCGGCACCTACCCGCGGCCACTTACCGGCACCTACCCGCGGCCACATTCTGAAGCATACATGGGGCAACTTACCGGCACTTAGCCACGCCCACTTCCTGTCACCTACCCACAGCCACTTACCGGCACCTACCCGCGGCCACTTACCGGCACCCACCCGCGGCCACTTACCGGCAATCACCCGCGGTCACATTCTGAAGCATACATGGGGCCAATTACCGGCACTTAGCCACGGCCACTAACCGGCACCTACCCGCGGGCACTTACCGGCACCTACCCGCAGCCACTTACTGGCACCTACCCGCAGCCACTTACCGGCACCAACCCGCAGCCACTTACCGGCACCTACCCACGGCCACTTACCGGCACCTACCCGCAGCCACTTACCGGCACCTACCCGCGGCCACTTACTGGCAACTACCCACGGCCACTTACCGGCACCTACCCGCAGCCACTTACCGACACCTACCTGCGGCCACTTACCGGCACCTACCCGCGGCCACTTACCGACACCTACCCGCGGCCACTTACCGGCACCTACCCACAGCCACTTACCGGCACCTACCCGCAGCCACTAATGCGCCCCTACCTACGGCCAATAACGCGCACCTATCCGCAACCATTTACCGGCACCTACCCGCGGCCACTTTCCGGCACCTACCGGCGGCCACTTACCGGCACCTACCCGCAGCCACTTACCGGTACCTACCCACAGCTACTTACCGGCACCTACCCGCGGCCACTTACCGGCACCTACCCACAGCTACTTACTGGCACCTATCCGCGGCCACTTACCAGCACCTACCCGCGGCCACTTACCGGCACCTACCCGCGGCCACTTACCGGCACCTACCCGCGGCCACTTAACCGGCACCTACCTGCGGCCACTTACCGGCACCTACCCGCGGCCACTTACCGGCACATACCCGCAGCCACTTACTGGCACCTACCCGCGGCCACTTAACCGGCACCTACCTGCGGCCAGTTACCGGCACCTACCCGCGGCCTCATTCTGAAGCATACATGGGGCCAATTACCGGCACTTAGCCACGGCCACTTCCTGTCACCTACCCACAGTCACTTACCGCCACCTACCCGCGGCCACTAACGCGCCCCTACCTGCGGCCTCTAACGCGCACCTATCCGCAACCATTTACGGCCACCTACCCGTGGCCACTTACCGGCACCTACCCGTGGCCACTTACCGGCACCTACCCGCGGCCACTTACCGGCACCTACCCGCGGCCACTTACCGGCACCTACCCGCGGCCACTTACCGGCACCTACCCGCGGCCACTTACCGGCACCTACCCATGACCACTTACCGGCACCTACCCGCGGCCACATTCTGAACCATACATGGGGCAACTTACCGGCACTGAGCCGCGGCCACTTCCTGTCACCTACCCACAGCCACTTACCGGCACCTACCCGCAGCCACTAATGTGCCCCTACCTGCGGCCACTAACGCGCACCTATCCGCAACCATTTACCGGCACCTACCCATAGCTACTTACCGGCACCTACCCGCGGCCACTTACCGGCACCTACCCGCGGCCACTTACCGGCACCTACCCGCAGCCACTTACCGGCACCTACCCGCGGCTACTTACCGGCACCAACCCGTGGCCACTTACCGGCACATACCCACGGCCACTTACCGGCACCTACCCGCAGCCACTTACCGGCACCTACCCGCGGCCACTTACCGGCACCTACCCACGGCCACTTACCGGCACCTACCCGCAGCCACTTACCGACACCTACCTGCGGCCACTTACCGGCACCTACCCGCGGCCACTTACCGGCACCTACCCGCGGCCACTTACCGGCACCTACCCACAGCCACTTACCGGCACCTACCCGCAGCCACTAATGCGCCCCTACCTACGGCCAATAACGCGCACCTATCCGCAACCATTTACCGGCACCTACCCGCGGCCACTTTCCGGCACCTACCGGCGGCCACTTACCGGCACCTACCCGCGGCCACTTACCGGTACCTACCCACAGCTACTTACCGGCACCTACCCACGGCCACTTACCGGCACCTACCCGCAGCCACTTACCGGCACCTACCCGCGGCCACTTACCGGCACCTACCCACGGCCACTTACCGGCACCTACCCGCAGCCACTTACCGACACTTACCTGCGGCCACTTACCGGCACCTACCCGCGGCCACTTACCGGCACCTACCCGCAGCCACTTACCGGCACCTACCCACAGCCACTTACCGGCACCTACCCGCAGCCACTAATGCGCTCCTACCTACGGCCAATAACGCGCACCTATCCGCAACCATTTACCGGCACCTACCCGCGGCCACTTTCCGGCACCTACCGGCGGCCACTTACCGGCACCTACCCGCGGCCACTTACCGGCACATACCCGCAGCCACTTACTGGCACCTACCCGCGGCCACGTAACCGGCACCTACCCGCGGCCAGTTACCGGCACCTACCCGCAGCCTCATTCTGAAGCATACATGGGGCAACTTACCGGCACTTAGCTGCGGCCACTTCCTGTCACCTACCCACAGCCACTTACCGGCACCTACCCGCAGCCACTAACGTGCCCCTACCTGCGGCCACTAACGCGCACCTATCCGCAACCATTTACCGGCACCTACCCACAGCTACTTACCGGCACCTACCCGCGGCCACTTACCGACACCTACCCGCGGCCACATTCTGAAGCATACATGGAGCCAATTACCGGCACTTAGCCACGACCACTTCCTGTCACCTACCCACAGCCACTTACCGGCACCTACCCGCGGCCACTTACCGGCACCTACCTGCAGCCACTAACGTGCCCCTACCTGCGGCCACTAACGCGCACCTATCCGCAACCATTTACCGGCACCTACACACAGCTACTTACCGGCACCTACCCGCGGCCACTTACCGGCACCTACCCGCGGCCACATTCTGAAGCATACATGGAGCCAATTACCGGCACTTAGCCTCGACCACTTCCTGTCACCTACCCACAGCCACTTACCGGCACCTACCGGCGGCCACTTACCGCCACCTACCCGCGGCCACTTACCGGCACCCACCCGCGGCCACTTACCGGCAATCACCCGCGGCCACATTCTGAAGCATACATGGGGCCAATTACCGGCACTTAGCCACGGCCACTTCCTGTCACCTACCCACAGCCACTTACCGCCACCTACCCGCGGCCACTAACGCGCCCCTACCTGCGGCCTCTAACGCGCACCTATCCGCAACCATTTACGGCCACCTACCCGTGGCCACTTACCGGCACCTACCCGTGGCCACTTACCGGCACCTACCCGCGGCCACTTACCGGCACCTACCTGCGGCCACTTACCGGCACCTACCCGCGGCCACTTACCGGCACCTACCCGCGGCCACTTACCGGCACCTAACCGCGGCCACTTACCGGCACCTACCCACGGCCACTTACCGGCACCTACCCTCGGCCACTTACCGGCACCTACTCGCGGCCACTTACCGGCACCTAACCGTGGCCACTTACCGGCACCTACCCGTGGCCACTTACCGGCACCTACCCGCGGCCACTTACCAGCACCTACCCACGGCCACTTACCGGCACCTACCCGCAGCCACTTACCGGCACCTACCCACAGCTACTTACCGGCACCTACCCGCGGCCACTTACCGGCACCTGCCCGTGGCCACTTACCGGCACCTACCCGCGGCCACTTACCGGCACCTACCCGCGGCCACTTACCGGCACCTACCCGCGGCCACTTACCGGCACCTACCCGCGGCCACTTACCGGCACCTACCCGCGGCCACATTCTGAAGCATACATGGGGCAACTTACCGGCACTTAGCCGCGGCCACTTCCTGTCACACACCAACAGCCACTTACCGGCACCTACCCGCAGCCACTAACGTGCCCCTACCTGCGGCCACTAACGCGCACCTATCCGCAACCATTTACCGGCACCTACGCACAGCTACTTACCGGCACCTAACCGTGGCCACTTACCGGCACCTACCCGTGGCCACTGACCGGCACCTACCCGCGGCCACTTACCGGCACCTACCCGCGGCCACTTACCGGCACCTACCCGCGGCCACTTACCGGCACCTACCCGCGGCCACTTACCGGCACCTACCCGCGGCCACTTACCGTCACCTACCCGCGGCCACATTCTGAAGCATACATGGGGCAACTTACCGGCACTTAGCCGCGGCCACTTCCTGTCACACACTAACAGCCACTTACCGGCACCTACCCGCAGCCACTAACGTGCCCCTACCTGCGGCCACTAACGCGCACCTATCCGCAACCATTTACCGGCACCTACGCACAGCTACTTACCGGCACCTAACCGTGGCCACTTACCGGCACCTACCCGTGGCCACTGACCGGCACCTACCCGCGGCCACTTACCGGCACCTACCCGCGGCCACTTACCGGCACCTACCCGCGGCCACTTACCAGCACCTACCCACGGCCACTTACCGGCACCTACCCGCAGCCACTTACCGGCACCTACCCACAGCAACTTACCGGCACCTACCCGCGGCCACTTACCGGCACCTGCCCGTGGCCACTTACCGGCACCTACCCGCGGCCACTTGCCGGCACCTACCCGCGGCCACTTACCGGCACCTACCCGCGGCCAACTACCGGCACCTACCCGCGGCCACTTACCGGCACCTACCCGCGGCCACATTCTGAAGCATACATGGGGCAACCTACCGGCACTTAGCCGCGGCCACTTCCTGTCACACACCAACAGCCACTTACCGGCACCTACCCGCAGCCACTAACGTGCCCCTACCTGCGGCCACTAACGCGCACCTATCCGCAACCATTTACCGGCACCTACGCACAGCTACTTACCGGCACTTAGCCGCGGCCACATTCTGAAGCATACATGGGGCCAATTACCGGCACTTAGCCACGCCCACTTCCTGTCACCTACCCACAGCCACTTACCGGCACCTACCCGCGGCCACTTACCGGCACCTACCCGCGGCCACTTACCGGCACCCACCCGCGGCCACTTACCGGCAATCACCCGCGGCCACATTCTGAAGCATACATGGGGCCTATTACCGGCACTTAGCCATGGCCACTTCCTGTCACCTACCCACAGCCACTTACCGGCACCTACCCGCGGCCACTTACCGGCACCTACCTGCAGCCACTAACGTGCCCCTACCTGCGGCCACTAACGCGCACCTATCCGCAACCATTTACCGGCACCTACACACAGCTACTTACCGGCACCTACCCGCGGCCATTTACCGGCACCTACTCGCGGCCACATTCTGAAGCATAAATGGAGCCAATTACCGGCACTTAGCCACGACCACTTCCTGTCACCTACCCACAGCCACTTACCGGCACCTACCCGCGGCCACTTACCGGCACCTACCCGCGGCCACTTACCGGCACCCACCCGCGGCCACTTACCGGCAATCACACGCGGCCACATTCTGAAGCATACATGGGGCCAATTACCGGCACTTAGCCACGGCCACTTCCTGTCACCTACCCACAGCCACTTACCGCCACCTACCCGCGGCCACTAACGCGCCCCTACCTGCGGCCTCTAACGCGCACCTATCCGCAACCATTTACGGCCACCTACCCGTGGCCACTTACCGGCACCTACCCGTGGCCACTTACCGGCACCTACCCGCGGCCACTTACCGGCACCTAGCTGCGGCCACTTACCGGCACCTACCCGCGGCCACTTACCGGCACCTACCCGCGGCCACTTACCGGCACCTACCCGCGGCCACATTCTGAAGCATACATGGGGCAACTTACCGGCACTTAGCCGCGGCCACTTCCTGTCACACACCAACAGCCACTTACCGGCACCTACCCGCAGCCACTAACGTGCCCCTACCTGCGGCCACTAACGCGCACCTATCCGCAACCATTTACCGGCACCTACCCACAGCTACTTACCGGCACTTAGCCGCGGCCACATTCTGAAGCATACATGGGGCCAATTACCGGCACTTAGCCACGCCCACTTCCTGTCACCTACCCACAGCCACTTACCGGCACCTACCCGCGGCCACTTACCGGCACCTACCCGCGGCCACTTACCGGCACCCACCCGCGGCCACTTACCGGCAATCACCCGCGGCCACATTCTGAAGCATACATGGGGCCTATTACCGGCACTTAGCCACGGCCACTTCCTGTCACCTACCCACAGCCACTTACCGGCACCTACCCGCGGCCACTAACGCGCCCCTACCTGCGGCCTCTAACGCGCACCTATCCGCAACCATTTACGGCCACCTACCCGTGGCCACTTACCGGCACCTACCCGTGGCCACTTACCGGCACCTACCCGCGGCCACTTACCGGCACCTAGCTGCGGCCACTTACCGGCACCTACCCGCGGCCACTTACCGGCACCTACCCGCGGCCACTTACCGGCACCTACCCGCGGCCACATTCTGAAGCATACATGGGGCAACTTACCGGCACTTAGCCGCGGCCACTTCCTGTCACACACCAACAGCCACTTACCGGCACCTACCCGCAGCCACTAACGTGCCCCTACCTGCGGCCACTAACGCGCACCTATCCGCAACCATTTACCGGCACCTACCCACAGCTACTTACCGGCACTTAGCCGCGGCCACATTCTGAAGCATACATGGGGCCAATTACCGGCACTTAGCCACGCCCACTTCCTGTCACCTACCCACAGCCACTTACCGGCACCTACCCGCGGCCACTTACCGGCACCTACCCGCGGCCACTTACCGGCACCCACCCGCGGCCACTTACCGGCAATCACCCGCGGCCACATTCTGAAGCATACATGGGGCCTATTACCGGCACTTAGCCACGGCCACTTCCTGTCACCTACCCACAGCCACTTACCGGCACCTACCCGCGGCCACTAACGCGCCCCTACCTGCGGCCACTAACGCGCACCTATCCGCAACCATTTACCGGCACCTACCCGTGGCCACTTACCGGCAGCTACCCGCGGCCACTTACCGGCACCTACCCGCGGCCACTTACCGGCACCTACCCGCGGCCACTTACCGGCACCTACCCGCGGCCACTTACCGGCACCTACCCGCGGCCACTTACCGGCACCTACCCGCGGCCACTTACCGGCACCTACTCGTGGCCACTTACCGGCACCTACCCGCGGCCACTTACCGGCACCTACCCGCGGCAACTTACCTGCACCTACCCACGGCCACTTACCGGCACCTACCCGCAACCACTTACCGGCACCTACCCACAGCTACTTACCGGCACCTACCCGCGGCCACTTACCGGCACCTGCCCGTGGCCACTTACTGGCACCTACCCGCCGCCACTTACCGGCAGCTACCCGCAGCCACATTCTGAAGCATACATGGGGCAACTTACCGGCATTTAGCCACGGCCACTTCCTGTCACCTACCCACAGCCACTTACCGGCACCTACCCGCAGCCACTAACGTGCCCCTACCTGCGGCCACTAACGCGCACCTATCCTCAACCATTTACCGGCAACTACCCACAGCTACTTACCGGCACCTACCCGCGGCCACTTACCGGCACCTACCCGCGGCCACATTCTGAAGCATACATGGAGCCAATTACCGGCACTTAGCCACGACCACTTCCTGTCACCTACCCACAGCCACTTACCGGCACCTACCCGCGGCCACTTACCGGCACCAACCCGCGGCCTCTTACCGGCACCCACCCGCGGCCACCTACCGGCAATCACCCGCGGCCACATTCTGAAGCATACATGGGGCCAATTACCGGCACTTAGCCACGGCCACTTCCTGTCACCTACCCACAGCCACTTACCGGCACCTACCCACGGCCAATTACCGGCACCTACCCGTGGCCACTTACCGGCACCTACCCGCGGCCACTTACCGGCACCAACCCGTGGCCACTTACCGGCACCTACCCGCGGCCACTTACCGGCACCTACCCGCAGCCACTTACCGGCACCTACCCACGGCCACTTACCGGCACCTACCCGCGGCCACTTACCGGCACCTACCCGCAGCCACTTACCGGCACCTACCCGTGGCCACTTACCGGCACCTACCCGCGGCCACTTACCGGCACCTACCCGCGGCCACTAACGCGCCCCTACCTGCGGCCACTAACGCGCACCTATCCGCATCCATTTACCGGCACCTACCCAAGGCCACTTACCGGCACCTACCCGTGGCCACTTACCGGCACCTACCCGCGGCCACTTACCGGCACCTACCCGCGGCCACTTACCGGCACCTACCCATGGCCACTTACCGGCACCTACCCGCGGCCACATTCTGAAACATACATGGGGCAACTTACCGGCACTGAGCCGCGGCCACTTCCTGTCACCTACCCACAGCCACTTACCGGCACCTACCCGCAGCCACTAATGTGCCCCTACCTGCGGCCACTAACGCGCACCTATCCGCAACCATTTACCGGCACCTACCCATAGCTACTTACCGGCACCTACCCGCGGCCACTTACCGGCACCTACCCGCGGCCACTTACCGGCACCTACCCACAGCCACTTACCGGCACCTACCCGCAGCCACTAACGCGCCCCTACCTGCGGCCAATAACGCGCACCTATCAGCAACCATTTACCGGCACCTACCCAGGCCACTTACCGGCACCTACCCGCGGCCACTTACCGGCACCTACCCGCGGCCACTTACCGGCACCTACCCGCGGCCACTTACCGGCACCTACCCGCGGCCACTTACCGGCACCTACCCGCGGCCACATTCTGAAGCATACATGGGGCAACTTACCGGCACTTAGCCACGCCCACTTCCTGTCACCTACCCACAGCCACTTACCGGCACCTACCCGCGGCCACTTACCGGCACCCACCCGCGGCCACTTACCGGCAATCACCCGCGGTCACATTCTGAAGCATACATGGGGCCAATTACCGGCACTTAGCCACGACCACTAACCGGCACCTACCCGCGGCCACTTACCGGCACCTACCCGCTGCTACTTACTGGCACCTACCCGCGGCCACTTACCGGCACCAACCCGTGGCCACTTACCGGCACCTACCCACGGCCACTTACCGGCACCTACCCGCAGCCACTTACCGGCACCTACCCGCGCCCACTTACCGGCACCTACCCACGGCCACTTACCGGCACCTACCCGCAGCCACTTACCGACACCTACCTGCGGCCACTTACCGGCACCTACCCGCGGCCACTTACCGGCACCTACCCGCGGCCACTTACCGGCACCTACCCGCAGCCACTAATGCGCCCCTACCTACGGCCAATAACGCGCACCTATCCGCAACCATTTACCGGCACCTACCCGCGGCCACTTTCCGGCACCTACCGGCGGCCACTTACCGGCACCTACCCGCAGCCACTTACCGGTACCTACCCACAGCTACTTACCGGCACCTACCCGCGGCCACTTACCGGCACCTACCCACAGCTACTTACTGGCACCTATCCGCGGCCACTTACCAGCACCTACCCGCGGCCACTTACCGGCACCTACCCGCGGCCACTTACTGGCACATACCCGCAGCCACTTACTGGCACCTACCCGCGGCCACTTAACCGGCACCTACCCGCGGCCAGTTACCGGCACCTACCCGCGGCCTCATTCTGAAGCATACATGGGGCAACTTACCGGCACTTAGCTGCGGCCACTTCCTGTCACCTACCCACAGCCACTTACCGGCACCTACCCGCAGCCACTAACGTGCCCCTTCCTGCGGCCACTAACGCGCACCTATCCGCAACCATTTACCGGCACCTACCCACAGCTACTTACCGGCACCTACCCGCGGCCACTTACCGGCACCTACCCGCGGCCACATTCTGAAGCATACATGGAGCCAATTACCGGCACTTAGCCACGACCACTTCCTGTCACCTACCCACAGCCACTTACCGGCACCTACCCGCAGCCACTTACCGGCACCTACCTGCAGCAACTAACGTGCCCCTACCTGCGGCCACTAACGCGCACCTATCCGCAACCATTTACCGGCACCTACACACAGCTACTTACCGGCACCTACCCGCGGCCATTTACCGGCACCTACTCGCGGCCACATTCTGAAGCATAAATGGAGCCAATTACCGGCACTTAGCCACGACCACTTCCTGTCACCTACCCACAGCCACTTACCGGCACCTACCCGCGGCCACTTACCGGCACCTACCCGCGGCCACTTACCGGCACCCACCCGCGGCCACTTACCGGCAATCACACGCGGCCACATTCTGAAGCATACATGGGGCCAATTACCGGCACTTAGCCACGGCCACTTCCTGTCACCTACCCACAGCCACTTACCGCCACCTACCCGCGGCCACTAACGCGCCCCTACCTGCGGCCTCTAACGCGCACCTATCCGCAACCATTTACGGCCACCTACCCGTGGCCACTTACCGGCACCTACCCGTGGCCACTTACCGGCACCTACACGCGGCCACTTACCGGCACCTAGCTGCGGCCACTTACCGGCACCTACCCGCGGCCACTTACCGGCACCTACCCGCGGCCACTTACCGGCACCTACCCGCGGCCACATTCTGAAGCATACATGGGGCAACTTACCGGCACTTAGCCGCGGCCACTTCCTGTCACACACCAACAGCCACTTACCGGCACCTACCCGCAGCCACTAACGTGCCCCTACCTGCGGCCACTAACGCGCACCTATCCGCAACCATTTACCGGCACCTACCCACAGCTACTTACCGGCACTTAGCCGCGGCCACATTCTGAAGCATACATGGGGCCAATTACCGGCACTTAGCCACGCCCACTTCCTGTCACCTACCCACAGCCACTTACCGGCACCTACCCGCGGCCACTTACCGGCACCTACCCGCGGCCACTTACCGGCACCCACCCGCGGCCACTTACCGGCAATCACCCGCGGCCACATTCTGAAGCATACATGGGGCCTATTACCGGCACTTAGCCACGGCCACTTCCTGTCACCTACCCACAGCCACTTACCGGCACCTACCCGCGGCCACTAACGCGCCCCTACCTGCGGCCTCTAACGCGCACCTATCCGCAACCATTTACGGCCACCTACCCGTGGCCACTTACCGGCACCTACCCGTGGCCACTTACCGGCACCTACCCGCGGCCACTTACCGGCACCTAGCTGCGGCCACTTACCGGCACCTACCCGCGGCCACTTACCGGCACCTACCCGCGGCCACTTACCGGCACCTACCCGCGGCCACATTCTGAAGCATACATGGGGCAACTTACCGGCACTTAGCCGCGGCCACTTCCTGTCACACACCAACAGCCACTTACCGGCACCTACCCGCAGCCACTAACGTGCCCCTACCTGCGGCCACTAACGCGCACCTATCCGCAACCATTTACCGGCACCTACCCACAGCTACTTACCGGCACTTAGCCGCGGCCACATTCTGAAGCATACATGGGGCCAATTACCGGCACTTAGCCACGCCCACTTCCTGTCACCTACCCACAGCCACTTACCGGCACCTACCCGCGGCCACTTACCGGCACCTACCCGCGGCCACTTACCGGCACCCACCCGCGGCCACTTACCGGCAATCACCCGCGGCCACATTCTGAAGCATACATGGGGCCTATTACCGGCACTTAGCCACGGCCACTTCCTGTCACCTACCCACAGCCACTTACCGGCACCTACCCGCGGCCACTAACGCGCCCCTACCTGCGGCCTCTAACGCGCACCTATCCGCAACCATTTACGGCCACCTACCCGTGGCCACTTACCGGCACCTACCCGTGGCCACTTACCGGCACCTACCCGCGGCCACTTACCGGCACCTAGCTGCGGCCACTTACCGGCACCTACCCGCGGCCACTTACCGGCACCTACCCGCGGCCACTTACCGGCACCTACCCGCGGCCACATTCTGAAGCATACATGGGGCAACTTACCGGCACTTAGCCGCGGCCACTTCCTGTCACACACCAACAGCCACTTACCGGCACCTACCCGCAGCCACTAACGTGCCCCTACCTGCGGCCACTAACGCGCACCTATCCGCAACCATTTACCGGCACCTACCCACAGCTACTTACCGGCACTTAGCCGCGGCCACATTCTGAAGCATACATGGGGCCAATTACCGGCACTTAGCCACGCCCACTTCCTGTCACCTACCCACAGCCACTTACCGGCACCTACCCGCGGCCACTTACCGGCACCTACCCGCGGCCACTTACCGGCACCCACCCGCGGCCACTTACCGGCAATCACCCGCGGCCACATTCTGAAGCATACATGGGGCCTATTACCGGCACTTAGCCACGGCCACTTCCTGTCACCTACCCACAGCCACTTACCGGCACCTACCCGCGGCCACTAACGCGCCCCTACCTGCGGCCACTAACGCGCACCTATCCGCAACCATTTACCGGCACCTACCCGTGGCCACTTACCGGCAGCTACCCGCGGCCACTTACCGGCACCTACCCGCGGCCACTTACCGGCACCTACCCGCGGCCACTTACCGGCACCTACCCGCGGCCACTTACCGGCACCTACCCGCGGCCACTTACCGGCACCTACCCGCGGCCACTTACCGGCACCTACTCGTGGCCACTTACCGGCACCTACCCGCGGCCACTTACCGGCACCTACCCGCGGCAACTTACCTGCACCTACCCACGGCCACTTACCGGCACCTACCCGCAACCACTTACCGGCACCTACCCACAGCTACTTACCGGCACCTACCCGCGGCCACTTACCGGCACCTGCCCGTGGCCACTTACTGGCACCTACCCGCCGCCACTTACCGGCAGCTACCCGCAGCCACATTCTGAAGCATACATGGGGCAACTTACCGGCATTTAGCCACGGCCACTTCCTGTCACCTACCCACAGCCACTTACCGGCACCTACCCGCAGCCACTAACGTGCCCCTACCTGCGGCCACTAACGCGCACCTATCCTCAACCATTTACCGGCAACTACCCACAGCTACTTACCGGCACCTACCCGCGGCCACTTACCGGCACCTACCCGCGGCCACATTCTGAAGCATACATGGAGCCAATTACCGGCACTTAGCCACGACCACTTCCTGTCACCTACCCACAGCCACTTACCGGCACCTACCCGCGGCCACTTACCGGCACCAACCCGCGGCCTCTTACCGGCACCCACCCGCGGCCACCTACCGGCAATCACCCGCGGCCACATTCTGAAGCATACATGGGGCCAATTACCGGCACTTAGCCACGGCCACTTCCTGTCACCTACCCACAGCCACTTACCGGCACCTACCCACGGCCAATTACCGGCACCTACCCGTGGCCACTTACCGGCACCTACCCGCGGCCACTTACCGGCACCAACCCGTGGCCACTTACCGGCACCTACCCGCGGCCACTTACCGGCACCTACCCGCAGCCACTTACCGGCACCTACCCACGGCCACTTACCGGCACCTACCCGCGGCCACTTACCGGCACCTACCCGCAGCCACTTACCGGCACCTACCCGTGGCCACTTACCGGCACCTACCCGCGGCCACTTACCGGCACCTACCCGCGGCCACTAACGCGCCCCTACCTGCGGCCACTAACGCGCACCTATCCGCATCCATTTACCGGCACCTACCCAAGGCCACTTACCGGCACCTACCCGTGGCCACTTACCGGCACCTACCCGCGGCCACTTACCGGCACCTACCCGCGGCCACTTACCGGCACCTACCCATGGCCACTTACCGGCACCTACCCGCGGCCACATTCTGAACCATACATGGGGCAACTTACCGGCACTGAGCCGCGGCCACTTCCTGTCACCTACCCACAGCCACTTACCGGCACCTACCCGCAGCCACTAATGTGCCCCTACCTGCGGCCACTAACGCGCACCTATCCGCAACCATTTACCGGCACCTACCCATAGCTACTTACCGGCACCTACCCGCGGCCACTTACCGGCACCTACCCGCGGCCACTTACCGGCACCTACCCACAGCCACTTACCGGCACCTACCCGCAGCCACTAACGCGCCCCTACCTGCGGCCAATAACGCGCACCTATCAGCAACCATTTACCGGCACCTACCCAGGCCACTTACCGGCACCTACCCGCGGCCACTTACCGGCACCTACCCGCGGCCACTTACCGGCACCTACCCGCGGCCACTTACCGGCACCTACCCGCGGCCACTTACCGGCACCTACCCGCGGCCACATTCTGAAGCATACATGGGGCAACTTACCGGCACTTAGCCACGCCCACTTCCTGTCACCTACCCACAGCCACTTACCGGCACCTACCCGCGGCCACTTACCGGCACCCACCCGCGGCCACTTACCGGCAATCACCCGCGGTCACATTCTGAAGCATACATGGGGCCAATTACCGGCACTTAGCCACGACCACTAACCGGCACCTACCCGCGGCCACTTACCGGCACCTACCCGCTGCTACTTACTGGCACCTACCCGCGGCCACTTACCGGCACCAACCCGTGGCCACTTACCGGCACCTACCCACGGCCACTTACCGGCACCTACCCGCAGCCACTTACCGGCACCTACCCGCGCCCACTTACCGGCACCTACCCACGGCCACTTACCGGCACCTACCCGCAGCCACTTACCGACACCTACCTGCGGCCACTTACCGGCACCTACCCGCGGCCACTTACCGGCACCTACCCGCGGCCACTTACCGGCACCTACCCGCAGCCACTAATGCGCCCCTACCTACGGCCAATAACGCGCACCTATCCGCAACCATTTACCGGCACCTACCCGCGGCCACTTTCCGGCACCTACCGGCGGCCACTTACCGGCACCTACCCGCAGCCACTTACCGGTACCTACCCACAGCTACTTACCGGCACCTACCCGCGGCCACTTACCGGCACCTACCCACAGCTACTTACTGGCACCTATCCGCGGCCACTTACCAGCACCTACCCGCGGCCACTTACCGGCACCTACCCGCGGCCACTTACTGGCACATACCCGCAGCCACTTACTGGCACCTACCCGCGGCCACTTAACCGGCACCTACCCGCGGCCAGTTACCGGCACCTACCCGCGGCCTCATTCTGAAGCATACATGGGGCAACTTACCGGCACTTAGCTGCGGCCACTTCCTGTCACCTACCCACAGCCACTTACCGGCACCTACCCGCAGCCACTAACGTGCCCCTTCCTGCGGCCACTAACGCGCACCTATCCGCAACCATTTACCGGCACCTACCCACAGCTACTTACCGGCACCTACCCGCGGCCACTTACCGGCACCTACCCGCGGCCACATTCTGAAGCATACATGGAGCCAATTACCGGCACTTAGCCACGACCACTTCCTGTCACCTACCCACAGCCACTTACCGGCACCTACCCGCAGCCACTTACCGGCACCTACCTGCAGCAACTAACGTGCCCCTACCTGCGGCCACTAACGCGCACCTATCCGCAACCATTTACCGGCACCTACACACAGCTACTTACCGGCACCTACCCGCGGCCATTTACCGGCACCTACTCGCGGCCACATTCTGAAGCATAAATGGAGCCAATTACCGGCACTTAGCCACGACCACTTCCTGTCACCTACCCACAGCCACTTACCGGCACCTACCCGCGGCCACTTACCGGCACCTACCCGCGGCCACTTACCGGCACCCACCCGCGGCCACTTACCGGCAATCACACGCGGCCACATTCTGAAGCATACATGGGGCCAATTACCGGCACTTAGCCACGGCCACTTCCTGTCACCTACCCACAGCCACTTACCGCCACCTACCCGCGGCCACTAACGCGCCCCTACCTGCGGCCTCTAACGCGCACCTATCCGCAACCATTTACGGCCACCTACCCGTGGCCACTTACCGGCACCTACCCGTGGCCACTTACCGGCACCTACACGCGGCCACTTACCGGCACCTAGCTGCGGCCACTTACCGGCACCTACCCGCGGCCACTTACCGGCACCTACCCGCGGCCACTTACCGGCACCTACCCGCGGCCACATTCTGAAGCATACATGGGGCAACTTACCGGCACTTAGCCGCGGCCACTTCCTGTCACACACCAACAGCCACTTACCGGCACCTACCCGCAGCCACTAACGTGCCCCTACCTGCGGCCACTAACGCGCACCTATCCGCAACCATTTACCGGCACCTACCCACAGCTACTTACCGGCACTTAGCCGCGGCCACATTCTGAAGCATACATGGGGCCAATTACCGGCACTTAGCCACGCCCACTTCCTGTCACCTACCCACAGCCACTTACCGGCACCTACCCGCGGCCACTTACCGGCACCTACCCGCGGCCACTTACCGGCACCCACCCGCGGCCACTTACCGGCAATCACCCGCGGCCACATTCTGAAGCATACATGGGGCCTATTACCGGCACTTAGCCACGGCCACTTCCTGTCACCTACCCACAGCCACTTACCGGCACCTACCCGCGGCCACTAACGCGCCCCTACCTGCGGCCTCTAACGCGCACCTATCCGCAACCATTTACGGCCACCTACCCGTGGCCACTTACCGGCACCTACCCGTGGCCACTTACCGGCACCTACCCGCGGCCACTTACCGGCACCTAGCTGCGGCCACTTACCGGCACCTACCCGCGGCCACTTACCGGCACCTACCCGCGGCCACTTACCGGCACCTACCCGCGGCCACATTCTGAAGCATACATGGGGCAACTTACCGGCACTTAGCCGCGGCCACTTCCTGTCACACACCAACAGCCACTTACCGGCACCTACCCGCAGCCACTAACGTGCCCCTACCTGCGGCCACTAACGCGCACCTATCCGCAACCATTTACCGGCACCTACCCACAGCTACTTACCGGCACTTAGCCGCGGCCACATTCTGAAGCATACATGGGGCCAATTACCGGCACTTAGCCACGCCCACTTCCTGTCACCTACCCACAGCCACTTACCGGCACCTACCCGCGGCCACTTACCGGCACCTACCCGCGGCCACTTACCGGCACCCACCCGCGGCCACTTACCGGCAATCACCCGCGGCCACATTCTGAAGCATACATGGGGCCTATTACCGGCACTTAGCCACGGCCACTTCCTGTCACCTACCCACAGCCACTTACCGGCACCTACCCGCGGCCACTAACGCGCCCCTACCTGCGGCCACTAACGCGCACCTATCCGCAACCATTTACCGGCACCTACCCGTGGCCACTTACCGGCAGCTACCCGCGGCCACTTACCGGCACCTACCCGCGGCCACTTACCGGCACCTACCCGCGGCCACTTACCGGCACCTACCCACGGCCACTTACCGGCACCTACCCGCGGCCACTTACCGGCACCTACCCGCGGCCACTTACCGGCACCTACTCGTGGCCACTTACCGGCACCTACCCGCGGCCACTTACCGGCACCTACCCGCGGCAACTTACCTGCACCTACCCACGGCCACTTACCGGCACCTACCCGCAACCACTTACCGGCACCTACCCACAGCTACTTACCGGCACCTACCCGCGGCCACTTACCGGCACCTGCCCGTGGCCACTTACTGGCACCTACCCGCCGCCACTTACCGGCAGCTACCCGCAGCCACATTCTGAAGCATACATGGGGCAACTTACCGGCATTTAGCCACGGCCACTTCCTGTCACCTACCCACAGCCACTTACCGGCACCTACCCGCAGCCACTAACGTGCCCCTACCTGCGGCCACTAACGCGCACCTATCCGCAACCATTTACCGGCAACTACCCACAGCTACTTACCGGCACCTACCCGCGGCCACTTACCGGCACCTACCCGCGGCCACATTCTGAAGCATACATGGAGCCAATTACCGGCACTTAGCCACGACCACTTCCTGTCACCTACCCACAGCCACTTACCGGCACCTACCCGCGGCCACTTACCGGCACCAACCCGCGGCCTCTTACCGGCACCCACCCGCGGCCACCTACCGGCAATCACCCGCGGCCACATTCTGAAGCATACATGGGGCCAATTACCGGCACTTAGCCACGGCCACTTCCTGTCACCTACCCACAGCCACTTACCGGCACCTACCCACGGCCAATTACCGGCACCTACCCGTGGCCACTTACCGGCACCTACCCGCGGCCACTTACCGGCACCAACCCGTGGCCACTTACCGGCACCTACCCGCGGCCACTTACCGGCACCTACCCGCAGCCACTTACCGGCACCTACCCACGGCCACTTACCGGCACCTACCCGCGGCCACTTACCGGCACCTACCCGCAGCCACTTACCGGCACCTACCCGTGGCCACTTACCGGCACCTACCCGCGGCCACTTACCGGCACCTACCCGCGGCCACTAACGCGCCCCTACCTGCGGCCACTAACGCGCACCTATCCGCATCCATTTACCGGCACCTACCCAAGGCCACTTACCGGCACCTACCCGTGGCCACTTACCGGCACCTACCCGCGGCCACTTACCGGCACCTACCCGCGGCCACTTACCGGCACCTACCCATGGCCACTTACCGGCACCTACCCGCGGCCACATTCTGAACCATACATGGGGCAACTTACCGGCACTGAGCCGCGGCCACTTCCTGTCACCTACCCACAGCCACTTACCGGCACCTACCCGCAGCCACTAATGTGCCCCTACCTGCGGCCACTAACGCGCACCTATCCGCAACCATTTACCGGCACCTACCCATAGCTACTTACCGGCACCTACCCGCGGCCACTTACCGGCACCTACCCGCGGCCACTTACCGGCACCTACCCACAGCCACTTACCGGCACCTACCCGCAGCCACTAACGCGCCCCTACCTGCGGCCAATAACGCGCACCTATCAGCAACCATTTACCGGCACCTACCCAGGCCACTTACCGGCACCTACCCGCGGCCACTTACCGGCACCTACCCGCGGCCACTTACCGGCACCTACCCGCGGCCACTTACCGGCACCTACCCTCGGCCACTTACCGGCACCTACCCGCGGCCACATTCTGAAGCATACATGGGGCAACTTACCGGCACTTAGCCACGCCCACTTCCTGTCACCTACCCACAGCCACTTACCGGCACCTACCCGCGGCCACTTACCGGCACCCACCCGCGGCCACTTACCGGCAATCACCCGCGGTCACATTCTGAAGCATACATGGGGCCAATTACCGGCACTTAGCCACGACCACTAACCGGCACCTACCCGCGGCCACTTACCGGCACCTACCCGCTGCTACTTACTGGCACCTACCCGCGGCCACTTACCGGCACCAACCCGTGGCCACTTACCGGCACCTACCCACGGCCACTTACCGGCACCTACCCGCAGCCACTTACCGGCACCTACCCGCGCCCACTTACCGGCACCTACCCACGGCCACTTACCGGCACCTACCCGCAGCCACTTACCGACACCTACCTGCGGCCACTTACCGGCACCTACCCGCGGCCACTTACCGGCACCTACCCGCGGCCACTTACCGGCACCTACCCGCAGCCACTAATGCGCCCCTACCTACGGCCAATAACGCGCACCTATCCGCAACCATTTACCGGCACCTACCCGCGGCCACTTTCCGGCACCTACCGGCGGCCACTTACCGGCACCTACCCGCAGCCACTTACCGGTACCTACCCACAGCTACTTACCGGCACCTACCCGCGGCCACTTACCGGCACCTACCCACAGCTACTTACTGGCACCTATCCGCGGCCACTTACCAGCACCTACCCGCGGCCACTTACCGGCACCTACCCGCGGCCACTTACTGGCACATACCCGCAGCCACTTACTGGCACCTACCCGCGGCCACTTAACCGGCACCTACCCGCGGCCAGTTACCGGCACCTACCCGCGGCCTCATTCTGAAGCATACATGGGGCAACTTACCGGCACTTAGCTGCGGCCACTTCCTGTCACCTACCCACAGCCACTTACCAGCACCTACCCGCAGCCACTAACGTGCCCCTTCCTGCGGCCACTAACGCGCACCTATCCGCAACCATTTACCGGCACCTACCCACAGCTACTTACCGGCACCTACCCGCGGCCACTTTCCGGCACCTACCCGCGGCCACATTCTGAAGCATACATGGAGCCAATTACCGGCACTTAGCCACGACCACTTCCTGTCACCTACCCACAGCCACTTACCGGCACCTACCCGCAGCCACTTACCGGCACCTACCTGCAGCCACTAACGTGCCCCTACCTGCGGCCACTAACGCGCACCTATCCGCAACCATTTACCGGCACCTACCCGCGGCCACTTTCCGGCACCTACCGGCGGCTACTTACCGGCACCTACCCGCAGCCACTTACCGGTACCTACCCACAGCTACTTACCGGCACCTACCCGCGGCCACTTACCGGCACCTACCCACAGCTACTTACTGGCACCTATCCGCGGCCACTTACCAGCACCTACCCGCGGCCACTTACCGGCACCTACCCGCGGCCACTTACTGGCACATACCCGCAGCCACTTACTGGCACCTACCCGCGGCCACTTAACCGGCACCTACCCGCGGCCAGTTACCGGCACCTACCCGCGGCCTCATTCTGAAGCATACATGGGGCAACTTACCGGCACTTAGCTGCGGCCACTTCCTGTCACCTACCCACAGCCACTTACCAGCACCTACCCGCAGCCACTAACGTGCCCCTTCCTGCGGCCACTAACGCGCACCTATCCGCAACCATTTACCGGCACCTACCCACAGCTACTTACCGGCACCTACCCGCGGCCACTTTCCGGCACCTACCCGCGGCCACATTCTGAAGCATACATGGAGCCAATTACCGGCACTTAGCCACGACCACTTCCTGTCACCTACCCACAGCTACTTACCGGCACCTACCCGCGGCCACTTACCGGCACCTACCCGCGGCCACATTCTGAAGCATACATGGAGCCAATTACCGGCACTTAGCCACGGCCACTTCCTGTCACCTACCCACAGCCACTTACAGGCACCTACCCGCGGCCACTTACCGGCACCTACCCGCGGCCACTTACCGGCACCCACCCGCGGCCACTTACCGGCAATCACCCGCGGCCACATTCTGAAGCATACATGGGGCCAATTACCGGCACTTAGCCACGGCCACTTCCTGTCACCTACCCACAGCCACTTACCGCCACCTACCCGCAGCCACTAATGTGCCCCTACCTGCGGCCACTAACGCGCACCTATCCGCAACCATTTACCGGCACCTACCCATAGCTACTTACCGGCACCTACCCGCGGCCACTTAACGGCACCTACCCGCGGCCACTTACCGGCACCTACCCACAGCCACTTACCGGCACCTACCCGCGGCCACTTACCGGCACCTACCCACAGCCACTTACCGGCACCTACCCGCAGCCACTAAC
The DNA here is from genome assembly GCF_035609145.1 of Eleutherodactylus coqui. Classification (NCBI taxonomy): domain Eukaryota; kingdom Metazoa; phylum Chordata; class Amphibia; order Anura; family Eleutherodactylidae; genus Eleutherodactylus; species Eleutherodactylus coqui. The sequence continues at coordinate 228,493 of NW_027102007.1, read as the reverse complement.
GCGCCCCTACCTGCGGCCAATAACGCGCACCTATCCGCAACCATTTACCGGCACCTACCCAGGCCACTTACCGGCACCTACCCGCGGCCACTTACCGGCACCTACCCGCGGCCACTTACCGGCACCTACCCGCGGCCACATTCTGAAGCATACATGGGGCAACTAACCGGCACTTAGCCACGCCCACTTCCTGTCACCTACCCACAGCCACTTACCGGCACCTACCCGCGGCCACTTACCGGCACCCACCCGCGGCCACTTACCGGCAATCACCCGCGGTCACATTCTGAAGCATACATGGGGCCAATTACCGGCACTTAGCCACGGCCACTAACCGACACCTACCCGCGGCCACTTACCGGCACCTACCCGCAGCCACTTACCGGCACCTACCCGCGGCCACTTACCGGCACCAACCTGTGGCCACTTACCGGCACCTACCCACGGCCACTTACCGGCACCTACCCGCAGCCACTTACCGGCACCTACCCGCGGCCACTTACCGGCACCTACCCACGGCCACTTACCGGCACCTACCCGCAGCCACTTACCGACACCTACCTGCGGCCACTTACCGGCACCTACCCGCGGCCACTTACCGGCACCTACCCGCGGCCACTTACCGGCACCTACCCACAGCCACTTACCGGCACCTACCCGCAGCCACTAATGCGCCCCTACCTACGGCCAATAACGCGCACCTATCCGCAACCATTTACCGGCACCTACCCGCGGCCACTTTCCGGCACCTACCGGCGGCCACTTACCGGCACCTACCCGCAGCCACTTACTGGTACCTACCCACAGCTACTTACCGGCACCTACCCACGGCCACTTACCGGCACCTACCCGCAGCCACTTACCGGCACCTACCCGCGGCCACTTACCGGCACCTACCCACGGCCACTTACCGGCACCTACCCGCAGCCACTTACCGACACCTACCTGCGGCCACTTACCGGCACCTACCCGCGGCCACTTACCGGCACCTACCCGCGGCCACTTACCGGCACCTACCCACAGCCACTTACCGGCACCTACCCGCAGCCACTAATGCGCCCCTACCTACGGCCAATAACGCGCACCTATCCGCAACCATTTACCGGCACCTACCCGCGGCCACTTACCGGCACCCACTCGCGGCCACTTACCGGCAATCACCCGCGGCCACATTCTGAAGCATACATGGGGCCTATTACCGGCACTTAGCCATGGCCACTTCCTGTCACCTACCCACAGCCACTTACCGGCACCTACCCGCGGCCACTTACCGGCACCTACCTGCAGCCACTAACGTGCCCCTACCTGCGGCCACTAACGCGCACCTATCCGCAACCATTTACCGGCACCTACACACAGCTACTTACCGGCACCTACCCGCGGCCATTTACCGGCACCTACTCGCGGCCACATTCTGAAGCATACATGGAGCCAATTACCGGCACTTAGCCACGACCACTTCCTGTCACCTACCCACAGCCACTTACCGGCACCTACCCGCGGCCACTTACCGGCACCTACCCGCGGCCACTTACCGGCACCCACCCGCGGCCACTTACCGGCAATCACACGCGGCCACATTCTGAAGCATACATGGGGCCAATTACCGGCACTTAGCCACGGCCACTAACTGTCACCTACCCACAGCCACTTACCGCCACCTACCCGCGGCCACTAACGCGCCCCTACCTGCGGCCTCTAACGCGCACCTATCCGCAACCATTTACGGCCACCTACCCGTGGCCACTTACCGGCACCTACCCGTGGCCACTTACCGGCACCTACCCGCGGCCACTTACCGGCACCTACCTGCGGCCACTTACCGGCACCTACCCGCGGCCACTTACCGGCACCTACCCGCGGCCACTTACCGGCACCTAACCGCGGCCACTTACCGGCACCTACCCACGGCCACTTACCGGCACCTACCCTCGGCCACTTACCGGCACCTACTCGCGGCCACTTACCGGCACCTACCCGTGGCCACTTACCGGCACCTACCCGTGGCCACTTACCGGCACCTACCCGTGGCCACTTACCGGCACCTACCCGCGGCCACTTACCGGCACCTACCCGCGGCCACTTACCGGCACCTACCCGCGGCCACTTACCGGCACCTACCCACAGCTACTAACCGGCACCTACCCGCGGCCACTTCCCAGCACCTACCCACGTCCACTTACCGGCACCTACCCGCAGCCACTTACCGGCACCTACCCACAGCTACTTACCGGCACCTACCCGCGGCCACTTACGGCACCTGCCCGTGGCCACTTACTGGCACCTACCCACGGCCACTTACCGGCACCTACCCGCGGCCACTTACCGGCACCTACCCGCGGCCACTTACCGGCACCTACCCGCGGCCACTTACCGGCACCTACCCGCGGCCACATTCTGAAGCATACATGGGGCAACTTACCGGCACTTAGCCGCGGCCACTTCCTGTCACACACCAACAGACACTTACCGGCACCTACCCGCAGCCACTAACGTGCCCCTACCTGCGGCCACTAACGCGCACCTATCCGCAACCATTTACCGGCACCTACCCACAGCTACTTACCGGCACTTAGCCGCGGCCACATTCTGAAGCATACATGGGGCCAATTACCGGCACTTAGCCACGCCCACTTCCTGTCACCTACCCACAGCCACTTACCGGCACCTACCCGCGGCCACTTACCGGCACCTACCCGCGGCCACTTACCGGCACCCACCCGCGGCCACTTACCGGCAATCACCCGCGGCCACATTCTGAAGCATACATGGGGCCTATTACCGGCACTTAGCCACGGCCACTTCCTGTCACCTACCCACAGCCACTTACCGGCACCTACCCGCGGCCACTAACGCGCCCCTACCTGCGGCCACTAACGCGCACCTATCCGCAACCATTTACCGGCACCTACCCGTGGCCACTTACCGGCACCTACCCGCGGCAACTTACCGGCACCTACCCGCGGCCACTTACCGGCACCTACCCGCGGCCACTTACCGGCACCTACCCACGGCCACTTACCGGCACCTACCCGCGGCCACTTACCGGCACCTACCCGCGGCCACTTACCGGCACCTACTCGTGGCCACTTACCGGCACCTACCCGCGGCCACTTACCGGCACCTACCCGCGGCAACTTACCTGCACCTACCCACGGCCACTTACCGGCACCTACCCGCAGCCACAAACCGGCACCTACCCACAGCTACTTACCGGCACCTACCCGCGGCCACTTACCGGCACCTGCCCGTGGCCACTTACTGGCACCTACCCGCCGCCACTTACCGGCACCTACCCGCAGCCACTTACCGGCACCTACCCGCGGCCACTTACCGGCACCTACCCGCGGCCACTTACCGGCACCTACCCGCGGCCACATTCTGAAGCATACATGGGGCAACTTACCGGCACTTAGCCGCGGCCACTTCCTGTCACACACCAACAGCCACTTACCGGCACCTACCCGCAGCCACTAACGTGCCCCTACCTGCGGCCACTAACGCGCACCTATCCGCAACCATTTACCGGCACCTACGCACAGCTACTTACCGGCACCTATCCGTGGCCACTTACCGGCACCTACCCGTGGCCACTGACCGGCACCTACCCGCGGCCACTTACCGGCACCTACCCGCGGCCACTTACCGGCACCTACCCGCGGCCACTTACCGGCACCTACCCGCGGCCACTTACCGGCACCTACCCACAGCTACTTACCGGCACCTACCCGCGGCCACTTACCAGCACCTACCCACGGCCACTTACCGGCACCTACCCGCAGCCACTTACCGGCACCTACCCACAGCAACTTACCGGCACCTACCCGCGGCCACTTACCGGCACCTGCCCGTGGCCACTTACCGGCACCTACCCGCGGCCACTTACCGGCACCTACCCGCGGCCACTTACCGGCACCTACCCGCGGCCAACTACCGGCACCTACCCGCGGCCACTTACCGGCACCTACCCGCGGCCACATTCTGAAGCATACATGGGGCAACCTACCGTCACTTAGCCGCGGCCACTTCCTGTCACACACCAACAGCCACTTACCGGCACCTACCCGCAGCCACTAACGTGCCCCTACCTGCGGCCACTAACGCGCACCTATCCGCAACCATTTACCGGCACCTACGCACAGCTACTTACCGGCACTTAGCCGCGGCCACATTCTGAAGCATACATGGGGCCAATTACCGGCACTTAGCCACGCCCACTTCCTGTCACCTACCCACAGCCACTTACCGGCACCTACCCGCGGCCACTTACCGGCACCTACCCGCGGCCACTTACCGGCACCCACCCGCGGCCACTTACCGGCAATCACCCGCGGCCACATTCTGAAGCATACATGGGGCCTATAACCGGCACTTAGCCATGGCCACTTCCTGTCACCTACCCACAGCCACTTACCGGCACCTACCCGCGGCCACTTACCGGCACCTACCTGCAGCCACTAACGTGCCCCTACCTGCGGCCACTAACGCGCACCTATCCGCAACCATTTACCGGCACCTACACACAGCTACTTACCGGCACCTACCCGCGGCCATTTACCGGCACCTACTCGCGGCCACATTCTGAAGCATAAATGGAGCCAATTACCGGCACTTAGCCACGACCACTTCCTGTCACCTACCCACAGCCACTTACCGGCACCTACCCGCGGCCACTTACCGGCACCTACCCGCGGCCACTTACCGGCACCCACCCGCGGCCACTTACCGGCAATCACACGCGGCCACATTCTGAAGCATACATGGGGCCAATTACCGGCACTTAGCCACGGCCACTTCCTGTCACCTACCCACAGCCACTTACCGCCACCTACCCGCGGCCACTAACGCGCCCCTACCTGCGGCCTCTAACGCGCACCTATCCGCAACCATTTACGGCCACCTACCCGTGGCCACTTACCGGCACCTACCCGTGGCCACTTACCGGCACCTACCCGCGGCCACTTACCGGCACCTAGCTGCGGCCACTTACCGGCACCTACCCGCGGCCACTTACCGGCACCTACCCGCGGCCACTTACCGGCACCTACCCGCGGCCACATTCTGAAGCATACATGGGGCAACTTACCGGCACTTAGCCGCGGCCACTTCCTGTCACACACCAACAGCCACTTACCGGCACCTACCCGCAGCCACTAACGTGCCCCTACCTGCGGCCACTAACGCGCACCTATCCGCAACCATTTACCGGCACCTACCCACAGCTACTTACCGGCACTTAGCCGCGGCCACATTCTGAAGCATACATGGGGCCAATTACCGGCACTTAGCCACGCCCACTTCCTGTCACCTACCCACAGCCACTTACCGGCACCTACCCGCGGCCACTTACCGGCACCTACCCGCGGCCACTTACCGGCACCCACCCGCGGCCACTTACCGGCAATCACCCGCGGCCACATTCTGAAGCATACATGGGGCCTATTACCGGCACTTAGCCACGGCCACTTCCTGTCACCTACCCACAGCCACTTACCGGCACCTACCCGCGGCCACTAACGCGCCCCTACCTGCGGCCTCTAACGCGCACCTATCCGCAACCATTTACGGCCACCTACCCGTGGCCACTTACCGGCACCTACCCGTGGCCACTTACCGGCACCTACCCGCGGCCACTTACCGGCACCTAGCTGCGGCCACTTACCGGCACCTACCCGCGGCCACTTACCAGCACCTACCCGCGGCCACTTACCGGCACCTACCCGCGGCCACATTCTGAAGCATACATGGGGCAACTTACCGGCACTTAGCCGCGGCCACTTCCTGTCACACACCAACAGCCACTTACCGGCACCTACCCGCAGCCACTAACGTGCCCCTACCTGCGGCCACTAACGCGCACCTATCCGCAACCATTTACCGGCACCTACCCACAGCTACTTACCGGCACTTAGCCGCGGCCACATTCTGAAGCATACATGGGGCCAATTACCGGCACTTAGCCACGCCCACTTCCTGTCACCTACCCACAGCCACTTACCGGCACCTACCCGCGGCCACTTACCGGCACCTACCCGCGGCCACTTACCGGCACCCATCCGCGGCCACTTACCGGCAATCACCCGCGGCCACATTCTGAAGCATACATGGGGCCTATTACCGGCACTTAGCCACGGCCACTTCCTGTCACCTACCCACAGCCACTTACCGGCACCTACCCGCGGCCACTAACGCGCCCCTACCTGCGGCCACTAACGCGCACCTATCCGCAACCATTTACCGGCACCTACCCGTGGCCACTTACCGGCAGCTACCCGCGGCCACTTACCGGCACCTACCCGCGGCCACTTACCGGCACCTACCCGCGGCCACTTACCGGCACCTACCCGTGGCCACTTACCGGCACCTACCCGCGGCCACTTACCGGCACCTACTCGTGGCCACTTACCGGCACCTAACCGCGGCCACTTACCGGCACCTACCCGCGGCAACTTACCTGCACCTACCCACGGCCACTTACCGGCACCTACCCGCAACCACTTACCGGCACCTACCCACAGCTACTTACCGGCACCTACCCGCGGCCACTTACCGGCACCTGCCCGTGGCCACTTACTGGCACCTACCCGCCGCCACTTACCGGCAGCTACCCGCAGCCACATTCTGAAGCATACATGGGGCAACTTACCGGCATTTAGCCACGGCCACTTCCTGTCACCTACCCACAGCCACTTACCGGCACCTACCCGCAGCCACTAACGTGCCCCTACCTGCGGCCACTAACGCGCACCTATCCGCAACCATTTACCGGCAACTACCCACAGCTACTTACCGGCACCTACCCGCGGCCACTTACCGGCACCTACCCGCGGCCACATTCTGAAGCATACATGGAGCCAATTACCGGCACTTAGCCACGACCACTTCCTGTCACCTACCCACAGCCACTTACCGGCACCTACCCGCGGCCACTTACCGGCACCAACCCGCGGCCTCTTACCGGCACCCACCCGCGGCCACCTACCGGCAATCACCCGCGGCCACATTCTGAAGCATACATGGGGCCAATTACCGGCACTTAGCCACGGCCACTTCCTGTCACCTACCCACAGCCACTTACCGGCACCTACCCACGGCCAATTACCGGCACCTACCCGTGGCCACTTACCGGCACCTACCCGCGGCCACTTACCGGCACCAACCCGTGGCCACTTACCGGCACCTACCCGCGGCCACTTACCGGCACCTACCCGCAGCCACTTACCGGCACCTACCCACGGCCACTTACCGGCACCTACCCGCGGCCACTTACCGGCACCTACCCGCAGCCACTTACCGGTACCTACCCGTGGCCACTTACCGGCACCTACCCGCGGCCACTTACCGGCACCTACCCGCGGCCACTAACGCGCCCCTACCTGCGGCCACTAACGCGCACCTATCCGCATCCATTTACCGGCACCTACCCAAGGCCACTTACCGGCACCTACCCGTGGCCACTTACCGGCACCTACCCGCGGCCACTTACCGGCACCTACCCGCGGCCACTTACCGGCACCTACCCATGGCCACTTACCGGCACCTACCCGCGGCCACATTCTGAACCATACATGGGGCAACTTACCGGCACTGAGCCGCGGCCACTTCCTGTCACCTACCCACAGCCACTTACCGGCACCTACCCGCAGCCACTAATGTGCCCCTACCTGCGGCCACTAACGCGCACCTATCCGCAACCATTTACCGGCACCTACCCATAGCTACTTACCGGCACCTACCCGCGGCCACTTACCGGCACCTACCCGCGGCCACTTACCGGCACCTACCCACAGCCACTTACCGGCACCTACCCGCAGCCACTAACGCGCCCCTACCTGCGGCCAATAACGCGCACCTATCAGCAACCATTTACCGGCACCTACCCAGGCCACTTACCGGCACCTACCCGCGGCCACTTACCGGCACCTACCCGCGACCACATTCTGAAGCATACATGGGGCAACTTACCGGCACTTAGCCACGCCCACTTCCTGTCACCTACCCACAGCCACTTACCGGCACCTACCCGCGGCCACTTACCGGCACCCACCCGCGGCCACTTACCGGCAATCACCCGCGGTCACATTCTGAAGCATACATGGGGCCAATTACCGGCACTTAGCCACGACCACTAACCGGCACCTACCCGCGGCCACTTACCGGCACCTACCCGCTGCTACTTACTGGCACCTACCCGCGGCCACTTACCGGCACCAACCCGTGGCCACTTACCGGCACCTACCCACGGCCACTTACCGGCACCTACCCGCAGCCACTTACCGGCACCTACCCGCGGCCACTTACCGGCACCTACCCACGGCCACTTACCGGCACCTACCCGCAGCCACTTACCGACACCTACCTGCGGCCACTTACCGGCACCTACCCGCGGCCACTTACCGGCACCTACCCGCGGCCACTTACCGGCACCTACCCGCAGCCACTAATGCGCCCCTACCTACGGCCAATAACGCGCACCTATCCGCAACCATTTACCGGCACCTACCCGCGGCCACTTTCCGGCACCTACCGGCGGCCACTTACCGACACCTACCCGCAGCCACTTACCGGTACCTACCCACAGCTACTTACCGGCACCTACCCGCGGCCACTTACCGGCACCTACCCACAGCTACTTACTGGCACCTATCCGCGGCCACTTACCAGCACCTACCCGCGGCCACTTACCGGCACCTACCCGCGGCCACTTACTGGCACATACCCGCAGCCACTTACTGGCACCTACCCGCGGCCACTTAACCGGCACCTACCCGCGGCCAGTTACCGGCACCTACCCGCGGCCTCATTCTGAAGCATACATGGGGCAACTTACCGGCACTTAGCTGCGGCCACTTCCTGTCACCTACCCACAGCCACTTACCGGCACCTACCCGCAGCCACTAACGTGCCCCTTCCTGCGGCCACTAACGCGCACCTATCCGCAACCATTTACCGGCACCTACCCACAGCTACTTACCGGCACCTACCCGCGGCCACTTACCGGCACCTACCCGCGGCCACATTCTGAAGCATACATGGAGCCAATTACCGGCACTTAGCCACGACCACTTCCTGTCACCTACCCACAGCCACTTACCGGCACCTACCCGCAGCCACTTACCGGCACCTACCTGCAGCCACTAACGTGCCCCTACCTGCGGCCACTAACGCGCACCTATCCGCAACCATTTACCGGCACCTACACACAGCTACTTACCGGCACCTACCCGCGGCCACTTACCGGCACCTACCCGCGGCCACATTCTGAAGCATACATGGAGCCAATTATCGGCACTTAGCCACGGCCACTTCCTGTCACCTACCCACAGCCACTTACAGGCACCTACCCGCGGCCACTTACCGGCACCTACCCGCGGCCACTTACCGGCACCCACCCGCGGCCACTTACCGGCAATCACCCGCGGCCACATTCTGAAGCATACATGGGGCCAATTACCGGCACTTAGCCACGGCCACTTCCTGTCACCTACCCACAGCCACTTACCGCCACCTACCCGCAGCCACTAATGTGCCCCTACCTGCGGCCACTAACGCGCACCTATCCGCAACCATTTACCGGCACCTACCCATAGCTACTTACCGGCACCTACCCGCGGCCACTTAACGGCACCTACCCGCGGCCAGTTACCGGCACCTACCCATAGCCACTTACCGGCACCTACCCGCGGCCACTTACCGGCACCTACCCACAGCCACTTACCGGCACCTACCCGCAGCCACTAACGCGCCCCTACCTGCGGCCAATAACGCGCACCTATCCGCAACCATTTACCGGCACCTACCCAGGCCACTTACCGGCACCTACCCGCGGCCACTTACCGGCACCTACCCGCGGCCACTTACCGGCACCTACCCGCGGCCACATTCTGAAGCATACATGGGGCAACTAACCGGCACTTAGCCACGCCCACTTCCTGTCACCTACCCACAGCCACTTACCGGCACCTACCCGCGGCCACTTACCGGCACCCACCCGCGGCCACTTACCGGCAATCACCCGCGGTCACATTCTGAAGCATACATGGGGCCAATTACCGGCACTTAGCCACGGCCACTAACCGACACCTACCCGCGGCCACTTACCGGCACCTACCCGCAGCCACTTACCGGCACCTACCCGCGGCCACTTACCGGCACCAACCTGTGGCCACTTACCGGCACCTACCCACGGCCACTTACCGGCACCTACCCGCAGCCACTTACCGGCACCTACCCGCGGCCACTTACCGGCACCTACCCACGGCCACTTACCGGCACCTACCCGCAGCCACTTACCGACACCTACCTGCGGCCACTTACCGGCACCTACCCGCGGCCACTTACCGGCACCTACCCGCGGCCACTTACCGGCACCTACCCACAGCCACTTACCGGCACCTACCCGCAGCCACTAATGCGCCCCTACCTACGGCCAATAACGCGCACCTATCCGCAACCATTTACCGGCACCTACCCGCGGCCACTTTCCGGCACCTACCGGCGGCCACTTACCGGCACCTACCCGCAGCCACTTACTGGTACCTACCCACAGCTACTTACCGGCACCTACCCACGGCCACTTACCGGCACCTACCCGCAGCCACTTACCGGCACCTACCCGCGGCCACTTACCGGCACCTACCCACGGCCACTTACCGGCACCTACCCGCAGCCACTTACCGACACCTACCTGCGGCCACTTACCGGCACATACCCGCGGCCACTTACCGGCACCTACCCGCGGCCACTTACCGGCACCTACCCACAGCCACTTACCGGCACCTACCCGCAGCCACTAATGCGCCCCTACCTACGGCCAATAACGCGCACCTATCCGCAACCATTTACCGGCACCTACCCGCGGCCACTTACCGGCACCCACTCGCGGCCACTTACCGGCAATCACCCGCGGCCACATTCTGAAGCATACATGGGGCCTATTACCGGCACTTAGCCATGGCCACTTCCTGTCACCTACCCACAGCCACTTACCGGCACCTACCCGCGGCCACTTACCGGCACCTACCTGCAGCCACTAACGTGCCCCTACCTGCGGCCACTAACGCGCACCTATCCGCAACCATTTACCGGCACTTACACACAGCTACTTACCGGCACCTACCCGCGGCCATTTACCGGCACCTACTCGCGGCCACATTCTGAAGCATACATGGAGCCAATTACCGGCACTTAGCCACGACCACTTCCTGTCACCTACCCACAGCCACTTACCGGCACCTACCCGCGGCCACTTACCGGCACCTACCCGCGGCCACTTACCGGCACCTACCCGCGGCCACTTACCGGCACCAACCTGTGGCCACTTACCGGCACCTACCCACGGCCACTTACCGGCACCTACCCGCAGCCACTTACCGGCACCTACCCGCGGCCACTTACCGGCACCTACCCACGGCCACTTACCGGCACCTACCCGCAGCCACTTACCGACACCTACCTGCGGCCACTTACCGGCACCTACCCGCGGCCACTTACCGGCACCTACCCGCGGCCACTTACCGGCACCTACCCACAGCCACTTACCGGCACCTACCCGCAGCCACTAATGCGCCCCTACCTACGGCCAATAACGCGCACCTATCCGCAACCATTTACCGGCACCTACCCGCGGCCACTTTCCGGCACCTACCGGCGGCCACTTACCGGCACCTACCCGCAGCCACTTACTGGTACCTACCCACAGCTACTTACCGGCACCTACCCACGGCCACTTACCGGCACCTACCCGCAGCCACTTACCGGCACCTACCCGCGGCCACTTACCGGCACCTACCCACGGCCACTTACCGGCACCTACCCGCAGCCACTTACCGGCACCTACCCGCGGCCACTTACCGGCACCTACCCACGGCCACTTACCGGCACCTACCCGCAGCCACTTACCGACACCTACCTGCGGTCACTTACCGGCACCTACCCGCGGCCACTTACCGGCACCTACCCGCGGCCACTTACCGGCACCTACCCACAGCCACTTACCGGCACCTACCCGCAGCCACTAATGCGCCCCTACCTACGGCCAATAACGCGCACCTATCCGCAACCATTTACCGGCACCTACCCGCGGCCACTTTCCGGCACCTACCGGCGGCCACTTACCGGCACCTACCCGCAGCCACTTACTGGTACCTACCCACAGCTACTTACCGGCACCTACCCACGGCCACTTACCGGCACCTACCCGCAGCCACTTACCGGCACCTACCCGCGGCCACTTACCGGCACCTACCCACGGCCACTTACCGGCACCTACCCGCAGCCACTTACCGACACCTACCTGCGGCCACTTACCGGCACCTACCCGCGGCCACTTACCGGCACCTACCCGCGGCCACTTACCGGCACCTACCCACAGCCACTTACCGGCACCTACCCGCAGCCACTAATGCGCCCCTACCTACGGCCAATAACGCGCACCTATCCGCAACCATTTACCGGCACCTACCCGCGGCCACTTACCGGCACCCACTCGCGGCCACTTACCGGCAATCACCCGCGGCCACATTCTGAAGCATACATGGGGCCTATTACCGGCACTTAGCCATGGCCACTTCCTGTCACCTACCCACAGCCACTTACCGGCACCTACCCGCGGCCACTTACCGGCACCTACCTGCAGCCACTAACGTGCCCCTACCTGCGGCCACTAACGCGCACCTATCCGCAACCATTTACCGGCACTTACACACAGCTACTTACCGGCACCTACCCGCGGCCATTTACCGGCACCTACTCGCGGCCACATTCTGAAGCATACATGGAGCCAATTACCGGCACTTAGCCACGACCACTTCCTGTCACCTACCCACAGCCACTTACCGGCACCTACCCGCGGCCACTTACCGGCACCTACCCGCGGCCACTTACCGGCACCCACCCGCGGCCACTTACCGGCAATCACACGCGGCCACATTCTGAAGCATACATGGGGCCAATTACCGGCACTTAGCCACGGCCACTAACTGTCACCTACCCACAGCCACTTACCGCCACCTACCCGCGGCCACTAACGCGCCCCTACCTGCGGCCTCTAACGCGCACCTATCCGCAACCATTTACGGCCACCTACCCGTGGCCACTTACCGGCACCTACCCGTGGCCACTTACCGGCACCTACCCGCGGCCACTTACCGGCACCTACCTGCGGCCACTTACCGGCACCTACCCGCGGCCACTTACCGGCACCTACCCGCGGCCACTTACCGGCACCTAACCGCGGCCACTTACCGGCACCTACCCACGGCCACTTACCGGCACCTACCCTCGGCCACTTACCGGCACCTACTCGCGGCCACTTACCGGCACCTACCCGTGGCCACTTACCGGCACCTACCCGTGGCCACTTACCGGCACCTACCCGCGGCCACTTACCGGCACCTACCCGCGGCCACTTACCGGCACCTACCCGCGGCCACTTACCGGCACCTACCCGCGGCCACTTACCGGCACCTACCCACAGCTACTAACCGGCACCTACCCGCGGCCACTTCCCAGCACCTACCCACGTCCACTTACCGGCACCTACCCGCAGCCACTTACCGGCACCTACCCACAGCTACTTACCGGCACCTACCCGCGGCCACTTACGGCACCTGCCCGTGGCCACTTACTGGCACCTACCCACGGCCACTTACCGGCACCTACCCGCGGCCACTTACCGGCACCTACCCGCGGCCACTTACCGGCACCTACCCGCGGCCACATTCTGAAGCATACATGGGGCAACTTACCGGCACTTAGCCGCGGCCACTTCCTGTCACACACCAACAGACACTTACCGGCACCTACCCGCAGCCACTAACGTGCCCCTACCTGCGGCCACTAACGCGCACCTATCCGCAACCATTTACCGGCACCTACCCACAGCTACTTACCGGCACTTAGCCGCGGCCACATTCTGAAGCATACATGGGGCCAATTACCGGCACTTAGCCACGCCCACTTCCTGTCACCTACCCACAGCCACTTACCGGCACCTACCCGCGGCCACTTACCGGCACCTACCCGCGGCCACTTACCGGCACCCACCCGCGGCCACTTACCGGCAATCACCCGCGGCCACATTCTGAAGCATACATGGGGCCTATTACCGGCACTTAGCCACGGCCACTTCCTGTCACCTACCCACAGCCACTTACCGGCACCTACCCGCGGCCACTAACGCGCCCCTACCTGCGGCCACTAACGCGCACCTATCCGCAACCATTTACCGGCACCTACCCGTGGCCACTTACCGGCACCTACCCGCGGCAACTTACCGGCACCTACCCGCGGCCACTTACCGGCACCTACCCGCGGCCACTTACCGGCACCTACCCACGGCCACTTACCGGCACCTACCCGCGGCCACTTACCGGCACCTACCCGCGGCCACTTACCGGCACCTACTCGTGGCCACTTACCGGCACCTACCCGCGGCCACTTACCGGCACCTACCCGCGGCAACTTACCTGCACCTACCCACGGCCACTTACCGGCACCTACCCGCAGCCACAAACCGGCACCTACCCACAGCTACTTACCGGCACCTACCCGCGGCCACTTACCGGCACCTGCCCGTGGCCACTTACTGGCACCTACCCGCCGCCACTTACCGGCACCTACCCGCAGCCACTTACCGGCACCTACCCGCGGCCACTTACCGGCACCTACCCGCGGCCACTTACCGGCACCTACCCGCGGCCACATTCTGAAGCATACATGGGGCAACTTACCGGCACTTAGCCGCGGCCACTTCCTGTCACACACCAACAGCCACTTACCGGCACCTACCCGCAGCCACTAACGTGCCCCTACCTGCGGCCACTAACGCGCACCTATCCGCAACCATTTACCGGCACCTACCCACAGCTACTTACCGGCACTTAGCCGCGGCCACATTCTGAAGCATACATGGGGCCAATTACCGGCACGTAGCCACGCCCACTTCCTGTCACCTACCCACAGCCACTTACCGGCACCTACCCGCGGCCACTTACCGGCACCTACCCGCGGCCACTTACCGGCACCCACCCGCGGCCACTTACCGGCAATCACTCGCGGCCACATTCTGAAGCATACATGGGGCCTATTACCGGCACTTAGCCACGGCCACTTCCTGTCACCTACCCACAGCCACTTACCGGCACCTACCCGCGGCCACTAACGCGCCCCTACCTGCGGCCACTAACGCGCACCTATCCGCAACCATTTACCGGCACCTACCCGTGGCCACTTACCGGCACCTACCCGCGGCAACTTACCGGCACCTACCCGCGGCCACTTACCGGCACCTACCCGCGGCCACTTACCGGCACCTACCCACGGCCACTTACCGGCACCTACCCGCGGCCACTTACCGGCACCTACCCGCGGCCACTTACCGGCACCTACTCGTGGCCACTTACCGGCACCTACCCGCGGCCACTTACCGGCACCTACCCGCGGCAACTTACCTGCACCTACCCACGGCCACTTACCGGCACCTACCCGCAGCCACAAACCGGCACCTACCCACAGCTACTTACCGGCACCTACCCGCGGCCACTTACCGGCACCTGCCCGTGGCCACTTACTGGCACCTACCCGCCGCCACTTACCGGCACCTACCCGCAGCCACTTACCGGCACCTACCCGCGGCCACTTACCGGCACCTACCCGCGGCCACTTACCGGCACCTACCCGCGGCCACATTCTGAAGCATACATGGGGCAACTTACCGGCACTTAGCCGCGGCCACTTCCTGTCACACACCAACAGCCACTTACCGGCACCTACCCGCAGCCACTAACGTGCCCCTACCTGCGGCCACTAACGCGCACCTATCCGCAACCATTTACCGGCACCTACCCACAGCTACTTACCGGCACTTAGCCGCGGCCACATTCTGAAGCATACATGGGGCCAATTACCGGCACTTAGCCACGCCCACTTCCTGTCACCTACCCACGGCCACTTACCGGCACCTACCCGCGGCCACTTACCGGCACCCACCCGCGGCCACTTACCGGCAATCACCGGCGGCCACATTCTGAAGCATACATGGGGCCTATTACCGGCACTTAGCCACGGCCACTTCCTGTCACCTACCCACAGCCACTTACCGGCACCTACCCGCGGCCACTAACGCGCCCCTACCTGCGGCCACTAACGCGCACCTATCCGCAACCATTTACCGGCACCTACCCGTGGCCACTTACCGGCAACTACCCGCGGCCACTTACCGGCACCTACCCGCGGCCACATTCTGAAGCATACATGGGGCCAATTACCGGCACTTAGCCACGCCCAATTCATGTCACCTACCCACAGCCACTTACCGGCACCTACCCGCAGCCACTTACCGGCACCCACCCGCGGCCACTTATCGGCAATCACCCGCGGCCAAATTCTGAAGCATACATGGGGCCAATTACCGGAACTTAGCCACGGCCACTTCCTGTCACCTACCCACAGCCACTTACCGGCACCTACCCGCGGCCACTAACGCGCCCCTACCTGCGGCCACTAACGCGCACCTATCCGCAACCATTTACCGGCACCTACCCGTGGCCACTTACCGGCACCTACCCGCGGCCACTTACCGGCACCTACCCGCGGCCACTTACCGGCACCTACCCGCGGCCACTTACCGGCACCTACCCACGGCCACTTACCGGCACCTACCCGCGGCCACTTACCGGCACCTACCCGCAGCCACTTACCAGCACCTACCCGCGGCCACTTACCGGCAACTACCCTCGGCCAAATTCTGTAACATACATGGGGCAACTTACCGGCACTTAGCCACGGCCACTTCCTGTCACCTACCCACAGCCACTTACCGGCACCTACCCGCAGCCACTAACGTGCCCCTACCTGCGGCCACTAACGCGCACCTATCCGCAACCATTTACCGGCACCTACCCACAGCTACTTACCGGCACCTACCCGCGGCCACTTACCGGCACCTACCCGCGGCCACATTCTGAAGCATACATGGGGCCAATTACCGGCACTTAGCCACGCCCAATTCATGTCACCTACCCACAGCCACTTACCGGCACCTACCCGCAGCCACTTACCGGCACCCACCCGCGGCCACTTATCGGCAATCACCCGCGGCCAAATTCTGAAGCATACATGGGGCCAATTACCGGAACTTAGCCACGGCCACTTCCTGTCACCTACCCACAGCCACTTACCGGCACCTACCCGTGGCCACTAACGCGCCCCTACCTGCGGCCACTAATGCGCACCTATCCGCAACCATTTACCGGCACCTACCAGTGGCCACTTACCGGCACCTACCCGTGGCCACTTACCGGCACCTACCCGCGGCCACTTACCGGCACCTACCCGCGGCCACTTACCGGCACCTACCCACGCCCACTTACCGGCACCTACCCGCGGCCACTTACCGGCACCTACCCGCGGCCACTTACTGGCACCTAACCGCGGCCACTTACCGGCACCTACCCGCGGCCACTTACCGGCACCTACCCGCAGCCACTTACCGGCACCTACCCGCGGCCACTTACTGGCACCTACCCGCGGCCACTTACCGGCACCTACCCGCGGCCACTTACCGGCACCTACCCGCAGCCACTTACCGGCACCTACCCGCAGCTACTTACCGGCACCTACCCGCGGCCACTTACCGGCACCTACCCGCGGACACTTACCGGCACCTACCCGCGGCCACTTACCGGCACCTACCCGCGGCCACATTCTGAAGCATACATGGGGCAACTTACCGGCACTTAGCCGCGGCCACTTCCTGTCATACACCAACAGCCACTTACCGGCACCTACCCGCAGCCACTAACATGCCCCTACCTGCGGCCACTAACGCGCACCTATCCGCAACCATTTACCGACACCTACCCACAGCTACTTACCGGCACTTAGCCGCGGCCACATTCTGAAGCATACATGGGGCCAATTACCGGCACTTAGCCACGCCCACTTCCTGTCACCTACCCACAGCCACTTACCGGCACCTACCCGCGGCCACTTACCGGCACCTACCCGCGGCCACTTACCGACACCCACCCGCGGCCACTTACCGGCAATCACCCGCGGCCACATTCTGAAGCATACATGGGGCCAATTACCGGCACTTAGCCACGGCCACTTCCTGTCACCTACCCACAGCCACTTACCGGCACCTACCCGCGACCACTAACGCGCCCCTACCTGCGGCCACTAACGCGCACCTATCCGCAACCACTTACCGGCACCTACCCGTGGCCACTTATCGGCACCTACCCGTGGCCACTTACCGGCACCTACCCGCGGCCACTAACCGGCACCTACCCGCGGCCACTTACCGGCACCTACCCGCGGGCACTTACCGGCACCTATCCGCGGCCACTTACCGGCACCTACCCACGGCTACTTACCGGCACCTACCCCCGGCCACTTACCGGCACCTACCCACAGCCACTTACCGGCACCTACCCACAGCCACTTACCGGCACCTACCCACAGCTACTTACCGGCACCTACCCGCGGCCACTAACCGGCACCTACCCGCAGCCACTTACCGGCACCTACCCACGGCCACTTACCGACACCTACCCGCGGCCACTTACCGTCACCTACCCGCGGCCACTTACCGGCACCTACCCGCGGCCACTTACCGGCACCTACCCACGGCCACTTACCGGCACCTACCCGCGGCCACTTACCGGCACCTACCCGCGGCAACTTACCTGCACCTACCCACGGCCACTTACCGGCACCTACCCTCAGCCACTTACCGGCACCTACCCACAGCTACTTACCGGCACCTACCCGCGGCCACTTACCGGCACCTGCCCGTGGCCACTTACTGGCACCTACCCGCCGCCACTTACCGGCACCTACCCGCAGCCACTTACCGGCACCTACCCGCGGCCACTTACCGGCACCTACCTGCGGCCACTTACCGGCACCTACCCGCGGCCACATTCTGAAGCATACATGGGGCAACTTACCGGCACTTAGCCGCGGCCACTTCCTGTCACACACCAACAGCCACTTACCGGCACCTACCCGCAGCCACTAACGTGCCCCTACCTGCGGCCACTAACGCGCACCTATCCGCAACCATTTACCGGCACCTACCCACAGCTACTTACCGGCACTTAGCCGCGGCCACATTCTGAAGCATACATGGGGCCAATTACCGGCACTTAGCCACGCCCACTTCCTGTCACCTACCCACAGCCACTTACCGGCACCTACCCACGGCCACTTACCGGCACCTACCCGCGGCCACTTACCGGCACCCACCCGCGGCCACTTACCGGCAATCACCGGCGGCCACATTCTGAAGCATACATGGGGCCTATTACCGGCACTTAGCCACGGCCACTTCCTGTCACCTACCCACAGCCACTTACCGACACCTACCCGCGGCCACTAACGCGCCCCTACCTGCGGCCACTAACGCGCACCTATCCGCAACCATTTACCGGCACCTACCCTTGGCCACTTACCGGCACCTACCCTTGGCCACTTACCGGCACCTACCCGCGGCCACTTACCGGCACCTACCCACGGCCACTTACCGGCACCTACCCGCGGCCACTTACCGGCACCTACCCGCAGCCACTTACCAGCACCTACCCGCGGCCACTTACCGGCAACTACCCTCGGCCAAATTCTGTAACATACATGGGGCAACTTACCGGCACTTAGCCGCGGCCACTTCCTGTCACCTACCCACAGCCACTTACCGGCACCTACCCGCAGCCACTAACGTGCCCCTACCTGCGGCCACTAACGCGCACCTATCCGCAACCATTTACCAGCACCTACCCACAGCTACTTACCGGCACCTACCCGCGGCCACTTACCGGCACCTACCCGCGGCCACATTCTGAAGCATACATGGGGCCAATTACCGGCACTTAGCCACGCCCAATTCATGTCACCTACCCACAGCCACTTACCGGCACCTACCCGCAGCCACTTACCGGCACCCACCCGCGGCCACTTATCGGCAATCACCCGCGGCCAAATTCTGAAGCATACATGGGGCCAATTACCGGAACTTAGCCACGGCCACTTCCTGTCACCTACCCACAGCCACTTACCGGCACCTACCCGTGGCCACTAACGCGCCCCTACCTGCGGCCACTAATGCGCACCTATCCGCAACCATTTACCGGCACCTACCAGTGGCCACTTACCGGCACCTACCCGTGGCCACTTACCGGCACCTACCCGCGGCCACTTACCGGCACCTACCCGCGGCCACTTACCGGCACCTACCCACGCCCACTTACCGGCACCTACCCGTGGCCACTTACCGGCACCTACCCGCGGCCACTTACTGGCACCTAACCGCGGCCACTTACCGGCACCTACCCGCGGCCACTTACCGGCACCTACCCGCGGCCACTTACCGGCACCTACCCGCGGCCACTTACTGGCACCTACCCGCGGCCACTTACCGGCACCTACCCGCGGCCACTTACCGGCACCTACCCGCAGCCACTTACCGGCACCTACCCGCAGCTACTTACCGGCACCTACCCGCGGCCACTTACCGGCACCTACCCGCGGACACTTACCGGCACCTACCCGCGGCCACTTACCGGCACCTACCCGCGGCCACATTCTGAAGCATACATGGGGCAACTTACCGGCACTTAGCCGCGGCCACTTCCTGTCATACACCAACAGCCACTTACCGGCACCTACCCGCAGCCACTAACGTGCCCCTACCTGCGGCCACTAACGCGCACCTATCCGCAACCATTTACCGACACCTACCCACAGCTACTTACCAGCACTAAGCCGCGGCCACATTCTGAAGCATACATGGGGCCAATTACCGGCACTTAGCCACGCCCACTTCCTGTCACCTACCCACAGCCACTTACCGGCACCTACCCGCGGCCACTTACCGGCACCTACCCGCGGCCACTTACCGACACCCACCCGCGGCCACTTACCGGCAATCACCCGCGGCCACATTCTGAAGCATACATGGGGCCAATTACCGGCACTTAGCCACGGCCACTTCCTGTCACCTACCCACAGCCACTTACCGGCACCTACCCGCGACCACTAATGCGCCCCTACCTGCGGCCACTAACGCGCACCTATCCGCAACCACTTACCGGCACCTACCCGTGGCCACTTACCGGCACCTACCCGTGGCCACTTACTGGCACCTACCCGCGGCCACTAACCGGCACCTACCCGCGGCCACTTACCGGCACCTACCCGCGGGCACTTACCGGCACCTATCCGCGGCCACTTACCGGCACCTACCCACGGCTACTTACCGGCACCTACCCCCGGCCACTTACCGGCACCTACCCACAGCCACTTACCGGCACCTACCCACAGCCACTTACCGGCACCTACCCACAGCTACTTACCGGCACCTACCCGCGGCCACTAACCGGCACCTACCCGCAGCCACTTACCGGCACCTACCCGCGGCCACTTACCGACACCTACCCGCGGCCACTTACCGTCACCTACCCGTGGCCACTTACCGGCACCTACCCGCGGCCACTTACCGGCACCTACCCGCGGCCACTTACCGGCACCTACCCACGGCCACTTACCGGCACCTACCCGCGGCCACTTACCGGCACCTACCCGCAGCCACTTACCAGCACCTACCCGCGGCCACTTACCGGCAACTACCCTCGGCCAAATTCTGTAACATACATGGGGCAACTTACCGGCACTTAGCCGCGGCCACTTCCTGTCACCTACCCACAGCCACTTACCGGCACCTACCCGCAGCCACTAACGTGCCCCTACCTGCGGCCACTAACGCGCACCTATCCGCAACCATTTACCGGCACCTACCCACAGCTACTTACCGGCACCTACCCGCGGCCACTTACCGGCACCTACCCGCGGCCACATTCTGAAGCATACATGGGGCCAATTACCGGCACTTAGCCACGCCCAATTCATGTCACCTACCCACAGCCACTTACCGGCACCTACCCGCAGCCACTTACCGGCACCCACCCGCGGCCACTTATCGGCAATCACCCGCGGCCAAATTCTGAAGCATACATGGGGCCAATTACCGGAACTTAGCCACGGCCACTTCCTGTCACCTACCCACAGCCACTTACCGGCACCTACCCGTGGCCACTAACGCGCCCCTACCTGCGGCCACTAATGCGCACCTATCCGCAACCATTTACCGGCACCTACCAGTGGCCACTTACCGGCACCTACCCGTGGCCACTTACCGGCACCTACCCGCGGCCACTTACCGGCACCTACCCGCGGCCACTTACCGGCACCTACCCACGCCCACTTACCGGCACCTACCCGCGGCCACTTACCGGCACCTACCCGCGGCCACTTACTGGCACCTAACCGCGGCCACTTACCGGCACCTACCCGCGGCCACTTACCGGCACCTACCCGCAGCCACTTACCGGCACCTACCCGCTGCCACTTACTGGCACCTAACCGCGGCCACTTACCGGCACCTACCCGCGGCCACTTACCGGCACCTACCCGCAGCCACTTACCGGCACCTACCCGCGGCCACTTACTGGCACCTACCCGCGGCCACTTACCGGCACCTACCCGCGGCCACTTACCGGCACCTACCCGCAGCCACTTACCGGCACCTACCCGCGGCCACTTACCGGCACCTACCCGCGGCCACTTACCGGCACCTACCCGCGGCCACTTACCGGCACCTACCCGCGGCCACATTCTGAAGCATACATGGGGCAACTTACCGGCACTTAGCCGCGGCCACTTCCTGTCATACACCAACAGCCACTTACCGGCACCTACCCGCAGCCACTAACGTGCCCCTACCTGCGGCCACTAACGCGCACCTATCCGCAACCATTTACCGACACCTACCCACAGCTACTTACCGGCACTTAGCCGCGGCCACATTCTGAAGCATACATGGGGCCAATTACCGGCACTTAGCCGCGGCCACTTCCTGTCACCTACCCACAGCCACTTACCGGCACCTACCCGCGGCCACTTACCGGCACCTACCCGCGGCCACTTACCGACACCCACCCGCGGCCACTTACCGGCAATCACCCGCGGCCACATTCTGAAGCATACATGGGGCCAATTACCGGCACTTAGCCACGGCCACTTCCTGTCACCTACCCACAGCCACTTACCGGCACCTACCCGCGGCCACTAACGCGGCCCTACCTGCGGCCACTAACGCGCACCTATCCGCAACCATTTACCGGCACCTACCCGTGGCCACTTACCGGCACCTACCCGTGGCCACTTACCGGCACCTACCCGCGGCCACTAACCGGCACCTACCCGCGGCCACTTACCGGCACCTACCCGCGGGCACTTACCGGCACCTATCCGCGGCCACTTACCGGCACCTACCCACGGCTACTTACCGGCACCTACCCGCGGCCACTTACCGGCACCTACCCACGGCCACTTACCGGCACCTACCCACAGCCACTTACCGGCACCTACCCACAGCTACTTACCGGCACCTACCCGCGGCCACTTACCGGCACCTACCCGTGGCTACTTACCGGCACCTACCCGCGGCCACTTACCGGCACCTACCCGCGGCCACTTACCAGCACCTACCCGCAGCCACTTACCGGCACCTACCCGCGGCCACTTACCGGCACCTACCCGCGGCCACATTCTGTAACATACATGGGGCAACTTACCGGCACTGACCCGCGGCCACTTCCTGTCACCTACCCACAGCCACTTACCGGCACCTACCCGCAGCCACTAACGTGCCCCTACCTGCGGCCATTAACGCGCACCTATCCGCAACCATTTACCGGCACCTACCCACAGCTACTTACTGGCACCTACCCGCGGCCACTTACCGGCACCTACCCGCGGCCACATTCTGAAGCATACATGGGGCCAATTACCGGCACTTAGCCACGCCCACTGCCTGTCACCTACCCACAGCCACTTACCGGCACCTACCCGCAGCCACTAACGTGCCCCTACCTGCGGCCACTAACGCGCACCTATCCGCAACCATTTACCGGCACCTACCCACAGCTACTTACCGGCACCTACCCGCAGCCACTTACCGGCACCTACCCGCAGCTACTTACCGGCACCTACCCGCGGCCACTTACCGGCACCTACCCGCGGCCACTTACCGGCACCTACCCGCGGCCACATTCTGAAGCATACATGGGGCAACTTACCGGCACTTAGCCGCGGCCACTTCCTGTCATACACCAACAGCCACTTACCGGCACCTACCCGCAGCCACTAACGTGCCCCTACCTGCGGCCACTAACGCGCACCTATCCGCAACCATTTACCGGCACCTACCCACAGCTACTTACCGGCACTTAGCCGCGGCCACATTCTGAAGCATACATGGGGCAACTTACCGGCACTTAGCCACGCCCACTTCCTGTCACCTACCCACAGCCACTTACCGGCACCTACCCGCGGCCACTTACCGGCACCTACCCGCGGCCACTTACCGGCACCCACCCGCGGCCACTTACCGGCAATCACCCGCGGTCACATTCAGAAGCATACATGGGGCCAATTACCGGCACTTAGCCACGGCCACTTCCTGTCACCTACCCACAGCCACTTACCGGCACCTACCCG
Organism: Eleutherodactylus coqui; assembly: GCF_035609145.1. NCBI lineage: Eukaryota > Metazoa > Chordata > Amphibia > Anura > Eleutherodactylidae > Eleutherodactylus > Eleutherodactylus coqui. Next base: position 203,932 of record NW_027102007.1, on the reverse strand, counting down.
CGGCCACTAACGCGCCCCTACCTGCGGCCACGAACGCGCACCTATCCGCAACCATTTACCGGCACCTACCCGTGGCCACTTACCGGCACCTACCCGTGGCCACTTACCGGCACCTACCCGCGGCCACTTACCGGCACCTACCCACGGCCACTAACCGGCACCTACCCACGGCTACTTACCGGCACCTACCCCCGGCCACTTACCGGCACCTACCCACAGCCACTTACCGGCACCTACCCACAGCTACTTACCGGCACCTACCCGCGGCCACTAACCGGCACCTACCCGCAGCCACTTACCGGCACCTACCCGCGGCCACATACCGACACCTACCCGCGGCCACTTACCGTCACCTACCCGCGGCCACTTACCGGCACCTACCCGCGGCCACTTACCGGCACCTACCCACGGCCACTTACCGGCACCTACCCGCGGCCACTTACCGGCACCTACCCCCGGCACTTACCTGCACCTACCCACGGCCACTTACCTGCACCTACCCACGGCCACTTACCGGCACCTACCCGCAGCCACTTACCGGCACCTACCCGCAGCCACTTACCGGCACCTACCCGCGGCCACTTACCGGCACCTACCCGCGGCCACTTACCGGCACCTACCCGCGGCCACTTACCGGCACCTACCCGCGGCCACATTCTGAAGCATACATGGGGCAACTTACCGGCACTTAGCCGCGGCCACTTCCTGTCACACACCAACAGCCACTTACCGGCACCTACCCGCAGCCACTAATGTGCCCCTACCTGCGGCCACTAACGCGCACCTATCCGCAACCATTTACCGGCACCTACCCACAGCTACTTACCGGCACTTAGCCGCGGCCACATTCTGAAGCATACATGGGGCCAATTACCGGCACTTAGCCACGCCCACTTCCTGTCACCTACCCACAGCCACTTACCGGCACCTACCCACGGCCACTTACCGGCACCTACCCGCGGCCACTTACCGGCACCCACCCGCGGCCATTTACCGGCAATCACCGGCGGCCACATTCTGAAGCATACATGGGGCCAATTACCGGCACTTAGCCACGCCCACTTCCTGTCACCTACCCACAGCCACTTACCGGCACCTACCCACGGCCACTTACCGGCACCTACCCGCGGCCACTTACCGGCACCTACCCGCAGCCACTTACCAGCACCTACCCGCGGCCACTTACCGGCAACTACCCTCGGCCAAATTCTGTAACATACATGGGGCAACTTACCGGCACTTAGCCGCGGCCACTTCCTGTCACCTACCCACAGCCACTTACCGGCACCTACCCGCAGCCACTAACGTGCCCCTACCTGCGGCCACTAACGCGCACCTATCCGCAACCATTTACCGGCACCTACCCACAGCTACTTACCGGCACCTACCCGCGGCCACTTACCGGCACCTACCCGCGGCCACATTCTGAAGCATACATGGGGCCAATTACCGGCACTTAGCCACGCCCAATTCATGTCACCTACCCACAGCCACTTACCGGCACCTACCCGCAGCCACTTACCGGCACCCACCCGCGGCCACTTATCGGCAATCACCCGCGGCCAAATTCTGAAGCATACATGGGGCCAATTACCGGAACTTAGCCACGGCCACTTCCTGTCACCTACCCACAGCCACTTACCGGCACCTACCCGTGGCCACTAACGCGCCCCTACCTGCGGCCACTAATGCGCACCTATCCGCAACCATTTACCGGCACCTACCAGTGGCCACTTACCGGCACCTACCCGTGGCCACTTACCGGCACCTACCCGCGGCCACTTACCGGCACCTACCCGCGGCCACTTACCGGCACCTACCCACGCCCACTTACCGGCACCTACCCGTGGCCACTTACCGGCACCTACCCGCGGCCACTTACTGGCACCTAACCGCGGCCACTTACCGGCACCTACCCGCGGCCACTTACCGGCACCTACCCGCGGCCACTTACCGGCACCTACCCGCGGCCACTTACTGGCACCTACCCGCGGCCACTTACCGGCACCTACCCGCGGCCACTTACCGGCACCTACCCGCAGCCACTTACCGGCACCTACCCGCAGCTACTTACCGGCACCTACCCGCGGCCACTTACCGGCACCTACCCGCGGACACTTACCGGCACCTACCCGCGGCCACTTACCGGCACCTACCCGCGGCCACATTCTGAAGCATACATGGGGCAACTTACCGGCACTTAGCCGCGGCCACTTCCTGTCATACACCAACAGCCACTTACCGGCACCTACCCGCAGCCACTAACGTGCCCCTACCTGCGGCCACTAACGCGCACCTATCCGCAACCATTTACCGACACCTACCCACAGCTACTTACCGGCACTAAGCCGCGGCCACATTCTGAAGCATACATGGGGCCAATTACCGGCACTTAGCCACGCCCACTTCCTGTCACCTACCCACAGCCACTTACCGGCACCTACCCGCGGCCACTTACCGGCACCTACCCGCGGCCACTTACCGACACCCACCCGCGGCCACTTACCGGCAATCACCCGCGGCCACATTCTGAAGCATACATGGGGCCAATTACCGGCACTTAGCCACGGCCACTTCCTGTCACCTACCCACAGCCACTTACCGGCACCTACCCGCGACCACTAATGCGCCCCTACCTGCGGCCACTAACGCGCACCTATCCGCAACCACTTACCGGCACCTACCCGTGGCCACTTACCGGCACCTACCCGTGGCCACTTACCGGCACCTACCCGCGGCCACTAACCGGCACCTACCCGCGGCCACTTACCGGCACCTACCCGCGGGCACTTACCGGCACCTATCCGCGGCCACTTACCGGCACCTACCCACGGCTACTTACCGGCACCTACCCCCGGCCAATTACCGGCACCTACCCACAGCCACTTACCGGCACCTACCCACAGCCACTTACCGGCACCTACCCACAGCTACTTACCGGCACCTACCCGCGGCCACTAACCGGCACCTACCCGCAGCCACTTACCGGCACCTACCCGCGACCACTTACCGACACCTACCCGCGGCCACTTACCGTCACCTACCCGTGGCCACTTACCGGCACCTACCCGCGGCCACTTACCGGCACCTACCCGCGGCCACTTACCGGCACCTACCCGCGGCCACTTACCGGCACCTACCCACGGCCACTTACCGGCACCTACCCGCGGCCACTTACCGGCACCTACCCGCAGCCACTTACCAGCACCTACCCGCGGCCACTTACCGGCAACTACCCTCGGCCAAATTCTGTAACATACATGGGGCAACTTACCGGCACTTAGCCGCGGCCACTTCCTGTCACCTACCCACAGCCACTTACCGGCACCTACCCGCAGCCACTAACGTGCCCCTACCTGCGGCCACTAACGCGCACCTATCCGCAACCATTTACCGGCACCTACCCACAGCTACTTACCGGCACCTACCCGCGGCCACTTACCGGCACCTACCCGCGGCCACATTCTGAAGCATACATGGGGCCAATTACCGGCACTTAGCCACGCCCAATTCATGTCACCTACCCACAGCCACTTACCGGCACCTACCCGCAGCCACTTACCGGCACCCACCCGCGGCCACTTATCGGCAATCACCCGCGGCCAAATTCTGAAGCATACATGGGGCCAATTACCGGAACTTAGCCACGGCCACTTCCTGTCACCTACCCACAGCCACTTACCGGCACCTACCCGTGGCCACTAACGCGCCCCTACCTGCGGCCACTAATGCGCACCTATCCGCAACCATTTACCGGCACCTACCAGTGGCCACTTACCGGCACCTACCCGTGGCCACTTACCGGCACCTACCCGCGGCCACTTACCGGCACCTACCCGCGGCCACTTACCGGCACCTACCCACGCCCACTTACCGGCACCTACCCGTGGCCACTTACCGGCACCTACCCGCGGCCACTTACTGGCACCTAACCGCGGCCACTTACCGGCACCTACCCGCGGCCACTTACCGGCACCTACCCGCGGCCACTTACCGGCACCTACCCGCGGCCACTTACTGGCACCTACCCGCGGCCACTTACCGGCACCTACCCGCGGCCACTTACCGGCACCTACCCGCAGCCACTTACCGGCACCTACCCGCAGCTACTTACCGGCACCTACCCGCGGCCACTTACCGGCACCTACCCGCGGACACTTACCGGCACCTACCCGCGGCCACTTACCGGCACCTACCCGCGGCCACATTCTGAAGCATACATGGGGCAACTTACCGGCACTTAGCCGCGGCCACTTCCTGTCATACACCAACAGCCACTTACCGGCACCTACCCGCAGCCACTAACGTGCCCCTACCTGCGGCCACTAACGCGCACCTATCCGCAACCATTTACCGACACCTACCCACAGCTACTTACCGGCACTAAGCCGCGGCCACATTCTGAAGCATACATGGGGCCAATTACCGGCACTTAGCCACGCCCACTTCCTGTCACCTACCCACAGCCACTTACCGGCACCTACCCGCGGCCACTTACCGGCACCTACCCGCGGCCACTTACCGACACCCACCCGCGGCCACTTACCGGCAATCACCCGCGGCCACATTCTGAAGCATACATGGGGCCAATTACCGGCACTTAGCCACGGCCACTTCCTGTCACCTACCCACAGCCACTTACCGGCACCTACCCGCGACCACTAATGCGCCCCTACCTGCGGCCACTAACGCGCACCTATCCGCAACCACTTACCGGCACCTACCCGTGGCCACTTACCGGCACCTACCCGTGGCCACTTACCGGCACCTACCCGCGGCCACTAACCGGCACCTACCCGCGGCCACTTACCGGCACCTACCCGCGGGCACTTACCGGCACCTATCCGCGGCCACTTACCGGCACCTACCCACGGCTACTTACCGGCACCTACCCCCGGCCACTTACCGGCACCTACCCACAGCCACTTACCGGCACCTACCCACAGCCACTTACCGGCACCTACCCACAGCTACTTACCGGCACCTACCCGCGGCCACTAACCGGCACCTACCTGCAGCCACTTACCGGCACCTACCCGCGGCCACTTACCGACACCTACCCGCGGCCACTTACCGTCACCTACCCGTGGCCACTTACCGGCACCTACCCGCGGCCACTTACCGGCACCTACCCGCGGCCACTTACCGGCACCTACCCGCGGCCACTTACCGGCACCTACCCACGGCCACTTACCGGCACCTACCCACGGCCACTTACCGGCACCTACCCGCAGCCACTTACCAGCACCTACCCGCGGCCACTTACCGGCAACTACCCTCGGCCAAATTCTGTAACATACATGGGGCAACTTACCGGCACTTAGCCGCGGCCACTTCCTGTCACCTACCCACAGCCACTTACCGGCACCTACCCGCAGCCACTAACGTGCCCCTACCTGCGGCCACTAACGCGCACCTATCCGCAACCATTTACCGGCACCTACCCACAGCTACTTACCGGCACCTACCCGCGGCCACTTACCGGCACCTACCCGCGGCCACATTCTGAAGCATACATGGGGCCAATTACCGGCACTTAGCCACGCCCAATTCATGTCACCTACCCACAGCCACTTACCGGCACCTACCCGCAGCCACTTACCGGCACCCACCCGCGGCCACTTATGGGCAATCACCCGCGGCCAAATTCTGAAGCATACATGGGGCCAATTACCGGAACTTAGCCACGGCCACTTCCTGTCACCTACCCACAGCCACTTACCGGCACCCACCCGCGGCCACTTATCGGCAATCACCCGCGGCCAAATTCTGAAGCATACATGGGGCCAATTACCGGAACTTAGCCACGGCCACTTCCTGTCACCTACCCACAGCCACTTACCGGCACCTACCCGCGGCCACTTACCGGCACCTACCCGCAGCCACTTACCGGCACCTACCCGCTGCCACTTACTGGCACCTAACCGCGGCCACTTACAGGCACCTACCCGCGGCCACTTACCGGCACCTACCCGCAGCCACTTACCGGCACCTACCCGCGGCCACTTACTGGCACCTACCCGCGGCCACTTACCGGCACCTACCCGCGGCCACTTACCGGCACCTACCCGCAGCCACTTACCGGCACCTACCCGCAGCTACTTACCGGCACCTACCCGCAGCTACTTACCGGCACCTACCCGCGGCCACTTACCGGCACCTACCCGCGGCCACTTACCGGCACCTACCCGCGGCCACTTACCGGCACCTACCCGCGGCCACATTCTGAAGCATACATGGGGCAACTTACCGGCACTTAGCCGCGGCCACTTCCTGTCATACACCAACAGCCACTTACCGGCACCTACCCGCAGCCACTAACGTGCCCCTACCTGCGGCCACTAACGCGCACCTATCCGCAACCATTTACCGACACCTACCCATAGCTACTTACCGGCACTTAGCCGCGGCCACATTCTGAAGCATACATGGGGCCAATTACCGGCACTTAGCCACGCCCACTTCCTGTCACCTACCCACAGCCACTTACCGGCACCTACCCGCGGCCACTTACCGGCACCTACCCGCGGCCACTTACCGACACCCACCCGCGGCCACTTACCGGCAATCACCCGCGGCCACATTCTGAAGCATACATGGGGCCAATTACCGGCACTTAGCCACGGCCACTTCCTGTCACCTACCCACAGCCACTTACCGACACCTACCCGCGGCCACTAACGCGGCCCTACCTGCGGCCACTAACGCGCACCTATCCGCAACCATTTACCGGCACCTACCCGTGGCCACTTACCGGCACCTACCCGTGGCCACTTACCGGCACCTACCCGCGGCCACTAACCGGCACCTACCCGCGGCCACTTACCGGCACCTATCCGCGGCCACTTACCGGCACCTACCCACGGCTACTTACCGGCACCTACCCGCGGCCACTTACCGGCACCTACCCACGGCCACTTACCGGCACCTACCCACAGCCACTTACCGGCACCTACCCACAGCTACTTACCGGCACCTACCCGCGGCCACTTACCGGCACCTACCCGTGGCTACTTACCGGCACCTACCCGCGGCCACTTACCGGCACCTACCCGCGGCCACTTACCAGCACCTACCCGCAGCCACTTACCGGCACCTACCCGCGGCCACTTACCGGCACCTACCCGCGGCCACATTCTGTAACATACATGGGGCAACTTACCGGCACTTACCCACGGCCACTTCCTGTCACCTACCCACAGCCACTTACCGGCACCTACCCGCAGCCACTAACGTGCCCCTACCTGCGGCCATTAACGCGCACCTATCCGCAACCATTTACCGGCACCTACCCACAGCTACTTACTGGCACCTACCCGCGGCCACTTACCGGCACCTACCCGCGGCCACATTCTGAAGCATACATGGGGCCAATTACCGGCACTTAGCCACGCCCACTGCCTGTCACCTACCCACAGCCACTTACCGGCACCTACCCGCAGCCACTAACGTGCCCCTACCTGCGGCCACTAACGCGCACCTATCCGCAACCATTTACCGGCACCTACCCACAGCTACTTACCGGCACCTACCCGCAGCCACTTACCGGCACCTACCCGCAGCTACTTACCGGCACCTACCCGCGGCCACTTACCGGCACCTACCCGCGGCCACTTACCGGCACCTACCCGCGGCCACTTACCGGCACCTACCCGCGGCCACATTCTGAAGCATACATGGGGCAACTTACCGGCACTTAGCCGCGGCCACTTCCTGTCACACACCAACAGCCACTTACCGGCACCTACCCGCAGCCACTAACGTGCCCCTACCTGCGGCCACTAACGCGCACCTATCCGCAACCATTTACCGGCACCTACCCACAGCTACTTACCGGCACTTAGCCGCGGCCACATTCTGAAGCATACATGGGGCCAATTACCGGCACTTAGCCACGCCCACTTCCTGTCACCTACCCACAGCCACTTACCGGCACCTACCCACGGCCACTTACCGGCACCTACCCGCGGCCACTTACCGGCACCCACCCGCGGCCACTTACCGGCAATCACCGGCGGCCACATTCTGAAGCATACATGGGGCCTATTACCGGCACTTAGCCACGGCCACTTCCTGTCACCTACCCACAGCCACTAACCGACACCTACCCGCGGCCACTAACGCGCCCCTACCTGCGGCCACTAACGCGCACCTATCCGCAACCATTTACCGGCACCTACCCTTGGCCACTTACCGGCACCTACCCGCGGCCACTTACCGGCACCTACCCGCGGCCACTTACCGGCACCTACCCACGGCCACTTACCGGCACCTACCCGCGGCCACTTACCGGCACCTACCCGCAGCCACTTACCAGCACCTACCCGCGGCCACTTACCGGCAACTACCCTCGGCCAAATTCTGTAACATACATGGGGCAACTTACCGGCACTTAGCCGCGGCCACTTCCTGTCACCTACCCACAGCCACTTACCGGCACCTACCCGCAGCCACTAACGTGCCCCTACCTGCGGCCACTAACGCGCACCTATCCGCAACAATTTACCAGCACCTACCCACAGCTACTTACCGGCACCTACCCGCGGCCACTTACCGGCACCTACCCGCGGCCACATTCTGAAGCATACATGGGGCCAATTACCGGCACTTAGCCACGCCCAATTCATGTCACCTACCCACAGCCACTTACCGGCACCTACCCGCAGCCACTTACCGGCACCCACCCGCGGCCACTTATCGGCAATCACCCGCGGCCAAATTCTGAAGCATACATGGGGCCAATTACCGGAACTTAGCCACGGCCACTTCCTGTCACCTACCCACAGCCACTTACCGGCACCTACCCGTGGCCACTAACGCGCCCCTACCTGCGGCCACTAATGCGCACCTATCCGCAACCATTTACCGACACCTACCCACAGCTACTTACCGGCACTTAGCCGCGGCCACATTCTGAAGCATACATGGGGCCAATTACCGGCACTTAGCCGCGGCCACTTCCTGTCACCTACCCACAGCCACTTACCGGCACCTACCCGCGGCCACTTACCGGCACCTACCCGCGGCCACTTACCGACACCCACCCGCGGCCACTTACCGGCAATCACCCGCGGCCACATTCTGAAGCATACATGGGGCCAATTACCGGCACTTAGCCACGGCCACTTCCTGTCACCTACCCACAGCCACTTACCGGCACCTACCCGCGGCCACTAACGCGGCCCTACCTGCGGCCACTAACGCGCACCTATCCGCAACCATTTACCGGCACCTACCCGTGGCCACTTACCGGCACCTACCCGTGGCCACTTACCGGCACCTACCCGCGGCCACTAACCGGCACCTACCCGCGGCCACTTACCGGCACCTACCCGCGGGCACTTACCGGCACCTATCCGCGGCCACTAACGTGCCCCTACCTGCGGCCATTAACGCGCACCTATCCGCAACCATTTACCGGCACCTACCCACAGCTACTTACTGGCACCTACCCGCGGCCACTTACCGGCACCTACCCGCGGCCACTTACCGGCACCTACCCGCGGCCACTTACCGGCACCTACCCGCGGCCACATTCTGAAGCATACATGGGGCAACTTACCGGCACTTAGCCGCGGCCACTTCCTGTCATACACCAACAGCCACTTACCGGCACCTACCCGCAGCCACTAACGTGCCCCTACCTGCGGCCACTAACGCGCACCTATCCGCAACCATTTACCGGCACCTACCCACAGCTACTTACCGGCACTTAGCCGCGGCCACATTCTGAAGCATACATGGGGCAACTTACCGGCACTTAGCCACGCCCACTTCCTGTCACCTACCCACAGCCACTTACCGGCACCTACCCGCGGCCACTTACCGGCACCTACCCGCGGCCACTTACCGGCACCCACCCGCGGCCACTTACCGGCAATCACCCGCGGTCACATTCAGAAGCATACATGGGGCCAATTACCGGCACTTAGCCACGGCCACTTCCTGTCACCTACCCACAGCCACTTACCGGCACCTACCCGCGGCCACTAACGCGCCCCTACCTGCGGCCACGAACGCGCACCTATCCGCAACCATTTACCGGCACCTACCCGTGGCCACTTACCGGCACCTACCCGTGGCCACTTACCGGCACCTACCCGCGGCCACTTACCGGCACCTACCCACGGCCACTAACCGGCACCTACCCACGGCTACTTACCGGCACCTACCCCCGGCCACTTACCGGCACCTACCCACAGCCACTTACCGGCACCTACCCACAGCTACTTACCGGCACCTACCCGCGGCCACTAACCGGCACCTACCCGCAGCCACTTACCGGCACCTACCCGCGGCCACATACCGACACCTACCCGCGGCCACTTACCGTCACCTACCCGCGGCCACTTACCGGCACCTACCCGCGGCCACTTACCGGCACCTACCCACGGCCACTTACCGGCACCTACCCGCGGCCACTTACCGGCACCTACCCCCGGCAACTTACCTGCACCTACCCACGGCCACTTACCTGCACCTACCCACGGCCACTTACCGGCACCTACCCGCAGCCACTTACCGGCACCTACCCGCAGCCACTTACCGGCACCTACCCGCGGCCACTTACCGGCACCTACCCGCGGCCACTTACCGGCACCTACCCGCGGCCACTTACCGGCACCTACCCGCGGCTACATTCTGAAGCATACATGGGGCAACTTACCGGCACTTAGCCGCGGCCACTTCCTGTCACACACCAACAGCCACTTACCGGCACCTACCCGCAGCCACTAATGTGCCCCTACCTGCGGCCACTAACGCGCACCTATCCGCAACCATTTACCGGCACCTACCCACAGCTACTTACCGGCACTTAGCCGCGGCCACATTCTGAAGCATACATGGGGCCAATTACCGGCACTTAGCCACGCCCACTTCCTGTCACCTACCCACAGCCACTTACCGGCACCTACCCACGGCCACTTACCGGCACCTACCCGCGGCCACTTACCGGCACCCACCCGCGGCCACTTACCGGCAATCACCGGCGGCCACATTCTGAAGCATACATGGGGCCTATTACCGGCACTTAGCCACGGCCACTTCCTGTCACCTACCCACAGCCACTTACCGGCACCTACCCGCGGCCACTAACGCGCCCCTACCTGCGGCCACTAACGCGCACCTATCCGCAACCATTTACCGGCACCTACCCGTGGCCACTTACCGGCACCTACCCGCGGCCACTTACCGGCACCTACCCGCGGCCACTTACCGGCACCTACCCGCGGCCACTTACCGGCACCTACCCACGGCCACTTACCGGCACCTACCCGCGGCCACTTACCGGCACCTACCCGCAGCCACTTACCAGCACCTACCCGCGGCCACTTACCGGCAACTACCCTCGGCCAAATTCTGTAACATACATGGGGCAACTTACCGGCACTTAGCCGCGGCCACTTCCTGTCACCTACCCACAGCCACTTACCGGCACCTACCCGCAGCCACTAACGTGCCCCTACCTGCGGCCACTAACGCGCACCTATCCGCAACCATTTACCGGCACCTACCCACAGCTACTTACCGGCACCTACCCGCGGCCACTTACCGGCACCTACCCGCGGCCACATTCTGAAGCATACATGGGGCCAATTACCGGCACTTAGCCACGCCCAATTCATGTCACCTACCCACAGCCACTTACCGGCACCTACCCGCAGCCACTTACCGGCACCCACCCGCGGCCACTTATCGGCAATCACCCGCGGCCAAATTCTGAAGCATACATGGGGCCAATTACCGGAACTTATCCACGGCCACTTCCTGTCACCTACCCACAGCCACTTACCGGCACCTACCCGTGGCCACTAACGCGCCCCTACCTGCGGCCACTAATGCGCACCTATCCGCAACCATTTACCGGCACCTACCCGCGGCCACTTACCGGCACCTACCCACGCCCACTTACCGGCACCTACCCGCGGCCACTTACCGGCACCTACCCGCGGCCACTTACTGGCACCTACCCGCGGCCACTTACCGGCACCTACCCGCGGCCACTTACCGGCACCTACCCGCAGCCACTTACCGGCACCTACCCGCAGCTACTTACCGGCACCTACCCGCGGCCACTTACCGGCACCTACCCGCGGACACTTACCGGCACCTACCCGCGGCCACATTCTGAAGCATACATGGGGCAACTTACCGGCACTTAGCCGCGGCCACTTCCTGTCATACACCAACAGCCACTTACCGGCACCTACCCGCAGCCACTAACGTGCCCCTACCTGCGGCCACTAACGCGCACCTATCCGCAACCATTTACCGACACCTACCCACAGCTACTTACCGGCACTTAGCCGCGGCCACATTCTGAAGCATACATGGGGCCAATTACCGGCACTTAGCCACGCCCACTTCCTGTCACCTACCCACAGCCACTTACCGGCACCTACCCGCGGCCACTTACCGGCACCTACCCGCGGCCACTTACCGACACCCACCCGCGGCCACTTACCGGCAATCACCCGCGGCCACATTCTGAAGCATACATGGGGCCAATTACCGGCACTTAGCCACGGCCACTTCCTGTCACCTACCCACAGCCACTTACCGGCACCTACCCGCGACCACTAACGCGCCCCTACCTGCGGCCACTAACGCGCACCTATCCGCAACCACTTACCGGCACCTACCCGTGGCCACTTACCGGCACCTACCCGTGGCCACTTACCGGCACCTACCCGCGGCCACTAACCGGCACCTACCCGCGGCCACTTACCGGCACCTACCCGCGGGCACTTACCGGCACCTATCCGCGGCCACTTACCGGCACCTACCCACGGCTACTTACCGGCACCTACCCCCGGCCAATTACCGGCACCTACCCACAGCCACTTACCGGCACCTACCCACAGCCACTTACCGGCACCTACCCACAGCTACTTACCGGCACCTACCCGCGGCCACTAACCGGCACCTACCCGCAGCCACTTACCGGCACCTACCCGCGGCCACTTACCGACACCTACCCGCGGCCACTTACCGTCACCTACCCGTGGCCACTTACCGGCACCTACCCGCGGCCACTTACCGTCACCTACCCGCGGCCACTTACCGGCACCTACCCGCGGCCACTTACCGGCACCTACCCACGGCCACTTACCGGAACCTACCCGCGGCCACTTACCGGCACCTACCCGCAGCCACTTACCAGCACCTACCCGCGGCCACTTACCGGCAACTACCCTCGGCCAAATTCTGTAACATACATGGGGCAACTTACCGGCACTTAGCCGCGGCCACTTCCTGTCACCTACCCACAGCCACTTACCGGCACCTACCCGCAGCCACTAACGTGCCCCTACCTGCGGCCACTAACGCGCACCTATCCGCAACCATTTACCGGCACCTACCCACAGCTACTTACCGGCACCTACCCGCGGCCACTTACCGGCACCTACCCGCGGCCACATTCTGAAGCATACATGGGGCCAATTACCGGCACTTAGCCACGCCCAATTCATGTCACCTACCCACAGCCACTTACCGGCACCTACCCGCAGCCACTTACCGGCACCCACCCGCGGCCACTTATCGGCAATCACCCGCGGCCAAATTCTGAAGCATACATGGGGCCAATTACCGGAACTTAGCCACGGCCACTTCCTGTCACCTACCCACAGCCACTTACCGGCACCTACCCGTGGCCACTAACGCGCCCCTACCTGCGGCCACTAATGCGCACCTATCCGCAACCATTTACCGGCACCTACCAGTGGCCACTTATCGGCACCTACCAGTGGCCACTTACCGGCACCTACCCGTGGCCACTTACCGGCACCTACCCGCGGCCACTTACCGGCACCTACCCGCGGCCACTTACCGGCACCTACCCACGCCCACTTACCGGCACCTACCCGCGGCCACTTACCGGCACCTACCCGCGGCCACTTACTGGCACCTAACCGCGGCCACTTACCGGCACCTACCCGCGGCCACTTACCGGCACCTACCCGCGGCCACTTACCGGCACCTACCCGTGGCCACTTACTGGCACCTAACCGCGGCCACTTACCGGCACCTACCCGCGGCCACTTACCGGCACCTACCCGCAGCCACTTACCGGCACCTACCCGCGGCCACTTACTGGCACCTACCCGCGGCCACTTACCGGCACCTACCCGCGGCCACTTACCGGCACCTACCCGCAGCCACTTACCGGCACCTACCCGCAGCTACTTACCGGCACCTACCCGCAGCTACTTACCGGCACCTACCCGCGGCCACTTACCGGCACCTACCCGCGGCCACTTACCGGCACCTACCCGCGGCCACTTACCGGCACCTACCCGCGGCCACATTCTGAAGCAGACATGGGGCAACTTACCGGCACTTAGCCGCGGCCACTTCCTGTCATACACCAACAGCCACTTACCGGCACCTACAAGCAGCCACTAACGTGCCCCTACCTGCGGCCACTAACGCGCACCTATCCGCAACCATTTACCGACACCTACCCACAGCTACTTACCGGCACTTAGCCGCGGCCACATTCTGAAGCATACATGGGGCCAATTACCGGCACTTAGCCACGCCCACTTCCTGTCACCTACCCACAGCCACTTACCGGCACCTACCCGCGGCCACTTACCGGCACCTACCCGCGGCCACTTACCGACACCCACCCGCGGCCACTTACCGGCAATCACCCGCGGCCACATTCTGAAGCATACATGGGGCCAATTACCGGCACTTAGCCACGGCCACTTCCTGTCACCTACCCACAGCCACTTACCGGCACCTACCCGCGGCCACTAACGCGGCCCTACCTGCGGCCACTAACGCGCACCTATCCGCAACCATTTACCGGCACCTACCCGTGGCCACTTACCGGCACCTACCCGTGGCCACTTACCGGCACCTACCCGCGGCCACTAACCGGCATCTACCCGCGGCCACTTACCGGCACCTACCCGCGGGCACTTACCGGCACCTATCCGCGGCCACTTACCGGCACCTACCCACGGCTACTTACCGGCACCTACCCGCGGCCACTTACCGGCACCTACCCACGGCCACTTACCGGCACCTACCCACAGCCACTTACCGGCACCTACCCACAGCTACTTACCGGCACCTACCCGCGGCCACTTACCGGCACCTACCCGTGGCTACTTACCGGCACCTACCCGCGGCCACTTACCGGCACCTACCCGCGGCCACTTACCAGCACCTACCCGCAGCCACTTACCGGCACCTACCCGCGGCCACTTACCGGCACCTACCCGCGGCCACATTCTGTAACATACATGGGGCAACTTACCGGCACTTACCCGCGGCCACTTCCTGTCACCTACCCACAGCCACTTACCGGCACCTACCCGCAGCCACTAACGTGCCCCTACCTGCGGCCATTAACGCGCACCTATCCGCAACCATTTACCGGCACCTACCCACAGCTACTTACTGGCACCTACCCGCGGCCACTTACCGGCACCTACCCGCGGCCACATTCTGAAGCATACATGGGGCCAATTACCGGCACTTAGCCACGCCCACTGCCTGTCACCTACCCACAGCCACTTACCGGCACCTACCCGCAGCCACTAACGTGCCCCTACCTGCGGCCACTAACGCGCACCTATCCGCAACCATTTACCGGCACCTACCCACAGCTACTTACCGGCACCTACCCGCAGCCACTTACCGGCACCTACCCGCAGCTACTTACCGGCACCTACCCGCGGCCACTTACCGGCACCTACCCGCGGCCACTTACCGGCACCTACCCGCGGCCACTTACCGGCACCTACCCGCGGCCACATTCTGAAGCATACATGGGGCAACTTACCGGCACTTAGCCGCGGCCACTTCCTGTCATACACCAACAGCCACTTACCGGCACCTACCCGCAGCCACTAACGTGCCCCTAACTGCGGCCACTAACGCGCACCTATCCGCAACCATTTACCGGCACCTACCCACAGCTACTTACCGGCACTTAGCCGCGGCCACATTCTGAAGCATACATGGGGCAACTTACCGGCACTTAGCCACGCCCACTTCCTGTCACCTACCCACAGCCACTTACCGGCACCTACCCGCGGCCACTTACCGGCACCTACCCGCGGCCACTTACCGGCACCCACCCGCGGCCACTTACCGGCAATCACCCGCGGTCACATTCTGAAGCATACATGGGGCCAATTACCGGCACTTAGCCACGGCCACTTCCTGTCACCTACCCACAGCCACTTACCGGCACCTACCCGCGGCCACTAACGCGCCCCTACCTGCGGCCACGAACGCGCACCTATCCGCAACCATTTACCGGCACCTACCCGTGGCCACTTACCGGCACCTACCCGTGGCCACTTACCGGCACCTACCCGCGGCCACTTACCGGCACCTACCCACGGCCACTAACCGGCACCTACCCACGGCTACTTACCGGCACCTACCCCCGGCCACTTACCGGCACCTACCCACAGCCACTTACCGGCACCTACCCACAGCCACTTACCGGCACCTACCCACAGCTACTTACCGGCACCTACCCGCGGCCACTAACCGGCACCTACCCGCAGCCACTTACCGGCACCTACCCGCGGCCACATACCGACACCTACCCGCGGCCACTTACCGTCACCTACCCGCGGCCACTTACCGGCACCTACCCGCGGCCACTTACCGGCACCTACCCACGGCCACTTACCGGCACCTACCCGCGGCCACTTACCGGCACCTACCCCCGGCAACTTACCTGCACCTACCCACGGCCACTTACCGGCACCTAGCCGCAGCCACTTACCGGCACCTACCCACAGCTACTTACCGGCACCTACCCGCGGCCACTTACCGGCACCTGCCCGTGGCCACTTACTGGCACCTACCCGCCGCCACTTACCGGCACCTACCCGCAGCCACTTACCGGCACCTACCCGCGGCCACTTACCGGCACCTACCCGCGGCCACTTACCGGCACCTACCCGCGGCCACATTCTGAAGCATACATGGGGCAACTTACCGGCACTTAGCCGCGGCCACTTCCTGTCACACACCAACAGCCACTTACCGGCACCTACCCGCAGCCACTAACGTGCCCCTACCTGCGGCCACTAACGCGCACCTATCCGCAACCATTTACCGGCACCTACCCACAGCTACTTACCGGCACTTAGCCGCGGCCACATTCTGAAGCATACATGGGGCCAATTACCGGCACTTAGCCACGCCCACTTCCTGTCACCTACCCACTGCCACTTACCGGCACCTACCCACGGCCACTTACCGGCACCTACCCGCGGCCACTTACCGGCACCCACCCGCGGCCACTTACCGGCAATCACCGGCGGCCACATTCTGAAGCATACATGGGGCCTATTACCGGCACTTAGCCACGGCCACTTCCTGTCACCTACCCACAGCCACTTACCGGCACCTACCCGCGGCCACTAACGCGCCCCTACCTGCGGCCACTAACGCGCACCTATCCGCAACCATTTACCGGCACCTACCCTGGCCACTTACCGGCACCTACCCGCGGCCACTTACCGACACCTACCCGCGGCCACTTACCGGCACCTACCCGCGGCCACTTACCGGCACCTACCCACGGCCACTTACCGGCACCTACCCGCGGCCACTTACCGGCACCTACCCGCAGCCACTTACCAGCACCTACCCGCGGCCACTTACCGGCAACTACCCTCGGCCAAATTCTGTAACATACATGGGGCAACTTACCGGCACTTAGCCGCGGCCACTTCCTGTCACCTACCCACAGCCACTTACCGGCACCTACCCGCAGCCACTAACGTGCCCCTACCTGCGGCCACTAACGCGCACCTATCCGCAACCATTTACCGGCACCTACCCACAGCTACTTACCGGCACCTACCCGCGGCCACTTACCGGCACCTACCCGCGGCCACATTCTGAAGCATACATGGGGCCAATTACCGGCACTTAGCCACGCCCAATTCATGTCACCTACCCACAGCCACTTACCGGCACCTACCCGCAGCCACTTACCGGCACCCACCCGCGGCCACTTATCGGCAATCACCCGCGGCCAAATTCTGAAGCATACATGGGGCCAATTACCGGAACTTAGCCACGGCCACTTCCTGTCACCTACCCACAGCCACTTACCGGCACCTACCCGTGGCCACTAACGCGCCCCTACCTGCGGCCACTTACCGGCACCTACCCGCGGCCACTTACCGGCACCTACCCGCAGCCACTTACCGGCACCTACCCGCAGCTACTTACCGGCACCTACCCGCGGCCACTTACCGGCACCTACCCGCGGACACTTACCGGCACCTACCCGCGGCCACTTACCGGCACCTACCCGCAGCTACTTACCGGCACCTACCCGCGGCCATTTACCGGCACCTACCCGCGGCCACTTACCGGCACCTACCCACGCCCACTTACCGGCACCTACCCGCGGCCACTTACCGGCACCTACCCGCGGCCACTTACTGGCACCTACCCGCGGCCACTTACCGGCACCTACCCGCGGCCACTTACCGGCACCTACCCGCAGCCACTTACCGGCACCTACCCGCAGCTACTTACCGGCACCTACCCGCGGCCACTTACCGGCACCTACCCGCGGACACTTACCGGCACCTACCCGCGGCCACTTACCGGCACCTACCCGCGGCCACATTCTGAAGCATACATGGGGCAATTTACCGGCACTTAGCCGCGGCCACTTCCTGTCATACACCAACAGCCACTTACCGGCACCTACCCGCAGCCACTAACGTGCCCCTACCTGCGGCCACTAACGCGCACCTATCCGCAACCATTTACCGACACCTACCCACAGCTACTTACCGGCACTTAGCCGCGGCCACATTCTGAAGCATACATGGGGCCAATTACCGGCACTTAGCCACGCCCACTTCCTGTCACCTACCCACAGCCACTTACCGGCACCTACCCGCGGCCACTTACCGGCACCTACCCGCGGCCACTTACCGACACCCACCCGCGGCCACTTACCGGCAATCACCCGCGGCCACATTCTGAAGCATACATGGGGCCAATTACCGGCACTTAGCCACGGCCACTTCCTGTCACCTACCCACAGCCACTTACCGGCACCTACCCGCGACCACTAACGCGCCCCTACCTGCGGCCACTAACGCGCACCTATCCGCAACCACTTACCGGCACCTACCCGTGGCCACTTACCGGCACCTACCCGTGGCCACTTACCGGCACCTACCCGCGGCCACTAACCGGCACCTACCCGCGGCCACTTACCGGCACCTACCCGCGGGCACTTACCGGCACCTATCCGCGGCCACTTACCGGCACCTACCCACGGCTACTTACCGGCACCTACCCCCAGCCACTTACCGGCACCTACCCACAGCCACTTACCGGCACCTACCCACAGCCACTTACCGGCACCTACCCACAGCTACTTACCGGCACCTACCCGCGGCCACTTACCGGCACCTACCCGTGGCTACTTACCGGCACCTACCCGCGGCCACTTACCGGCACCTACCCGCGGCCACTTACCAGCACCTACCCGCAGCCACTTACCGGCACCTACCCGCGGCCACTTACCGGCACCTACCCGCGGCCACATTCTGTAACATACATGGGGCAACTTACCGGCACTTACCCGCGGCCACTTCCTGTCACCTACCCACAGCCACTTACCGGCACCTACCCGCAGCCACTAACGTGCCCCTACCTGCGGCCATTAACGCGCACCTATCCGCAACCATTTACCGGCACCTACCCACAGCTACTTACCGGCACCTACCCGCGGCCACATTCTGAAGCATACATGGGGCCAATTACCGGCACTTAGCCACGCCCACTGCCTGTCACCTACCCACAGCCACTTACCGGCACCTACCCGCAGCCACTAACGTGCCCCTACCTGCGGCCACTAACGCGCACCTATCCGCAACCATTTACCGGCACCTACCCACAGCTACTTACCGGCACCTACCCGCAGCCACTTACCGGCACCTACCCGCAGCTACTTACCGGCACCACCCCGCGGCCACTTACCGGCACCTACCCGCGGCCACTTACCGGCACCTACCCGCGGCCACTTACCGGCACCTACCCGCGGCCACATTCTGAAGCATACATGGGGC
The DNA here is from genome assembly GCF_035609145.1 of Eleutherodactylus coqui. Lineage (NCBI taxonomy): Eukaryota > Metazoa > Chordata > Amphibia > Anura > Eleutherodactylidae > Eleutherodactylus > Eleutherodactylus coqui. The sequence continues at coordinate 183,842 of NW_027102007.1, read as the reverse complement.
AACTTACCGGCACTTAGCCGCGGCCACTTCCTGTCATACACCAACAGCCACTTACCGGCACCTACCCGCAGCCACTAACGTGCCCCTACCTGCGGCCACTAACGCGCACCTATCCGCAACCATTTACCGGCACCTACCCACAGCTACTTACCGGCACTTAGCCGCGGCCACATTCTGAAGCATACATGGGGCAACTTACCGGCACTTAGCCACGCCCACTTCCTGTCACCTACCCACAGCCACTTACCGGCACCTACCCGCAGCCACTTACCGGCACCTACCCGCGGCCACTTACCGGCACCCACCCGCGGCCACTTACCGGCAATCACCCGCGGTCACATTCTGAAGCATACATGGGGCCAATTACCGGCACTTAGCCACGGCCACTTCCTGTCACCTACCCACAGCTACTTACCGGCACCTACCCGCGGCCACTAACGCGCCCCTACCTGCGGCCACGAACGCGCACCTATCCGCAACCATTTACCGGCACCTACCCGTGGCCACTTACCGGCACCTACCCGTGGCCACTTACCGGCACCTACCCGCGGCCACTTACCGGCACCTACCCACGGCCACTAACCGGCACCTACCCACGGCTACTTACCGGCACCTACCCCCGGCCACTTACCGGCACCTACCCACAGCCACTTACCGGCACCTACCCACAGCCACTTACCGGCACCTACCCACAGCTACTTACCGGCACCTACCCGCGGCCACTAACCGGCACCTACCCGCAGCCACTTACCGGCACCTACCCGCGGCCACTTACCGACACCTACCCGCGGCCACTTACCGTCACCTACCCGCGGCCACTTACCGGCACCTACCCGCGGCCACTTACCGGCACCTACCCACGGCCACTTACCGGCACCTACCCGCGGCCACTTACCGGCACCTACCCGCGGCATTTTACCTGCACCTACCCACGGCCACTTACCGGCACCTACCCGCAGCCACTTACCGGCACCTACCCACAGCTACTTACCGGCACCTACCCGCGGCCACTTACCGGCACCTGCCCGTGGCCACTTACTGGCACCTACCCGCCGCCACTTACCGGCACCTACCCGCAGCCACTTACCGGCACCTACCCGCGGCCACTTACCGGCACCTACCCGCGGCCACTTACCGGCACCTACCCGCGGCCACATTCTGAAGCATACATGGGGCAACTTACCGGCACTTAGCCGCGGCCACTTCCTGTCACACACCAACAGCCACTTACCGGCACCTACCCGCAGCCACTAACGTGCCCCTACCTGCGGCCACTAACGCGCACCTATCCGCAACCATTTACCGGCACCTACCCACAGCTACTTACCGGCACTTAGCCGCGGCCACATTCTGAAGCATACATGGGGCCAATTACCGGCACTTAGCCACGCCCACTTCCTGTCACCTACCCACAGCCACTTACCGGCACCTACCCACGGCCACTTACCGGCACCTACCCGCGGCCACTTACCGGCACCCACCCGCGGCCACTTACCGGCAATCACCGGCGGCCACATTCTGAAGCATACATGGGGCCTATTACCGGCACTTAGCCACGGCCACTTCCTGTCACCTACCCACAGCCACTTACCGGCACCTACCCGCGGCCACTAACGCGCCCCTACCTGCGGCCACTAACGCGCACCTATCCGCAACCATTTACCGGCACCTACCCGTGGCCACTTACCGGCACCTACCCGCGGCCACTTACCGGCACCTACCCGCGGCCACTTACCGGCACCTACCCGCGGCCACTTACCGGCACCTACCCACGGCCACTTACCGGCACCTACCCGCGGCCACTTACCGGCACCTACCCGCAGCCACTTACCAGCACCTACCCGCGGCCACTTACCGGCAACTACCCTCGGCCAAATTCTGTAACATACATGGGGCAACTTACCGGCACTTAGCCGCGGCCACTTCCTGTCACCTACCCACAGCCACTTACCGGCACCTACCCGCAGCCACTAACGTGCCCCTACCTGCGGCCACTAACGCGCACCTATCCGCAACCATTTACCGGCACCTACCCACAGCTACTTACCGGCACCTACCCGCGGCCACTTGCCGGCACCTACCCGCGGCCACATTCTGAAGCATACATGGGGCCAATTACCGGCACTTAGCCACGCCCAATTCATGTCACCTACCCACAGCCACTTACCGGCACCTACCCGCAGCCACTTACCGGCACCCACCCGCGGCCACTTATCGGCAATCACCCGCGGCCAAATTCTGAAGCATACATGGGGCCAATTACCGGAACTTAGCCACGGCCACTTCCTGTCACCTACCCACAGCCACTTACCGGCACCTACCCGTGGCCACTAACGCGCCCCTACCTGCGGCCACTAATGCGCACCTATCCGCAACCATTTACCGGCACCTACCCGCGGCCACTTACCGGCACCTACCCACGCCCACTTACCGGCACCTACCCGCGGCCACTTACCGGCACCTACCCGCGGCCACTTACTGGCACCTACCCGCGGCCACTTACCGGCACCTACCCGCGGCCACTTACCGGCACCTACCCGCAGCCACTTACCGGCACCTACCCGCAGCTACTTACCGGCACCTACCCGCGGCCACTTACCGGCACCTACCCGCGGACACTTACCGGCACCTACCCGCGGCCACATTCTGAAGCATACATGGGGCAACTTACCGGCACTTAGCCGCGGCCACTTCCTGTCATACACCAACAGCCACTTACCGGCACCTACCCGCAGCCACTAACGTGCCCCTACCTGCGGCCACTAACGCGCACCTATCCGCAACCATTTACCGACACCTACCCACAGCTACTTACCGGCACTTAGCCGCGGCCACATTCTGAAGCATACATGGGGCAACTTACCGGCACTTAGCCACGCCCACTTCCTGTCACCTACCCACAGCCACTTACCGGCACCTACCCGCGGCCACTTACCGGCACCTACCCGCGGCCACTTACCGGCACCCACCCGCGGCCACTTACCGGCAATCACCCGCGGTCACATTCTGAAGCATACATGGGGCCAATTACCGGCACTTAGCCACGGCCACTTCCTGTCACCTACCCACAGCCACTTACCGGCACCTACCCGCGGCCACTAACGCGCCCCTACCTGCGGCCACGAACGCGCACCTATCCGCAACCATTTACCGGCACCTACCCGTGGCCACTTACCGGCACCTACCCGTGGCCACTTACCGGCACCTACCCGCGGCCACTTACCGGCACCTACCCACGGCCACTAACCGGCACCTACCCACGGCTACTTACCGGCACCTACCCCCGGCCACTTACCGGCACCTACCCACAGCCACTTACCGGCACCTACCCACAGCCACTTACCGGCACCTACCCACAGCTACTTACCGGCACCTACCCGCGGCCACTAACCGGCACCTACCCGCAGCCACTTACCGGCACCTACCCGCGGCCACATACCGACACCTACCCGCGGCCACTTACCGTCACCTACCCGCGGCCACTTACCGGCACCTACCCGCGGCCACTTACCGGCACCTACCCACGGCCACTTACCGGCACCTACCCGCGGCCACTTACCGGCACCTACCCCCGGCAACTTACCTGCACCTACCCACGGCCACTTACCGGCACCTAGCCGCAGCCACTTACCGGCACCTACCCACAGCTACTTACCGGCACCTACCCGCGGCCACTTACCGGCACCTGCCCGTGGCCACTTACTGGCACCTACCCGCCGCCACTTACCGGCACCTACCCGCAGCCACTTACCGGCACCTACCCGCGGCCACTTACCGGCACCTACCCGCGGCCACTTACCGGCACCTACCCGCGGCCACATTCTGAAGCATACATGGGGCAACTTACCGGCACTTAGCCGCGGCCACTTCCTGTCACACACCAACAGCCACTTACCGGCACCTACCCGCAGCCACTAACGTGCCCCTACCTGCGGCCACTAACGCGCACCTATCCGCAACCATTTACCGGCACCTACCCACAGCTACTTACCGGCACTTAGCCGCGGCCACATTCTGAAGCATACATGGGGCCAATTACCGGCACTTAGCCACGCCCACTTCCTGTCACCTACCCACAGCCACTTACCGGCACCTACCCACGGCCACTTACCGGCACCTACCCGCGGCCACTTACCGGCACCCACCCGCGGCCACTTACCGGCAATCACCGGCGGCCACATTCTGAAGCATACATGGGGCCTATTACCGGCACTTAGCCACGGCCACTTCCTGTCACCTACCCACAGCCACTTACCGGCACCTACCCGCGGCCACTAACGCGCCCCTACCTGCGGCCACTAACGCGCACCTATCCGCAACCATTTACCGGCACCTACCCTGGCCACTTACCGGCACCTACCCGCGGCCACTTACCGACACCTACCCGCGGCCACTTACCGGCACCTACCCGCGGCCACTTACCGGCACCTACCCACGGCCACTTACCGGCACCTACCCGCGGCCACTTACCGGCACCTACCCGCAGCCACTTACCAGCACCTACCCGCGGCCACTTACCGGCAACTACCCTCGGCCAAATTCTGTAACATACATGGGGCAACTTACCGGCACTTAGCCGCGGCCACTTCCTGTCACCTACCCACAGCCACTTACCGGCACCTACCCGCAGCCACTAACGTGCCCCTACCTGCGGCCACTAACGCGCACCTATCCGCAACCATTTACCGGCACCTACCCACAGCTACTTACCGGCACCTACCCGCGGCCACTTACCGGCACCTACCCGCGGCCACATTCTGAAGCATACATGGGGCCAATTACCGGCACTTAGCCACGCCCAATTCATGTCACCTACCCACAGCCACTTACCGGCACCTACCCGCAGCCACTTACCGGCACCCACCCGCGGCCACTTATCGGCAATCACCCGCGGCCAAATTCTGAAGCATACATGGGGCCAATTACCGGAACTTAGCCACGGCCACTTCCTGTCACCTACCCACAGCCACTTACCGGCACCTACCCGTGGCCACTAACGCGCCCCTACCTGCGGCCACTTACCGGCACCTACCCGCGGCCACTTACCGGCACCTACCCGCAGCCACTTACCGGCACCTACCCGCAGCTACTTACCGGCACCTACCCGCGGCCACTTACCGGCACCTACCCGCGGACACTTACCGGCACCTACCCGCGGCCACTTACCGGCACCTACCCGCGGCCATTTACCGGCACCTACCCGCGGCCACTTACCGGCACCTACCCACGCCCACTTACCGGCACCTACCCGCGGCCACTTACCGGCACCTACCCGCGGCCACTTACTGGCACCTACCCGCGGCCACTTACCGGCACCTACCCGCGGCCACTTACCGGCACCTACCCGCAGCCACTTACCGGCACCTACCCGCAGCTACTTACCGGCACCTACCCGCGGCCACTTACCGGCACCTACCCGCGGACACTTACCGGCACCTACCCGCGGCCACTTACCGGCACCTACCCGCGGCCACATTCTGAAGCATACATGGGGCAATTTACCGGCACTTAGCCGCGGCCACTTCCTGTCATACACCAACAGCCACTTACCGGCACCTACCCGCAGCCACTAACGTGCCCCTACCTGCGGCCACTAACGCGCACCTATCCGCAACCATTTACCGACACCTACCCACAGCTACTTACCGGCACTTAGCCGCGGCCACATTCTGAAGCATACATGGGGCCAATTACCGGCACTTAGCCACGCCCACTTCCTGTCACCTACCCACAGCCACTTACCGGCACCTACCCGCGGCCACTTACCGGCACCTACCCGCGGCCACTTACCGACACCCACCCGCGGCCACTTACCGGCAATCACCCGCGGCCACATTCTGAAGCATACATGGGGCCAATTACCGGCACTTAGCCACGGCCACTTCCTGTCACCTACCCACAGCCACTTACCGGCACCTACCCGCGACCACTAACGCGCCCCTACCTGCGGCCACTAACGCGCACCTATCCGCAACCACTTACCGGCACCTACCCGTGGCCACTTACCGGCACCTACCCGTGGCCACTTACCGGCACCTACCCGCGGCCACTAACCGGCACCTACCCGCGGCCACTTACCGGCACCTACCCACGGGCACTTACCGGCACCTATCCGCGGCCACTTACCGGCACCTACCCACGGCTACTTACCGGCACCTACCCCCAGCCACTTACCGGCACCTACCCACAGCCACTTACCGGCACCTACCCACAGCCACTTACCGGCACCTACCCACAGCTACTTACCGGCACCTACCCGCGGCCACTTACCGGCACCTACCCGTGGCTACTTACCGGCACCTACCCGCGGCCACTTACCGGCACCTACCCGCGGCCACTTACCAGCACCTACCCGCAGCCACTTACCGGCACCTACCCGCGGCCACTTACCGGCACCTACCCGCGGCCACATTCTGTAACATACATGGGGCAACTTACCGGCACTTACCCGCGGCCACTTCCTGTCACCTACCCACAGCCACTTACCGGCACCTACCCGCAGCCACTAACGTGCCCCTACCTGCGGCCATTAACGCGCACCTATCCGCAACCATTTACCGGCACCTACCCACAGCTACTTACCGGCACCTACCCGCGGCCACATTCTGAAGCATACATGGGGCCAATTACCGGCACTTAGCCACGCCCACTGCCTGTCACCTACCCACAGCCACTTACCGGCACCTACCCGCAGCCACTAACGTGCCCCTACCTGCGGCCACTAACGCGCACCTATCCGCAACCATTTACCGGCACCTACCCACAGCTACTTACCGGCACCTACCCGCAGCCACTTACCGGCACCTACCCGCAGCTACTTACCGGCACCTACCCGCGGCCACTTACCGGCACCTACCCGCGGCCACTTACCGGCACCTACCCGCGGCCACTTACCGGCACCTACCCGCGGCCACATTCTGAAGCATACATGGGGCAACTTACCGGCACTTAGCCGCGGCCACTTCCTGTCATACACCAACAGCCACTTACCGGCACCTACCCGCAGCCACTAACGTGCCCCTACCTGCGGCCACTAACGCGCACCTATCCGCAACCATTTACCGGCACCTACCCACAGCTACTTACCGGCACTTAGCCGCGGCCACATTCTGAAGCATACATGGGGCAACTTACCGGCACTCAGCCACGCCCACTTCCTGTCACCTACCCACAGCCACTTACCGGCACCTACCCGCAGCCACTTACCGGCACCTACCCGCGGCCACTTACCGGCACCCACCCGCGGCCACTTACCGGCAATCACCCGCGGTCACATTCTGAAGCATACATGGGGCCAATTACCGGCACTTAGCCACGGCCACTTCCTGTCACCTACCCACAGCTACTTACCGGCACCTACCCGCGGCCACTAACGCGCCCCTACCTGCGGCCACGAACGCGCACCTATCCGCAACCATTTACCGGCACCTACCCGTGGCCACTTACCGGCACCTACCCGTGGCCACTTACCGGCACCTACCCGCGGCCACTTACCGGCACCTACCCACGGCCACTAACCGGCACCTACCCACGGCTACTTACCGGCACCTACCCCCGGCCACTTACCGGCACCTACCCACAGCCACTTACCGGCACCTACCCACAGCCACTTACCGGCACCTACCCACAGCTACTTACCGGCACCTACCCGCGGCCACTAACCGGCACCTACCCGCAGCCACTTACCGGCACCTACCCGCGGCCACTTACCGACACCTACCCGCGGCCACTTACCGTCACCTACCCGCGGCCACTTACCGGCACCTACCCGCGGCCACTTACCGGCACCTACCCACGGCCACTTACCGGCACCTACCCGCGGCCACTTACCGGCACCTACCCGCGGCATTTTACCTGCACCTACCCACGGCCACTTACCGGCACCTACCCGCAGCCACTTACCGGCACCTACCCACAGCTACTTACCGGCACCTACCCGCGGCCACTTACCGGCACCTGCCCGTGGCCACTTACTGGCACCTACCCGCCGCCACTTACCGGCACCTACCCGCAGCCACTTACCGGCACCTACCCGCGGCCACTTACCGGCACCTACCCGCGGCCACTTACCGGCACCTACCCGCGGCCACATTCTGAAGCATACATGGGGCAACTTACCGGCACTTAGCCGCGGCCACTTCCTGTCACACACCAACAGCCACTTACCGGCACCTACCCGCAGCCACTAACGTGCCCCTACCTGCGGCCACTAACGCGCACCTATCCGCAACCATTTACCGGCACCTACCCACAGCTACTTACCGGCACTTAGCCGCGGCCACATTCTGAAGCATACATGGGGCCAATTACCGGCACTTAGCCACGCCCACTTCCTGTCACCTACCCACAGCCACTTACCGGCACCTACCCACGGCCACTTACCGGCACCTACCCGCGGCCACTTACCGGCACCCACCCGCGGCCACTTACCGGCAATCACCGGCGGCCACATTCTGAAGCATACATGGGGCCTATTACCGGCACTTAGCCACGGCCACTTCCTGTCACCTACCCACAGCCTCTTACCGGCACCTACCCGCGGCCACTAACGCGCCCCTACCTGCGGCCACTAACGCGCACCTATCCGCAACCATTTACCGGCACCTACCCGTGGCCACTTACCGGCACCTACCCGCGGCCACTTACCGGCACCTACCCGCGGCCACTTAACGGCACCTACCCGCGGCCACTTACCGGCACCTACCCACGGCCACTTACCGGCACCTACCCGCGGCCACTTACCGGCACCTACCCGCAGCCACTTACCAGCACCTACCCGCGGCCACTTACCGGCAACTACCCTCGGCCAAATTCTGTAACATACATGGGGCAACTTACCGGCACTTAGCCGCGGCCACTTCCTGTCACCTACCCACAGCCACTTACCGGCACCTACCCGCAGCCACTAACGTGCCCCTACCTGCGGCCACTAACGCGCACCTATCCGCAACCATTTACCGGCACCTACCCACAGCTACTTACCGGCACCTACCCGCGGCCACTTACCGGCACCTACCCGCGGCCACATTCTGAAGCATACATGGGGCCAATTACCGGCACTTAGCCACGCCCAATTCATGTCACCTACCCACAGCCACTTACCGGCACCTACCCGCAGCCACTTACCGGCACCCACCCGCGGCCACTTATCGGCAATCACCCGCGGCCAAATTCTGAAGCATACATGGGGCCAATTACCGGAACTTAGCCACGGCCACTTCCTGTCACCTACCCACAGCCACTTACCGGCACCTACCCGTGGCCACTAACGCGCCCCTACCTGCGGCCACTAATGCGCACCTATCCGCAACCATTTACCGGCACCTACCCGCGGCCACTTACCGGCACCTACCCACGCCCACTTACCGGCACCTACCCGCGGCCACTTACCGGCACCTACCCGCGGCCACTTACTGGCACCTACCCGCGGCCACTTACCGGCACCTACCCGCGGCCACTTACCGGCACCTACCCGCAGCCACTTACCGGCACCTACCCGCAGCTACTTACCGGCACCTACCCGCGGCCACTTACCGGCACCTACCCGCGGACACTTACCGGCACCTACCCGTGGCCACATTCTGAAGCATACATGGGGCAACTTACCGGCACTTAGCCGCGGCCACTTCCTGTCATACACCAACAGCCACTTACCGGCACCTACCCGCAGCCACTAACGTGCCCCTACCTGCGGCCACTAACGCGCACCTATCCGCAACCATTTACCGACACCTACCCACAGCTACTTACCGGCACTTAGCCGCGGCCACATTCTGAAGCATACATGGGGCCAATTACCGGCACTTAGCCACGCCCACTTCCTGTCACCTACCCACAGCCACTTACCGGCACCTACCCGCGGCCACTTACCGGCACCTACCCGCGGCCACTTACCGACACCCACCCGCGGCCACTTACCGGCAATCACCCGCGGCCACATTCTGAAGCATACATGGGGCCAATTACCGGCACTTAGCCACGCCCACTTCCTGTCACCTACCCACAGCCACTTACCGGCACCTACCCGCGACCACTAACGCGCCCCTACCTGCGGCCACTAACGCGCACCTATCCGCAACCACTTACCGGCACCTACCCGTGGCCACTTACCGGCACCTACCCGTGGCCACTTACCGGCACCTACCCGCGGCCACTAACCGGCACCTACCCGCGGCCACTTACCGGCACCTACCCGCGGGCACTTACCGGCACCTATCCGCGGCCACTTACCGGCACCTACCCACGGCTACTTACCGGCACCTACCCCCAGCCACTTACCGGCACCTACCCACAGCCACTTACCGGCACCTACCCACAGCCACTTACCGGCACCTACCCACAGCTACTTACCGGCACCTACCCGCGGCCACTAACCGACACCTACCCGCAGCCACTTACCGGCACCTACCCGCGGCCACTTACCGACACCTACCCGCGGCCACTTACCGTCACCTACCCGCGGCCACTTACCGGCACCTACCCGCGGCCATATTCTGTAACATACATGGGGCAACTTACCGGCACTTAGCCGCGGCCACTTCCTGTCACCTACCCACAGCCACTTACCGGCACCTACCCGCAGCCACTAACGTGCCCCTACCTGCGGCCACTAACGCGCACCTATCCGCAACCATTTACCGGCACCTACCCACAGCTACTTACCGGCACCTACCCGCGGCCACTTACCGGCACTTACCCGCGGCCACATTCTGAAGCATACATGGGGCCAATTACCGGCACTTAGCCACGCCCACTTCATGTCACCTACCCACAGCCACTTACCGGCACCTACCCGCAGCCACTTACCGGCACCTACCCGCGGCCACTTACCGGCACCTACCCGCGGCCACATTCTGAAGCATACATGGGGCAACTTACCGGCACTTAGCCGCGGCCACTTCCTGTCATACACCAACAGCCACTTACCGGCACCTACCCGCGGCCACTAACGCGCCCCTACCTGCGGCCACTAATGCGCACCTATCCGCAACCATTTACCGGCACCTACCCGTGGCCACTTACCGGCACCTACCCGCGGCCACTTACCGGCACCTACCCGCGGCCACTTACCGGCACCTACCCACGCCCACTTACCGGCACCTACCCGCGGCCACTTACCGGCACCTACCCGCGGCCACTTACTGGCACCTAACCGCGGCCACTTACCGGCACCTACCCGCGGCCACTTACCGGCACCTACCCGCGGCCACTTACTGGCACCTACCCGCGGCCACTTACCGGCACCTACCCGCGGCCACTTACCGGCACCTACCCGCAGCCACTTACCGGCACCTACCCGCAGCTACTTACCGGCACCTACCCGCGGCCACTTACCGGCACCTACCCGCGGCCACTTACCGGCACCTACCTGCGGCCACTTACCGGCACCTACCCGCGGCCACATTCTGAAGCATACATGGGGCAACTTACCGGCACTTAGCCGCGGCCACTTCCTGTCATACACCAACAGCCACTTACCGGCACCTACCCGCAGCCACTAACGTGCCCCTACCTGCGGCCACTAACGCGCACCTATCCGCAACCATTTACCGACACCTACCCACAGCTACTTACCGGCACTTAGCCGCGGCCACATTCTGAAGCATACATGGGGCCAATTACCGGCACTTAGCCACGCCCACTTCCTGTCACCTACCCACAGCCACTTACCGGCACCTACCCGCGGCCACTTACCGGCACCTACCCGCGGCCACTTACCGACACCCACCCGCGGCCACTTACCGGCAATCACCCGCGGCCACATTCTGAAGCATACATGGGGCCAATTACCGGCACTTAGCCACGGCCACTTCCTGTCACCTACCCACAGCCACTTACCGGCACCTACCCGCGGCCACTAACGCGCCCCTACCTGCGGCCACTAACGCGCACCTATCCGCAACCATTTACCGGCACCTACCCGTGGCCACTTACCGGCACCTACCCGTGGCCACTTACCGGCACCTACCCGCGGCCACTAACCGGCACCTACCCGCGGCCACTTACCGGCACCTACCCGCGGGCACTTACCGGCACCTATCCGTGGCCACTTACCGGCACCTACCCACGGCTACTTACCGGCACCTACCCGCGGCCACTTACCGGCACCTACCCACGGCCACTTACCGGCACCTACCCACAGCCACTTACCGGCACCTACCCACAGCTACTTACCGGCACCTACCCGCGGCCACTTACCGGCACCTACCCGTGGCTACTTACCGGCACCTACCCGCGGCCACTTACCGGCACCTACCCGCGGCCACTTACCGGCACCTACCCGCGGCCACATTCTGTAACATACATGGGGCAACTTACCGGCACTTACCCGCGGCCACTTCCTGTCAACTACCCACAGCCACTTACCGGCACCTACCCGCAGCCACTAACGTGCCCCTACCTGCGGCCATTAACGCGCACCTATCCGCAACCATTTACCGGCACCTACCCACAGCTACTTACCGGCACCTACCCGCGGCCACTTACCGGCACCTACCCGCGGCCACATTCTGAAGCATACATGGGGCCAATTACCGGCACTTAGCCACGCCCACTGCCTGTCACCTACCCACAGCCACTTACCGGCACCTACCCGCAGCCACTAACGTGCCCCTACCTGCGGCCACTAACGCGCACCTATCCGCAACCATTTACCGGCACCTACCCACAGCTACTTACCGGCACCTACCCGCAGCCACTTACCGGCACCTACCCGCAGCTACTTACCGGCACCTACCCGCGGCCACTTACCGGCACCTACCCGCGGCCACTTACCGGCACCTACCCGCGGCCACTTACCGGCACCTACCCGCGGCCACATTCTGAAGCATACATGGGGCAACTTACCGGCACTTAGCCGCGGCCACTTCCTGTCATACACCAACAGCCACTTACCGGCACCTACCCGCAGCCACTAACGTGCCCCTACCTGCGGCCACTAACGCGCACCTATCCGCAACCATTTACCGGCACCTACCCACAGCTACTTACCGGCACTTAGCCGCGGCCACATTCTGAAGCATACATGGGGCAACTTACCGGCACTTAGCCACGCCCACTTCCTGTCACCTACCCACAGCCACTTACCGGCACCTACCCGCGGCCACTTACCGGCACCTACCCGCGGCCACTTACCGGCACCCACCCGCGGCCACTTACCGGCAATCACCCGCGGTCACATTCTGAAGCATACATGGGGCCAATTACCGGCACTTAGCCACGGCCACTTCCTGTCACCTACCCACAGCCACTTACCGGCACCTACCCGCGGCCACTAACGCGCCCCTACCTGCGGCCACGAACGCGCACCTATCCGCAACCATTTACCGGCACCTACCCGTGGCCACTTACCGGCACCTACCCGTGGCCACTTACCGGCACCTACCCGCGGCCACTTACCGGCACCTACCCACGGCCACTAACCGGCACCTACCCGCGGCCACTTACCGGCACCTACCCGCAGCCACTTACCGGCACCTACCCGCGGCCACTTACCGGCACCAACCCGTGGCCACTTACCGGCACCTACCCACGGCCACTTACCGGCACCTACCCGCAGCCACTTACCGGCACCTACCCGCGGCCACTTACCGGCACCTACCCACGGCCACTTACCGGCGCCTACCCGCAGCCACTTACCGGCACCTACCTGCGGCCACTTACCGCCACCTACCCGCGGCCACTTACCGGCACCTACCCGCGGCCACTTACCGGCACCTACCCACAGCCACTTACCGGCACCTACCCGCAGCCACTAATGCGCCCCTACCTACGGCCAATAACGCGCACCTATCCGCAACCATTTACCGGCACCTACCCGCGGCCACTTTCCGGCACCTACCGGCGGCCACTTACCGGCACCTACCCGCGGCCACTTAACCAGCACCTACCCGCGGCCACTTACCGGCACCTACCCGCGGCCTCATTCTGAAGCATACATGGGGCAACTTACCGGCACTTAGCCGCGGCCACTTCCTGTCACCTTCCCACAGCCACTTACCGGCACCTACCCGCAGCCACTAACGTGCCCCTACCTTCGGCCACTAACGCGCACCTATCCGCAACCATTTACCGGCACCTACCCACAGCTACTTACCGGCACCTACCCGCGGCCACTTACCGGCACCTACCCGCGGCCACATTCTGACGCATACATGGAGCCAATTACCGGCACTTAGCCACGACCACTTCCTGTCACCTACCCACAGCCACTTACCGACACCTACCCGCGGCCACTTACCGGCACCCACCCGCGGCCACTTACCGGCAATCACCCGCGGCCACATTCTGAAGCATACATGGGGCCAATTACCGGCACTTAGCCACGGCCACTTCCTGTCACCTACCCACAGCCACTTACCGGCACCTACCCGCGGCCACGAACGCGCCCCTACCTGCGGCCACTAACGCGCACCTATCCGCAACCATTTACCGGCACCTACCCGCGGCCACTTACCGGCACCTAACCGCGGCCTCATACCGGCACCTACCCGCGGCCACTTACCGGCACCTACCCGCGGCCACATTCTGAAGCATACATGGGGCAACTTACCGGCACTTAGCCGCGGCCACTTCCTCTCACCTACCCACAGCCACTTACCGGCACCTACCCGCAGCCACTAACGTGCCCCTACCTGCAGCCACTAACGCGCACCTATCCGCAACCATTTACCGGCACCTACCCGTGGCCACCTACCGGCACCTACCCGTGGCCACTTACCGTCACCTACCCGCGGCCACTTACCGGCACCTACCCGCGGCCACTTACCGGCACCTACCCACGGCCACCTACCGGCACCTACCCACGGCCACTTACTGGCACCTACCCGCGGCCACTTACCGGCACCTACCCGCGGCCACTTACCGGCACCTACCCGCGGCCACATTCTGAAGCATACATGGGGCAACTTACCGGCACTTAGCCGCGGCCACTTCCTCTCACCTACCCACAGCCACTTACCGGCACCTACCCGCGGCCACTAACGCGCCCCTACCTGCGGCCACTAACGCGCACCTATCCGCAACCATTTACCGGCACCTACCTGCGGCCACTTAACGGCACCTACCCATGGACACTTACCGTCACCTACCTGCGGCCACTTACCGGCACCTACCCGTGGCCACTTACCGGCACCTACCCGCGGCCACTTACCGGCACCTACCTGCGGCCACTAACCGGCACCTACCCGCGGCCACTTACCGTCACCAAACCGCGGCCTCATACCGGCACCTACGCGCGGCCACTTACCGGCACCTACCCGCAGCCACTAACGTGCCCCTACCTGCAGCCACTAACGCGCACCTATCCGCAACCATTTACCGGCACCTACCCGTGGCCACTTACCGGCACCTACCCGTGGTCACTTACCGGCACCTACCTGCGGCCACTTACCGGCACCTACCCGTGGCCACTTACCGGCACCTACCCGCGGCCACTTACCGGCACCTACCCGCGGCCATTTACCGGCACCTACCCGCGGGCACTTACCGGCACCTACCCGCGGCCACTTACCGGCACCTACCCACGGCCACTTACCGGCACCTACCCGCAGCCACTTACCGGCACCTACCTGCGGCCACTTACCGGCACCTACCTGCGGCCACTTACCGGCACCTACCCGCAGCCACTTACCGGCACCTACCCGCAGCCACTAACGCGCCCCTACCTACGGCCAATAACGCGCACCTATCCGCAACCATTTACCGGCACCTACCCGCGGCCACTTACCGGCACCTACCCGCGGCCACTTACCGGCACCTACCCACGGCCACTTACCGGCACCTACCCGCAGCCACTTGCCGCTACCTACCCACAGCTACTTACCGGCACCTACCCGCGGCCACTTACCGGCACCTACCCACAGCTACTTACCGGCACCTACCCGCGGCCACTTACCGGCACCTACCCGCAGCCACTTACCGGCACCTACCCGCGGCCACTTACCGGCACCTACCCGCAGCCACTTACCGGCACCTACCCACGGCCATTTACCGGCACCTACCCGCGGCCACTTACCGGCACCTTCCCGCGGCCACATTCTGAAGCATTCATGGGGCAACTTACCGGCACTTAGCCGCGGCCACTTCCTGTCACCTACCCACAGCCACTTACCGGCACCTACCCGCAGCCACTAACGTGCCCCTACCTGCGGCCACTAACGCGCACCTATCCGCAACCATTTACCGGCACCTACCCACAGCTACTTACCGGCACCTACCCGCGGCCACTTACCGGCACCTACCCGCGGCCACTAACGCGCCCCTACCTGCGGCCACTAACGCGCACCTATCCGCAACCATTTACCGCCACCTACCCGTGGCCACTTACCGGCACCTACCCTCGGCCACTTACCGGCACCTACCCGCGGCCACTTATCGGCACCTACCCGTGTCCACTTACCGGCACCTACCCGTGGTCACTTACCGGCACCTACTCGCGGCCACTTACCGGCACCTACCCGTGGCCACTTACCGGCACCTACCCGCGGCCACTTACCGGCACCTACCCGCGGCCACTCACCGGCACCTACCCACAGCTACTTACCGGCACCTACCCGCGGCCACTTACCGGCACCTACCCGCGGCCACTTACCGGCACCTACCCGTGTCCACTTAGCGGCACCTACCCGTGGCCACTTACCGGCACCTACCCGCGGCCACTTACCGGTACCCACCCGCGGCCACTTACCGGCACCTACCCGCAGCCACTTACCGGCACCTACCCGCGGCCACTTACCGACACCTACCCGCGGCCACTTACCGGCACCTACCCGCGGCCACATTCTGAAGCATACATGGGGCAACTTACCAGCACTTAGCCGCGGCCACTTCCTCTCACCTACCCACAGCCACTTACCGGCACCTACCCGCGGCCACTTACCGGCACCTACCTGCAGCCACTTACCGGCACCTTCCCGCGGCCACTTACCGGCACCTAACCGCGGCCTCATACCGGCACCTACCCGCGGCCACTTACCGGCACCTAACCGCGGCCTCATACCGGCACCTACCCGCGGCCACTTACCGGCACCTACCCGCGGCCACATTCTGAAGCATACATGGGGCAACTTACCGGCACTTAGCCGCGGCCACTTCCTGTCACCTACCCACAGCCACTTACCGGCACCTACCCGCGGCCACTAACGCGCCCCTACCTGCGGCCACTAACGCACACCTATCCGCAACCATTTACCGGCACCTTCCTGCGGCCACTTACCGGCACCTACCCACGGCCACTTACCGGCACCTACCCGCGACCACTTACCGGCACCTACCCGCGGCCACTTACCGGCACCTACCCGCAGCCACTTACCGGCACCTACCCGTGGCCACTTACCGGCACCTACCCGCGGCCACTTACCGGCACCTACCCACGGCCACTTACCGGCACCTACCCGCGGCCACTTACCGGCACCTACCTGCGGCCACTTACCGGCACCTTCCCGCGGCCACTTACCGGCACCTAACCGCGGCCTCATACCGGCACCTACCCGCGGCCACTTACCGGCACCTACCCGCGGCCACTTACCGGCACCTACCCGCGGCCACTTCCTCTCACCTACCCACAGCCACTTACCGGCACCTACCCGCGGCCACTTACCGGCACCTACCTGCGGCCACTTACCGGCACCTTCCCTCGGCCACTTACCGGCACCTAACCGCGGCCTCATACCGGCACCTACCCGTGGCCACTTACCGGCACCTACCCGCGGCCACATTCTGAAGCATACATGGGGCAACTTACCGGCACTTAGCCGCGGCCACTTCCTGTCACCTACCCACAGCCACTTACCGGCACCTACCCGCGGCCACTAACGCGCCCCTACCTGCGGCCACTAACGCACACCTATCCGCAACCATTTACCGGCACCTTCCTGCGGCCACTTACCGGCACCTACCCACGGCCACTTACCGGCACCTACCCGCGGCCACTTACCGGCACCTACCCGCGGCCACTTACCGGCACCTACCCGCAGCCACTTACCGGCACCTACCCGCGGCCACTTACCGGCACCTACCCACGGCCACTTACCGGCACCTACCTGTGGCCACTTACCGGACCTACCCGCGGCCGCTTACCGGCACCTACCCGCAGCCACTTACGCGCACCTACCCGTGGCCACTTACTGGCACCTACCTGCGGCCACTTACCGGCACCTACCCGCGGCCACTTACCGGCACCTCTTCACGGCCACTTACCGGCACCTACCCCCGGCCACTTACCGGCAGCTACCCGCAGCCACTTACCGGCACCTACCCGCGGCCACTAACGCGCGCCTACCTGCGGCCACTAACGTGCACCTATCCGCAACCATTTACCGGCACCTACCCGTGGCCACTTACCGGCACCTACCAGTGGCCACTTACCGGCACCTACCCGCGGCCACTTACCGGCACCTACCCACGGCCACTTACCGGCACCTACCCACGGCCACTTACCGGCACCTACCCGTGGCTACTTACCGGCACCTACCCGCGGCCACTTACCGGCACCTACCCGCGGCCACTTACCAGCACCTACCCGCAGCCACTTACCGGCACCTACCCGCGGCCACTTACCGGCACCTACCCGCGGCCACATTCTGTAACATACATGGGGCAACTTACCGGCACTTACCCGCGGCCACTTCCTGTCACCTACCCACAGCCACTTACCGGCACCTACCCGCAGCCACTAACGTGCCCCTACCTGCGGCCATTAACGCGCACCTATCCGCAACCATTTACCGGCACCTACCCACAGCTACTTACCGGCACCTACCCGCGGCCACTTACCGGCACCTACCCGCGGCCACATTCTAAAGCATACATGGGGCCAATTACCGGCACTTAGCCACGCCCACTGCCTGTCACCTACCCACAGCCACTTACCGGCACCTACCCGCAGCCACTAACGTGCCCCTACCTGCGGCCACTAACGCGCACCTATCCGCAACCATTTACCGGCACCTACCCACAGCTACTTACCGGCACCTACCCGCAGCCACTTACCGGCACCTACCCGCAGCTACTTACCGGCACCTACCCGCGGCCACTTACCGGCACCTACCCGCGGCCACTTACCGGCACCTACCCGCGGCCACTTACCGGCACCTACCCGCGGCCACATTCTGAAGCATACATGGGGCAACTTACCGGCACTTAGCCGCGGCCACTTCCTGTCATACACCAACAGCCACTTACCGCCACCTACCCGCAGCCACTAACGTGCCCCTACCTGCGGCCACTAACGCGCACCTATCCGCAACCATTTACCGGCACCTACCCACAGCTACTTACCGGCACTTAGCCGCGGCCACATTCTGAAGCATACATGGGGCAACTTACCGGCACTTAGCCACGCCCACTTCCTGTCACCTACCCACAGCCACTTACCGGCACCCACCCGCGGCCACTTACCGGCAATCACCCGCGGTCACATTCTGAAGCATACATGGGGCCAATTACCGGCACTTAGCCACGGCCACTTCCTGTCACCTACCCACAGCCACTTACCGGCACCTACCCGCGGCTACTAACGCGCCCCTACCTGCGGCCACGAACGCGCACCTATCCGCAACCATTTACCGGCACCTACCCGTGGCCACTTACCGGCACCTACCCGTGGCCACTTACCGGCACCTACCCACGGCCACTTACCGGCACCTACCCACGGCCACTAACCGGCACCTACCCGCGGCCACTTACCGGCACCTACCCGCAGCCACTTACCGGCACCTACCCGCGGCCACTTACCGGCACCAACCCGTGGCCACTTACCGGCACCTACCCACGGCCACTTACCGGCACCTACCCGCGACCACTTACCGGCACCTACCCGCGGCCACATTCTGACGCATACATGGAGCCAATTACCGGCACTTAGCCACGACCACTTCCTGTCACCTACCCACAGCCACTTACCGACACCTACCCGCGGCCACTTACCGGCACCCACCCGCGGCCACTTACCGGCAATCACCCGCGGCCACATTCTGAAGCATACATGGGGCCAATTACCGGCACTTAGCCACGGCCACTTCCTGTCACCTACCCACAGCCACTTACCGGCACCTACCCGCGGCCACGAACGCGCCCCTACCTGCGGCCACTAACGCGCACCTATCCGCAACCATTTACCGGCACCTACCCGCGGCCACTTACCGGCACCTAACCGCGGCCTCATACCGGCACCTACCCGCGGCCACTTACCGGCACCTACCCGCGGCCACGTTCTGAAGCATACATGGGGCAACTTACCGGCACCTACCCGCGGCCACTTCCTCTCACCTACCCACAGCCACTTACCGGCACCTACCCGCAGCCACTAACGTGCCCCTACCTGCAGCCACTAACGCGCACCTATCCGCAACCATTTACCGGCACCTACCCGAGGCCACCTACCGGCACCTACCCGTGGCCACTTACCGTCACCTACCCGCGGCCACTTACCGGCACCTACCCGCGGCCACTTACCGGCACCTACCCACGGCCACCTACCGGCACCTACCCACGGCCACTTACTGGCATCTACCCGCGGCCACTTACCGGCACCTACCCGCGGCCACTTACCGGCACCTACCCGCGGCCACTTCCTCTCACCTACCCACAGCCACTTACCGGCACCTACCCGCGGCCACGAACGCGCCCCTACCTGCGGCCACTAACGCGCACCTATCCGCAACCATTTACCGGCACCTACCCGCGGCCACTTACCGGCACCTAACCGCGGCCTCATACCGGCACCTACCCGCGGCCACTTACCGGCACCTACCCGCGGCCACGTTCTGAAGCATACATGGGGCAACTTACCGGCACCTACCCGCGGCCACTTCCTCTCACCTACCCACAGCCACTTACCGGCACCTACCCGCAGCCACTAACGTGCCCCTACCTGCAGCCACTAACGCGCACCTATCCGCAACCATTTACCGGCACCTACCCGAGGCCACCTACCGGCACCTACCTGTGGCCACTTACCGTCACCTACCCGCGGCCACTTACCGGCACCTACCCGCGGCCACTTACCGGCACCTACCCACGGCCACCTACCGGCACCTACCCACGGCCACTTACTGGCACCTACCCGCGGCCACTTACCGGCACCTACCCGCGGCAACTTACCGGCACTTAGCCGCGGCCACTTCCTCTCACCTACCCACAGCCACTTACCGGCACCTACCCGCGGCCACTAACGCGCCCCTACCTGCGGCCACTAACGCGCACCTATCCGCAACCATTTACCGGCACCTACCTGCGGCCACTTAACGGCACCTACCCATGGACACTTACCGTCACCTACCTGCGGCCACTTACCGGCACCTACCCGTGGCCACTTACCGGCACCTACCCGCGGCCACTTACCGGCACCTACCTGCGGCCACTAACCGGCACCTACCCGCGGCCACTTACCGTCACCAAACCGCGGCCTCATACCGGCACCTACGCGCGGCCACTTACCGGCACCTACCCGCAGCCACTAACGTGCCCCTACCTGCAGCCACTAACGCGCACCTATCCGCAACCATTTACCGGCACCTACCCGTGGCCACTTACCGGCACCTACCCGTGGTCACTTACCGGCACCTACCCGCGGCCACTTACCGGCACCTACCCGTGGCCACTTACCGGCACCTACCCGCGGCCACTTACCGGCACCTACCCGCGGCCATTTACCGGCACCTACCCGCGGCCACTTACCGGCACCTACCCGCTGCCACTTACCGGCACCTACCCGCGGCCACTTACCGGCACCTACCCACAGCCACTTACCGGCACCTACCCGCAGCCACTTACCGGCACCTACCCGCGGCCACTTACCGGCACCAACCCGTGGCCACTTACCGGCACCTACCCACGGCCACTTACCGGCACCTACCCGCAGCCACTTACCGGCACCTACCCGCGGCCACTTACCGGCACCTACCCGCGGCCACTTACCGGCGCCTACCCGCAGCCACTTACCGGCACCTACCTGCGGCCACTTACCGGCACCTACCCGCGGCCACTTACCGGCACCTACCCGCGGCCACTTACCGCCACCTACCCACAGCCACTTACCGGCACCTACCCGCAGCCACTAATGCGCCCCTACCTACGGCCAATAACGCGCACCTATCCGCAACCATTTACCGGCACCTACCCGCGGCCACTTTCTGGCACCTACCGGCGGCCACTTACCGGCACCTACCCGCGGCCACTTAACCAGCACCTACCCGCGGCCACTTACCGGCACCTACCCGCGGCCTCATTCTGAAGCATACATGGGGCAACTTACCGGCACTTAGCCGCGGCCACTTCCTGTCACCTACCCACAGCCACTTACCGGCACCTACCCGCAGCCACTAACGTGCCCCTACCTTCGGCCACTAACGCGCACCTATCCGCAACCATTTACCGGCACCTACCCACAGCTACTTACCGGCACCTACTCGCGGCCACTTACCGGCACCTACCCGCGGCCACATTCTGAAGCATACATGGAGCCAATTACCGGCACTTAGCCACGACCACTTCCTGTCACCTACCCACAGCCACTTACCGGCACCTACCCGCGGCCACTTACCGGCACCCACCCGCGGCCACTTACCGGCAATCACCCGCGGCCACATTCTGAAGCATACATGGGGCCAATTACCGGCACTTAGCCACGGCCACTTCCTGTCACCTACCCACAGCCACTTACCGGCACCTACCCGCGGCCACTAACGCGCCCCTACCTGCGGCCACTAACGCGCACCTATCCGCAACCATTTACCGGCACCTACCCGCGGCCACTTACCGGCACCTAACCGCGGCCTCATACCGGCACCTACCCGCGGCCACTTACCGGCACCTACCCGCGGCCACTTTCTGAAGCATACATGGGGCAACTTACCGGCACTTAGCCGCGGCCACTTCCTCTCACCTACCCACAGCCACTTACCGGCACCTACCCGCAGCCACTAACGTGCCCCTACCTGCAGCCACTAACGCGCACCTATCCGCAACCATTTACCGGCACCTACCCGTGGCCACCTACCGGCACCTACCCGTGGCCACTTACCGTCACCTAGCCGCGGCCACTTACCGGCACCTACCCGCGGCCACTTACCGGCACCTACCCGCGGCCACCTACCGGCACCTGCCCACGGCCACTTACTGGCACCTACCCGCGGCCACTTACCGGCACCTACCCGCGGCCACTTACCGGCACCTACCCGCGGCCACATTCTGAAGCATACATGGGGCAACTTACCGGCACTTAGCCGCGGCCACTTCCTCTCACCTACCCACAGCCACTTACCGGCACCTACCCGCGGTCACTAACGCGCCCCTACCTTCGGCCACTAACGCGCACCTATCCGCAACCATTTACCGGCACCTACCTGCGGCCACTTAACGGCACCTACCCATGGACACTTACCGTCACCTACCTGCGGCCACTTATCGGCACCTACCCGTGGCCACTTACCGGCACCTACCCGCGGCCACTTACCGGCACCTACCTGCGGCCACTAACCGGCACCTACCCGCGGCCACTTACCGTCACCAAACCGCGGCCTCATACCGGCACCTACCCGCGGCCACTTACCGGCACCTACCCGCAGCCACTAACGTGCCCCTACCTGCAGCCACTAACGCGCACCTATCCGCAACCATTTACCGGCACCTACCCGTGGCCACTTACCGGCACCTACCCGTGGTCACTTACCGGCACCTACCCGCGGCCACTTACCGGCACCTACCCGTGGCCACTTACCGGCACCTACCCGCGGCCACTTACCGGCACCTACCCGCGGCCATTTACCGGCACCTACCCGCGGCCACTTACCGGCACCTACCCGCGGCCACTTACCGGCACCTACCCACGGCCACTTACCGGCACCTACCCGCAGCCACTTACCGGCACCTACCTGCGGCCACTTACCGGCACCTACCTGCGGCCACTTACCGGCACCTACCCGCAGCCACTTACCGGCACCTACCCGCAGCCACTAACGCGCCCCTACCTACGGCCAATAACGCGCACCTATCCGCAACCATTTACCGGCACCTACCCGCGGCCACTTACCGGCACCTACCCGCGGCCACTTACCGGCACCTACCCACGGCCACTTACCGGCACCTACCCGCAGCCACTTGCCGCTACCTACCCACAGCTACTTACCGGCACCTACCCGCGGCCACTTACCGGCACCTACCCACAGCTACTTACCGGCACCTACCCGCGGCCACTTACCGGCACCTACCCGCAGCCACTTACCGGCACCTACCCGCGGCCACTTACCGGCACCTACCCGCAGCCACTTACCGGCACCTACCCACGGCCATTTACCGGCACCTACCCGCGGCCACTTACCGGCACCTTCCCGCGGCCACATTCTGAAGCATTCATGGGGCAACTTACCGGCACTTAGCCGCGGCCACTTCCTGTCACCTACCCACAGCCACTTACCGGCACCTACCCGCAGCCACTAACGTGCCCCTACCTGCGGCCACTAACGCGCACCTATCCGCAACCATTTACCGGCACCTACCCACAGCTACTTACCGGCACCTACCCGCGGCCACTTACCGGCACCTACCCGCGGCCACTAACGCGCCCCTACCTGCGGCCACTAACGCGCACCTATCCGCAACCATTTACCGCCACCTACCCGTGGCCACTTACCGGCACCTACCCTCGGCCACTTACCGGCACCTACCCGCGGCCACTTATCGGCACCTACCCGTGTCCACTTACCGGCACCTACCCGTGGTCACTTACCGGCACCTACCCGCGGCCACTTACCGACACCTACCCGTGGCCACTTACCGGCACCTACCCGCGGCCACTTACCGGCACCTACCCGCGGCCACTCACCGGCACCTACCCACAGCTACTTACCGGCACCTACCCGCGGCCACTTACCGGCACCTACCCGCGGCCACTTACCGGCACCTACCCGTGTCCACTTAGCGGCACCTACCCGTGGCCACTTACCGGCACCTACCCGCGGCCACTTACCGGTACCCACCCGCGGCCACTTACCGGCACCTACCCGCAGCCACTTACCGGCACCTACCCGCGGCCACTTACCGACACCTACCCGCGGCCACTTACCGGCACCTACCCGCGGCCACATTCTGAAGCATACATGGGGCAACTTACCAGCACTTAGCCGCGGCCACTTCCTCTCACCTACCCACAGCCACTTACCGGCACCTACCCGCGGCCACTTACCGGCACCTACCTGCGGCCACTTACCGGCACCTTCCCGCGGCCACTTACCGGCACCTAACCGCGGCCTCATACCGGCACCTACCCGCGGCCACTTACCGGCACCTACCCGCGGCCACATTCTGAAGCATACATGGGGCAATTTACCGGCACTTAGCCGCGGCCACTTCCTGTCACCTACCCACAGCCACTTACCGGCACCTACCCGCGGCCACTAACGCGCCCCTACCTGCGGCCACTAACGCACACCTATCCGCAACCATTTACCGGCACCTTCCTGCGGCCACTTACCGGCACCTACCCACGGCCACTTACCGGCACCTACCCGCGGCCACTTACCGGCACCTACCCGCGGCCACTTACCGGCACCTACCCGCAGCCACTTACCGGCACCTACCCGCGGCCACTTACCGGCACCTACCCGCGGCCACTTACCGGCACCTACCCACGGCCACTTACCGGCACCTACCCGCGGCCACTTACCGGCACCTACCTGCGGCCACTTACCGGCACCTTCCCGCGGCCACTTACCGGCACCTAACCGCGGCCTCATACCGGCACCTACCCGCGGCCACTTACCGGCACCTACCCGCAGCCACTTACCGGCACCTACCCGAGGCCACTTCCTCTCACCTACCCACAGCCACTTACCGGCACCTACCCGCGGCCACTTACCGGCACCTACCTGCGGCCACTTACCGGCACCTTCCCTCGGCCACTTACCGGCACCTAACCGCGGCCTCATACCGGCACCTACCCGCGGCCACTTACCGGCACCTACCCGCGGCCACATTCTGAAGCATACATGGGGCAACTTACCG
This sequence comes from Eleutherodactylus coqui, assembly GCF_035609145.1. Lineage (NCBI taxonomy): Eukaryota > Metazoa > Chordata > Amphibia > Anura > Eleutherodactylidae > Eleutherodactylus > Eleutherodactylus coqui. The sequence continues at coordinate 157,841 of NW_027102007.1, read as the reverse complement.
GCAATTAGCCGCGGCCACTTCCTGTCACCTACCCACAGCCACTTACCGGCACCTACCCGCGGCCACTAACGCGCCCCTACCTGCGGCCACTAACGCACACCTATCCGCAACCATTTACCGGCACCTTCCTGCGGCCACTTACCGGCACCTACCCACGGCCACTTACCGGCACCTACCCGCGGCCACTTACCGGCACCTACCCGCGGCCACTTACCGGCACCTACCCGCAGCCACTTACCGGCACCTACCCGCGGCCACTTACCGGCACCTACCCGCGGCCACTTACCGGCACCTACCCACGGCCACTTACCGGCACCTACCTGTGGCCACTTACCGGACCTACCCGCGGCCGCTTACCGGCACCTACCCGCAGCCACTTACCGGCACCTACCCGTGGCCACTTACTGGCACCTACCTGCGGCCACTTACCGGCACCTACCCGCGGCCACTTACCGGCACCTCTTCACGGCCACTTACCGGCACCTACCCGCGGCCACTTACCGGCAGCTACCCGCAGCCACTTACCGGCACCTACCCGCGGCCACTAACGCGCGCCTACCTGCGGCCACTAACGTGCACCTATCCGCAACCATTTACCGGCACCTACCCGTGGCCACTTACCGGCACCTACCAGTGGCCACTTACCGGCACCTACCCGCGGCCACTTACCGGCACCTACCAGTGGCCACTTACCGGCACCTACCCACGGCCACTTACCGGCACCTACCCGTGGCTACTTACCGGCACCTACCCGCGGCCACTTACCGGCACCTACCCGCGGCCACTTACCAGCACCTACCCGCAGCCACTTACCGGCACCTACCCGCGGCCACTTACCGGCACCTACCCGCGGCCACATTCTGTAACATACATGGGGCAACTTACCGGCACTTACCCGCGGCCACTTCCTGTCACCTACCCACAGCCACTTACCGGCACCTACCCGCAGCCACTAACGTGCCCCTACCTGCGGCCATTAACGCGCACCTATCCGCAACCATTTACCGGCACCTACCCACAGCTACTTACCGGCACCTACCCGCGGCCACTTACCGGCACCTACCCGCGGCCACATTCTGAAGCATACATGGGGCCAATTACCGGCACTTAGCCACGCCCACTGCCTGTCACCTACCCACAGCCACTTACCGGCACCTACCCGCAGCCACTAACGTGCCCCTACCTGCGGCCACTAACGCGCACCTATCCGCAACCATTTACCGGCACCTACCCACAGCTACTTACCGGCACCTACCCGCAGCCACTTACCGGCACCTACCCGCAGCTACTTACCGGCACCTACCCGCGGCCACTTACCGGCACCTACCCGCGGCCACTTACCGGCACCTACCCGCGGCCACTTACCGGCACCTACCCGCGGCCACATTCTGAAGCATACATGGGGCAACTTACCGGCACTTAGCCGCGGCCACTTCCTGTCATACACCAACAGCCACTTACCGGCACCTACCCGCAGCCACTAACGTGCCCCTACCTGCGGCCACTAACGCGCACCTATCCGCAACCATTTACCGGCACCTACCCACAGCTACTTACCGGCACTTAGCCGCGGCCACATTCTGAAGCATACATGGGGCAACTTACCGGCACTTAGCCACGCCCACTTCCTGTCACCTACCCACAGCCACTTACCGGCACCTACCCGCGGCCACTTACCGGCACCTACCCGCGGCCACTTACCGGCACCCACCCGCGGCCACTTACCGGCAATCACCCGCGGTCACATTCTGAAGCATACATGGGGCCAATTACCGGCACTTAGCCACGGCCACTTCCTGTCACCTACCCACAGCCACTTACCGGCACCTACCCGCGGCCACTAACGCGCCCCTACCTGCGGCCACGAACGCGCACCTATCCGCAACCATTTACCGGCACCTACCCGTGGCCACTTACCGGCACCTACCCACGGCCACTTACCGGCACCTACCCGCAGCCACTTACCGGCACCTACCCGCGGCCACTTACCGGCACCTACCCACGGCCACTTACCGGCGCCTACCCGCAGCCACTTACCGGCACCTACCTGCGGCCACTTACCGCCACCTACCCGCGGCCACTTACCGGCACCTACCCGCGGCCACTTACCGGCACCTACCCACGGCCACTTACCGGCACCTACCCGCAGCCACTAATGCGCCCCTACCTACGGCCAATAACGCGCACCTATCCGCAACCATTTACCGGCACCTACCCGCGGCCACTTTCCGGCACCTACCGGCGGCCACTTACCGGCACCTACCCGCGGCCACTTAACCAGCACCTACCCGCGGCCACTTACCGGCACCTACCCGCGGCCTCATTCTGAAGCATACATGGGGCAACTTACCGGCACTTAGCCGCGGCCACTACCTGTCACCTTCCCACAGCCACTTACCGGCACCTACCCGCAGCCACTAACGTGCCCCTACCTTCGGCCACTAACGCGCACCTATTCGCAACCATTTACCGGCACCTACCCACAGCTACTTACCGGCACCTACCCGCGGCCACTTACCGGCACCTACCCGCGGCCACATTCTGACGCATACATAGAGCGAATTACCGGCACTTAGCCACGACCACTTCCTGTCACCTACCCACAGCCACTTACCGACACCTACCCGCGGCCACTTACCGGCACCCACCCGCGGCCACTTACCGGCAATCACCCGCGGCCACATTCTGAAGCATACATGGGGCCAATTACCGGCACTTAGCCATGGCCACTTCCTGTCACCTACCCACAGCCACTTACCGGCACCTACCCGCGGCCACGAACGCGCCCCTACCTGCGGCCACTAACGCGCACCTATCCGCAACCATTTACCGGCACCTACCCGCGGCCACTTACCGGCACCTAACCGCGGCCTCATACCGGCACCTACCCGCGGCCACTTACCGGCACCTACCCGCGGCCACATTCTGAAGCATACATGGGGCAACTTACCGGCACTTAGCCGCGGCCACTTCCTCTCACCTACCCACAGCCACTTACCGACACCTACCCGCAGCCACTAACGTGCCCCTACCTGCAGCCACTAACGCGCACCTATCCGCAACCATTTACCGGCACCTACCCGTGGCCACCTACCGGCACCTACCCGTGGCCACTTACCGTCACCTACCCGCGGCCACTTACCGGCACCTACCCGCGGCCACTTACCGGCACCTACCCACGGCCACCTACCGGCACCTACCCACGGCCACTTACTGGCACCTACCCGCGGCCACTTACCGGCACCTACCCGCGGCCACTTACCGGCACCTACCCGCGGCCACATTCTGAAGCATACATGGGGCAACTTACCGGCACTTAGCCGCGGCCACTTCCTCTCACCTACCCACAGCCACTTACCGGCACCTACCCGCGGCCACTAACGCGCCCCTACCTGCGGCCACTAACGCGCACCTATCCGCAACCATTTACCGGCACCTACCTGCGGCCACTTAACGGCACCTACCCATGGACACTTACCGTCACCTACCTGCGGCCACTTACCGGCACCTACCCGTGGCCACTTACCGGCACCTACCCGCGGCCACTTACCGGCACCTACCTGCGGCCACTAACCGGCACCTACCCGCGGCCACTTACCGTCACCAAACCGCGGCCTCATACCGGCACCTACGCGCGGCCACTTACCGGCACCTACCCGCAGCCACTAACGTGCCCCTACCTGCAGCCACTAACGCGCACCTATCCGCAACCATTTACCGGCACCTACCCGTGGCCACTTACCGGCACCTACCCGTGGTCACTTACCGGCACCTACCCGCGGCCACTTACCGGCACCTACCCGTGGCCACTTACCGGCACCTACCCGCGGCCACTTACCGGCACCTACCCGCGGCCATTTACCGGCACCTACCTGCGGCCACTTACCGGCACCTACCCGCTGCCACTTACCGGCACCTACCCGCGGCCACTTACCGGCACCTACCCACAGCCACTTACCGGCACCTACCCGCAGCCACTTACCGGCACCTACCCGCGGCCACTTACCGGCACCAACCCGTGGCCACTTACCGGCACCTACCCACGGCCACTTACCGGCACCTACCCGCAGCCACTTACCGGCACCTACCCGCGGCCACTTACCGGCACCTACCCGCGGCCACTTACCGGCACCTACCCGCGGCCACTTACCGGCACCTACCCACAGCCACTTACCGGCACCTACCCGCAGCCACTTACCGGCACCTACCCGCGGCCACTTACCGGCACCAACCCGTGGCCACTTACCGGCACCTACCCACGGCCACTTACCGGCACCTACCCGGGGCCACTTCCTGTCACCTACCCACAGCCACTTACCGGCACCTACCCGCAGCCACTAACGTGCCCCTACCTTCGGCCACTAACGCGCACCTATCCGCAACCATTTACCGGCACCTACCCACAGCTACTTACCGGCACCTACTCGCAGCCACTTACCGGCACCTACCCGCGGCCACATTCTGAAGCGTACATGGAGCCAATTACCGGCACTTAGCCACGACCACTTCCTGTCACCTACCCACAGCCACTTACCGGCACCTACCCGCGGCCACTTACCGGCACCCACCCACGGCCACTTACCGGCAATCACCCGCGGCCACATTCTGAAGCATACATGGGGCCAATTACCGGCACTTAGCCACAGCCACTTCCTGTCACCTACCCACAGCCACTTACCGGCACCTACCCGCGGCCACTAACGCGCCCCTACCTGCGGCCACTAACGCGCACCTATCCGCAACCATTTACCGGCACCTACCCGCGGCCACTTACCGGCACCTAACCGCGGCCTCATACCGGCACCTACCCGCGGCCACTTACCGGCACCTACCCGCGGCCACTTTCTGAAGCATACATGGGGCAACTTACCGGCACTTAGCCGCGGCCACTTCCTCTCACCTACCCACAGCCACTTACCGGCACCTACCCGCAGCCACTTACCGGCACCTACCCGCGGCCACTTACCGGCACCAACCCGTGGCCACTTACCGGCACCTACCCACGGCCACTTACCGGCACCTACCCGCAGCCACTTACCGGCACCTACCCGCGGCCACTTACCGGCACCTACCCGCGGCCACTTACCGGCACCTACCCACAGCCACTTACCGGCACCTACCCGCAGCCACTTACCGGTACCTACCCGCGGCCACTTACCGGCACCAACCCGTGGCCACTTACCGGCACCTACCCACGGCCACTTACCGGCACCTACCCGGGGCCACTTCCTGTCACCTACCCACAGCCACTTACCGGCACCTACCCGCAGCCACTAACGTGCCCCTACCTTCGGCCACTAACGCGCACCTATCCGCAACCATTTACCGGCACCTACCCACAGCTACTTACCGGCACCTACTCGCGGCCACTTACCGGCACCTACCCGCGGCCACATTCTGAAGCGTACATGGAGCCAATTACCGGCACTTAGCCACGACCACTTCCTGTCACCTACCCACAGCCACTTACCGGCACCTACCCGCGGCTACTTACCGGCACCCACCCGCGGCCACTTACCGGCAATCACCCGCGGCCACATTCTGAAGCATACATGGGGCCAATTACCGGCACTTAGCCACAGCCACTTCCTGTCACCTACCCACAGCCACTTACCGGCACCTACCCGCGGCCACTAACGCGCCCCTACCTGCGGCCACTAACGCGCACCTATCCGCAACCATTTACCGGCACCTACCCGCGGCCACTTACCGGCACCTAACCGCGGCCTCATACCGGCACCTACCCGCGGCCACTTACCGGCACCTACCCGCGGCCACTTTCTGAAGCATACATGGGGCAACTTACCGGCACTTAGCCGCGGCCACTTCCTCTCACCTACCCACAGCCACTTACCGGCACCTACCCGCAGCCACTAACGTGCCCCTACCTGCAGCCACTAACGCGCACCTATCCGCAACCATTTACCGGCACCTACCCGTGGCCACCTACCGGCACCTACCCGTGGCCACTTACCGTCACCTAGCCGCGGCCACTTACCGGCACCTACCCGCGGCCACTTACCGGCACCTACCCGCGGCCACCTACCGGCACCTGCCCACGGCCACTTACTGGCACCTACCCGCGGCCACTTACCGGCACCTACCCGCGGCCACTTACCGGCACCTACCCGCGGCCACATTCTGAAGCATACATGGGGCAACTTACCGGCACTTAGCCGCGGCCACTTCCTCTCACCTACCCACAGCCACTTACCGGCACCTACCCGCGGCCACTAACGCGCCCCTACCTGCGGCCACTAACGCGCACCTATCCGCAACCATTTACCGGCACCTACCTGCGGCCACTTAACGGCACCTACCCATGGACACTTACCGTCACCTACCTGCGGCCACTTATCGGCACCTACCCGTGGCCACTTACCGGCACCTACCCGCGGCCACTTACCGGCACCTACCTGCAGCCACTAACCGGCACCTACCCGCGGCCACTTACCGTCACCAAACCGCGGCCTCATACCGGCACCTACCCGCGGCCACTTACCGGCACCTACCCGCAGCCACTAACGTGCCCCTACCTGCAGCCACTAACGCGCACCTATCCGCAACCATTTACCGGCACCTACCCGTGGCCACTTACCGGCACCTACCCGTGGTCACTTACCGGCACCTACCCGCGGCCACTTACCGGCACCTACCCGTGGCCACTTACCGGCACCTACCCGCGGCCACTTACCGGCACCTACCCGCGGCCATTTACCGGCACCTACCCGCGGCCACTTACCGGCACCTACCCGCGGCCACTTACCGGCACCTACCCACGGCCACTTACCGGCACCTACCCACGGCCACTTACCGGCACCTACCCGCAGCCACTTGCCGCTACCTACCCACAGCTACATACCGGCACCTACCCGCGGCCACTTACCGGCACCTACCCACAGCTACTTACCGGCACCTACCCGCGGCCACTTACCGGCACCTACCCGCAGCCACTTACCGGCACCTACCCGCGGCCACTTACCGGCACCTACCCGCAGCCACTTACCGGCACCTACCCACGGCCATTTACCGGCACCTACCCGCGGCCACTTACCGGCACCTTCCCGCGGCCACATTCTGAAGCATTCATGGGGCAACTTACCGGCACTTAGCCGCGGCCACTTCCTGTCACCTACCCACAGCCACTTACCGGCACCTACCCGCAGCCACTAACGTGCCCCTACCTGCGGCCACTAACGCGCACCTATCCGCAACCATTTACCGGCACCTACCCACAGCTACTTACCGGCACCTACCCGCGGCCACTTACCGGCACCTACCCGCGGCCACTAACGCGCCCCTACCTGCGGCCACTAACGCGCACCTATCCGCAACCATTTACCGCCACCTACCCGTGGCCACTTACCGGCACCTACCCTCGGCCACTTACCGGCACCTACCCGCGGCCACTTATCGGCACCTACCCGTGTCCACTTACCGGCACCTACCCGTGGTCACTTACCGGCACCTACCCGCGGCCACTTACCGGCACCTACCCGTGGCCACTTACCGGCACCTACCCGCGGCCACTTACCGGCACCTACCCGCGGCCACTCACCGGCACCTACCCACAGCTACTTACCGGCACCTACCCGCGGCCACTTACCGGCACCTACCCGCGGCCACTTACCGGCACCTACCCGTGTCCACTTAGCGGCACCTACCCGTGGCCACTTACCAGCACCTACCCGCGGCCACTTACCGACACCCACCCGCGGCCACTTACCGGCACCTACCCGCAGCCACTTACCAGCACCTACCCGCGGCCACTTACCGACACCTACCCGCGGCCACTTACCGGCACCTACCCGCGGCCACATTCTGAAGCATACATGGGGCAACTTACCAGCACTTAGCCGCGGCCACTTCCTCTCACCTACCCACAGCCACTTACCGGCACCTACCCGCGGCCACTTACCGGCACCTACCTGCGGCCACTTACCGGCACCTTCCCGCGGCCACTTACCGGCACCTAACCGCGGCCACTTACCGGCACCTACCCGCGGCCACTTACCGGCACCTACCCGCGGCCACATTCTGAAGCATACATGGGGCAACTTACCGGCACTTAGCCGCGGCCACTTCCTGTCACCTACCCACAGCCACTTACCGGCACCTACCCGCGGCCACTAACGCGCCCCTACCTGCGGCCACTAACGCACACCTATCCGCAACCATTTACCGGCACCTTCCTGCGGCCACTTACCGGCACCTACCCACGGCCACTTACCGGCACCTACCCGCGGCCACTTACCGGCACCTACCCGCGGCCACTTACCGGCACCTAACCGCGGCCTCATACCGGCACCTACCCGCGGCCACTTACCGGCACCTACCCGCAGCCACTTACCGGCACCTACCCGCGGCCACTTACCGGCACCTACCCGCGGCCACTTCCTCTCACCTACCCACAGCCACTTACCGGCACCTACCCGTGGCCACTTACCGGCACCTACCTGCGGCCACTTACCGGCACCTTCCCGCGGCCACTTACCAGCACCTAACCGCGGCCTCATACCGGCACCTACCCGCGGCCACTTACCGGCACCTACCCGCGGCCACATTCTGAAGCATACATGGGGCAACTTACCGGCACTTAGCCGCGGCCACTTCCTGTCACCTACCCACAGCCACTTACCGGCACCTACCCGCGGCCACTAACGCGCCCCTACCTGCGGCCACTAACGCACACCTATCCGCAACCATTTACCGGAACCTTCCTGCGGCCACTTACCGGCACCTACCCACGGCCACTTACCGGCACCTACCCGCGGCCACTTACCGGCACCTACCCGCGGCCACTTACCGGCACCTACCCGCAGCCACTTACCGGCACCTACCCGCGGCCACTTACCGGCACCTACCCGCGGCCACTTACCGGCACCTACCCACGGCCACTTACCGGCACCTACCTGTGGCCACTTACCGGACCTACCCGCGGCCGCTTACCGGCACCTACCCGCAGCCACTTACCGGCACCTACCCGTGGCCACTTACTGGCACCTACCTGCGGCCACTTACCGGCACCTACCCGCGGCCACTTACCGGCACCTCTTCACGGCCACTTACCGGCACCTACCCGCGGCCACTTACCGGCAGCTACCCGCAGCCACTTACCGGCACCTACCCGCGGCCACTAACGCGCGCCTACCTGCGGCCACTAACGTGCACCTATACGCAACCATTTACCGGCACCTACCCGTGGCCACTTACCGGCACCTACCAGTGGCCACTTACCGGCACCTACCCGCGGCCACTTACCGGCACCTACCCACGGCCACTTACCGGCACCTACCCACGGCCACTTACCGGCACCTACCCACGGCCACTTACCGACACCTACCCGCGGCCACTTACCGGCACCTATCCGCGGCCACATTCTGAAGCATACATGGGGCAACTTACCGGCACTTAGCCGCGGCCACTTCCTGTCACCTACCCACAGCCACTTACCGGCACCTATCCGCAACCATTTACCGGCACCTACCCACAGCTACTTACCGGCACCTACCCGCGGCCACTTACCGGCACCTACCCGCGGCCACTTACCGGCACCTAACCGCGGCCACTTACCGGCACCTACCCACAGCCACTTACCGGCACCTACCCGCAGCCACTAACGCGCCCCTACCTGCGGCCAATAACGCGCACCTATCCGCAACCATTTACCGGCACCTACCCACGGCCACTTACCGGCACCTACCCGCGGCCACTTACCGGCACCTACCCGCGGCCACTTACCGGCACCTACCCACAGCCACTTACCGGCATCTACCCGCAGCCACTAACGCGCCCCTACCTGCGGCCAATAACGCGCACCTATCCGCAACCATTTACTGGCACCTACCCACGGCCACTTACCGGCACCTACCCGCGGCCACTTACCGGCACCTACCCGCGGCCACTTACCGGCCCCAACCCGTGGCCACTTACCGGCACCTACCCACGGCCACTTACCGGCACCTACCCGCAGCCACTAACCGGCACCTACCCACGGCCACTTACCGGCACCTACCCGCGGCCACTTACCGGCACCTACCCGCGGCCACTTACCGGCACCTACCCGCAGCCACTTACCGGCACCTACCCGGGGCCACTTACCGGCACCTACCCGCGGCCACTTACCGGCACCTACCCGCGGCCACTTACCGGCACCTACCCGCGGCCACTTACCGGCACCTACCCGCAGCCACTTACCGGCACCTACCCGCGGCCACTAACGCGCCCCTACCTGCGGCCACTAACGCGCACCTATCCGCAACCATTTACCGGCACCTACCCGTGGCCACTTACTGGCACCTACCCGTAGCCACTTACCGGCACCTACCCGCGGCCACTTACCGGCACCTACCCGCGGCCACTTACCGGCACCTACCCACGGCCACTAACCGGCACCTACCCGCGGCCACTAACCGGCACCTCCCCGCAGCCACTTACCGGCACCTACCCGCGGCCACTTACCGACACCTACCCGCGGCCACTTACCGGCGCCTACCCGCGGCCACTTACCGGCACCTACCCGCGGCCACTTACCGGCACCTACCCACGGCTACTTACCGGCACCTACCCGCGGCCACTTACCGGCACATACCCACGGCCACTTACCGGCACCTACCCGCGGCCACTTACCGGCACCTACCCGCAGCCACTTACCAGCACCTACCCGCGGCCATTTACCGGCACCTACCCGCGGCCAAATTCTGTAACATACATGGGGCAACTTACCGGCACTTAGCCGCGGCCACTTCCTGTCACCTACCCACAGCCACTTACCGGCACCTACCCGCAGCCACTAACGTGCCCCTACCTGCGGCCACAAACGCGCACCTATCCGCAACCATTTACCGGCACCTACCCACAGCTACTTACCGGCACCGACCCGCGGCCACTTACCGGCACCTACCCGCGGCCACATTCTGAAGCATACATGGGGCCAATTACCGGCACTTAGCCACGCCCACTTCCTGTCACCTACCCACAGCCACTTACCGGCACTTACCCGCGGCCACTTACCGGCACCCACCCGCGGCCACTTATCGGCAATCACCCGCGGCCAAATTCTGAAGCATACATGGGGCCAATTACCGGCACTTAGCCACGGCCACTTCCTGTCACCTACCCACAGCCACTTACCGGCACCTACCCACGCCCACTTACCGGCACCTACCCGCGGCCACTTACCGGCACCTACCCGCGGCCACTTACTGGCACCTAACCGCGGCCACTTACCGGCACCTACCCGCGGCCACTTACCGGCACCTACCCGCAGCCACTTTCTGGCACCTACCTGCGGCCACTTACCGGCACCTACCCGCGGCCACTCACCGGCACCTACCCGCGGCCACTTATCGGCACCTACCCGCAGCCACTTACCGGCACCTACCCGCAGCTTCTTACCGGCACCTACCCGCGGCCACTTACCGGCACCTACCCGCGGCCACTTACCGGCACCTACCCGCGGCCACTTACCGGCACCTAACCACGGCCACTTACCGGCACCTAACCGCGGCCTCATACCGGCACCTACCCGCGGCCACTTACCGGCACCTACCCGCGGCCACATTCTGAAGCATACATGGGGCAACTTACCAGGACTTAGCCGCGGCCACTTCCTCTCACCTACCCACAGCCACTTACCGGCACCTACCCGCAGCCACTAACGTGCCCCTATCTGCAGCCACTAACGTGCACCTATCCGCAACCATTTACCGGCACCTACCCGTGGCCACTTACCGGCACCTACCCGCGGCCACTTACCGGCACCTACCCGCGGCCACTTACCGGCACCTACCCGCGGCCACTTACCGGCACCTACCCGCGGCCACTTACCAGCACCTACCCGCAGCCACTTACCGGCACCTACCCGCGGCCATTTACCGGCACCTACCCGCGGCCACTTACCGGCACCTACGCGCGGCCACATTCTGAAGCATACATGGGGCAACTTACCGGCACTTAGCCGCGGCCACTTCCTGTCACCTATCCACAGCCACTTACCGGCATCTACCCGCGGCCACTAACGCGCCCCTACCTGCGGCCACTAACGCGCACCCATCCGCAACCATTTACCGGCACCTACCTGCAGCCACTTACCGTCACCTACCCATGGACACTTACCGGCACCTACCTGCGGCCACTTACCGGCACCTACCTGTGGCCACTTACCGTCACCTACCCGCGGCCACTTACCGGCACCTACCTGCGGCCACTTACCGGCACCTACCCGCGGCCACTTACCGGCACCTACCCGCAGCCACTTACCGGCACCTACCCGCGGCCACTTACCGGCACCTACCCGCGGCCACTTACCGGCACCTACCTGCGGCCACATTCTGAAGCATACATGGGGCAACTTACCAGCACTTAGCCGCGGCCACTTCCTCTCACCTACCCACAGCCACTTACCGGCACCTACCCGCGGCCACTTACCGGCACCTACCCACGGCCACTTACCGGCACCTACCCGCGGCCACTTACCGGCACCTACCTGCGGCCACTTACCGGCACCTACCCGCGGCCACTTACCGGCACCTACCCGCGGCCACATTCTGAAGCATGCATGGGGCAACTTACCGGCACTTAGCCGCGGCCACTTCCTCTCACCTACCCACAGCCACTTACCGGCACCTAACCGCGGTCTCATACCGGCACCTACCCGCGGCCACTTACCGGCACCTACCCGCGGCCACATTCTGAAGCATGCATGGGGCAACTTACCGGCACTTAGCCGCGGCCACTTCCTCTCACCTACCCACAGCCACTTACCGGCAACTACCCGCAGCCACTAACGTGCCCCTACCTGCAGCCACTAACGCGCACCTATCCGCAACCATTTACCGGCACCTACCCGTGGCCACTTACCGGCACCTACCCGTGGCCACTTACCGGCACCTACCCGCGGCCACTTACCGGCACCTACCCGCGGCCACTTACCGGCACCTACACGAGGCCACTTACCGGCACCGACCCACGGCCACTTACCGGCACCTAACCGCGGCCACTTACCGGCACCTACCCGCAGCCACTTACCGGCACCTACCCGCGGCCACTTACCGGCACCTACCCGCGGCCACTTACCGGCACCTACCCGCGGCCACATTCTGAAGCATACATGGGGCAACTTACCGGCACTTAGCCGCGGCCACTTCCTGTCACCTACCCACAGCCACTTACCGGCACCTACCCGCGGCCACTAACGCGCCCCTACCTGCGGCCACTAACGCGCACCTATCCGCAACCATTTACCGGCACCTACCTGCGGCCACTTACCGGCACCTACCCATGGACACTTACCGGCACCTACCTGCGGCCACTTACCGGCACCTACCTGTGGCCACTTACCGGCACCTACCTGCGGCCACTTACCGGCACCTACCTGCGGCCACTTACCGGCACCTACCCGCGGCCACATTCTGAAGCATACATGGGGCAACTTACCGGCACTTAGCCGCGGCCACTTCCTGTCACCTACCCACAGCCACTTACCGGCACCTACCCGCGGCCACTAACGCGTCCCTACCTGCGGCCACTAACGCGCACCTATCCGCAACCATTTACCGGCACCTACCTGCGGCCACTTACCGGCACCTACCCATGGACACTTACCGGCACCTACCTGCAGCCACTTACCGGCACCTACCCGTGGCCACTTACCGGCACCTACCCGCGGCCACTTACCGGCACCTACCTGCGGCCACTTACCGGCACCTACCCGCTGCCACTTACCGGCACCTACCCGCGGCCACTTACCGGCACCTACCCGCGACCACATTCTGAAGTATACATGGGGCAACTTACCGGCACTTAGCCGCGGCCACTTCCTCTCACCTACCCACAGCCACTTACCGGCACCTACCCGCAGCCACTAACGTGCCCCTACCTGCAGCCACTAACGCGCACCTATCCGCAACCATTTACCGGCACCTACCCGTGGCCACTTACCGGCACCTACCCACGGCCACTTACCGGCACCTACCCACGGCCACTTACCGGCACCTACCCGCGGCCACTTACCGGCACCTACCCGCGGCCACTTACCGGCACCTACCCACGGCCATTTACCGGCACCTACCCGCGGCCTCTTACCGGCACCTACCCGCAGCCACTTACCGGCACCTACCCGCGGCCACTTACCGGCACCTACCCGCGGCCACATTCTGAAGCATACATGGGGCAACTTACCTGCACTTAGCCGCGGGCACTCCCTGTCACCTACCCACAGCCACTTACCGGCACCTACCCGCAGCCACTAACGTGCCCCTACCTACGGCCACTAACGCGCACGTATCCGCAACCATTTACCGGCACCTACCCACAGCTACTTACCGGCACCTACCCGCGGCCACTTACCGGCACCTACCCGTGGCCACTAACCAGCACCTACCCGCGGCCACTTACCGGCACCTACCTGTGGCCACTTACCGGCACCTGCCCGCGGCCACTTACCGGCACCTACCTGCGGCCACTTACCGGCACCTACCCGCTGCCACTTACCGGCACCTACCCGCGGCCACTTACCGGCACCTACCCGCGACCACATTCTGAAGCATACATGGGGCAACTTACCGGCACTTATCCGCGGCCACTTCCTCTCACCTACCCACAGCCACTTACCGGCACCTACCCGCAGCCACTAACGTGCCCCTACCTGCGGCCACTAACGCGCACCTATCCGCAACCATTTACCGGCACCTACCCACAGCTACTTACCGGCACCTACCCGCGGCCACTTACCGGCACCTACCCGTGGCCACTAACCAGCACCTACCCGCGGCCACTTACCGGCACCTACCCACGGCCACTTACCGGCACCTACCCGCAGCCACATTCTGAAGCATACATGGGGCCAATTACCGGCACTTAGCCACGGCCACTTCCTGTCACCTTCCCACAGCCACTTACCGGCACCTACCCACGGCCACTAACGCGCCCCTACCTGCGGCCACTAACGCGCACGTATCCGCAACCATTTACCGGCACCTACCCGCGGCCACTAACCGGCAACCTAACCGTGGACACTTACCGGCACCTACCCGCGGCCACTTACCGGCACCTACCCGCGGCCACATTCTGAAGCATACATGGGGCAACTTACCGGCACTTAGCCGCGGCCACTTCCTGTCACCTACCCACAGCCACTTACCGGCACCTACCCGCGGCCACTAACGCGCCCCTACCTGCGGCCACTAACGCGCACCTATCCGCAACCATTTACCGGCACCTACCTGCGGCCACTTACCGGCACCTACCCATGGACACTTACCGGCACCTACCTGCGGCCACTTACCGGCACCTACCCGTGGCCACTTACCGGCACCTACCCGCGGCCACTTACCGGCACCTACCTGCGGCCACTTACCGGCACCTACCCGCTGCCACTTACCGGCACCTACCCGCGGCCACTTATCGGCACCTACCCGCGACCACATTCTGAAGCATACATGGGGCAACTTACCGGCACTTAGCCGCGGCCACTTCCTCTCACCTACCCACAGCCACTTACCGGCACCTACCCGCAGCCACTAACGTGCCCCTACCTGCAGCCACTAACGCGCACCTATCCGCAACCATTTACCGGCACCTACCCGTGGCCACTTACCGGCACCTACCCACGGCCACTTACCGGCACCTACCCACGGCCACTTACCGGCACCTACCCGCGGCCACTTACCGGCACCTACCCACGGCCACTTACCGGCACCTACCCGCGGCCACTTACCGGCACCTACCCGCAGCCACTAACGTGCCCCTACCTGCAGCCACTAACGCGCACCTATCCGCAACCATTTACCGGCACCTACCCGTGGCCACTTACCAGCACCTACCCGTGGACACTTACCGGCACCTACCTGCGGCCACTTACCGGCACCTACCCGCGGCCACTAACCAGCACCTACCCGCGGCCACTTACCGGCACCTACCCACGGCCACTTACCGGCACCTACCCGCGGCCACTTACCGGCACCTACCCGCGGCCACTTACCGGTACCTACCCGCAGCCACTTACCGGCACCTACCCGCGGCCACTTACCGGCAACTACCCACGGCCACTTACCGGCACCTACCCGCGGCCACATTCTGAAGCATACATGGGGCAACTTACCGGCACTTAGCCGCGGCCACTTCCTGTCACCTATCCACAGCCACTTACCGGCACCTACCCGCGGCCACTAACGCGCCCCTACCTGCGGCCACTAACGCGCACCTATCCGCAACCATTTACCGGCACCTACCTGCGGCCACTTACCGTCACCTACCCATGGACACTTACCGGCACCTACCTGCGGCCACTTACCGGCACCTACCCGCGGCCACTTACCGGCACCTACCCGCGGCCACTTACCGGCACCTACCCGCGACCACATTCTGAAGCATACATGGGGCAACTTACCGGCACTTATCCGCGGCCACTTCCTCTCACCTACCCACAGCCACTTACCGGCACCTACCCGCAGCCACTAACGTGCCCCTACCTGCGGCCACTAACGCGCACCTATCCGCAACCATTTACCGGCACCTACCCACAGCTACTTACCGGCACCTACCCGCGGCCACTTACCGGCACCTACCCGTGGCCACTAACCAGCACCTACCCGCGGCCACTTACCGGCACCTACCCACGGCCACTTACCGGCACCTACCCGCAGCCACATTCTGAAGCATACATGGGGCCAATTACCGGCACTTAGCCACGGCCACTTCCTGTCACCTTCCCACAGCCACTTACCGGCACCTACCCACGGCCACTAACGCGCCCCTACCTGCGGCCACTAACGCGCACGTATCCGCAACCATTTACCGGCACCTACCCGCGGCCACTAACCGGCAACCTAACCGTGGACACTTACCGGCACCTACCCGCGGCCACTTACCGGCACCTACCCGCGGCCACATTCTGAAGCATACATGGGGCAACTTACCGGCACTTAGCCGCGGCCACTTCCTGTCACCTACCCACAGCCACTTACCGGCACCTACCCGCGGCCACTAACGCGCCCCTACCTGCGGCCACTAACGCGCACCTATCCGCAACCATTTACCGGCACCTACCTGCGGCCACTTACCGGCACCTACCCATGGACACTTACCGGCACCTACCTGCGGCCACTTACCGGCACCTACCCGTGGCCACTTACCGGCACCTACCCGCGGCCACTTACCGGCACCTACCTGCGGCCACTTACCGGCACCTACCCGCTGCCACTTACCGGCACCTACCCGCGGCCACTTATCGGCACCTACCCGCGACCACATTCTGAAGCATACATGGGGCAACTTACCGGCACTTAGCCGCGGCCACTTCCTCTCACCTACCCACAGCCACTTACCGGCACCTACCCGCAGCCACTAACGTGCCCCTACCTGCAGCCACTAACGCGCACCTATCCGCAACCATTTACCGGCACCTACCCGTGGCCACTTACCGGCACCTACCCACGGCCACTTACCGGCACCTACCCACGGCCACTTACCGGCACCTACCCGCGGCCACTTACCGGCACCTACCCACGGCCACTTACCGGCACCTACCCGCGGCCACTTACCGGCACCTACCCGCAGCCACTAACGTGCCCCTACCTGCAGCCACTAACGCGCACCTATCCGCAACCATTTACCGGCACCTACCCGTGGCCACTTACCAGCACCTACCCGTGGACACTTACCGGCACCTACCTGCGGCCACTTACCGGCACCTACCCGCGGCCACTAACCAGCACCTACCCGCGGCCACTTACCGGCACCTACCCACGGCCACTTACCGGCACCTACCCGCGGCCACTTACCGGCACCTACCCGCGGCCACTTACCGGTACCTACCCGCAGCCACTTACCGGCACCTACCCGCGGCCACTTACCGGCAACTACCCACGGCCACTTACCGGCACCTACCCGCGGCCACATTCTGAAGCATACATGGGGCAACTTACCGGCACTTAGCCGCGGCCACTTCCTGTCACCTATCCACAGCCACTTACCGGCACCTACCCGCGGCCACTAACGCGCCCCTACCTGCGGCCACTAACGCGCACCTATCCGCAACCATTTACCGGCACCTACCTGCGGCCACTTACCGTCACCTACCCATGGACACTTACCGGCACCTACCTGCGGCCACTTACCGGCACCTACCCGCGGCCACTTACCGGCACCTACCCGCGGCCACTTACCGGCACCTACCCGCGACCACATTCTGAAGCATACATGGGGCAACTTACCGGCACTTATCCGCGGCCACTTCCTCTCACCTACCCACAGCCACTTACCGGCACCTACCCGCAGCCACTAACGTGCCCCTACCTGCGGCCACTAACGCGCACCTATCCGCAACCATTTACCGGCACCTACCCACAGCTACTTACCGGCACCTACCCGCGGCCACTTACCGGCACCTACCCGTGGCCACTAACCAGCACCTACCCGCGGCCACTTACCGGCACCTACCCACGGCCACTTACCGGCACCTACCCGCAGCCACATTCTGAAGCATACATGGGGCCAATTACCGGCACTTAGCCACGGCCACTTCCTGTCACCTTCCCACAGCCACTTACCGGCACCTACCCACGGCCACTAACGCGCCCCTACCTGTGGCCACTAACGCGCACGTATCCGCAACCATTTACCGGCACCTACCCGCGGCCACTAACCGGCAACCTAACCGTGGACACTTACCGGCACCTACCCGCGGCCACTTACCGGCACCTACCCGCGGCCACATTCTGAAGCATACATGGGGCAACTTACCGGCACTTAGCCCGCGGCCACTTCCTGTCACCTACCCACAGCCACTTACCTGCACCTACCCCGCGGCCACTAACGCGCCCCTACCTGCGGCCACTAACGCGCACCTATCCGCAACCATTTACCGGCACCTACCTGCGGCCACTTACCGGCACCTACCCATGGACACTTACCGGCACCTACCTGCGGCCACTTACCGGCACCTACCCGTGGCCACTTACCGGCACCTACCCGCGGCCACTTACCGGCACCTACCTGCGGCCACTTACCGGCACCTACCCGCTGCCACTTACCGGCACCTACCCGCGGCCACTTATCGGCACCTACCCGCGACCACATTCTGAAGCATACATGGGGCAACTTACCGGCACTTAGCCGCGGCCACTTCCTCTCACCTACCCACAGCCACTTACCGCACCTACCCGCAGCCACTAACGTGCCCCTACCTGCAGCCACTAACGCGCACCTATCCGCAACCATTTACCGGTACCTACCCGTGGCCACTTACCGGCACCTACCCGCGGCCACTTACCGGCACCTACCCGCGGCCACTTACCGGTACCTACCCGCAGCCACTTACCGGCACCTACCCGCGGCCACTTACCGGCAACTACCCACGGCCACTTACCGGCACCTACCCGCGGCCACATTCTGAAGCATACATGGGGCAACTTACCGGCACTTAGCCGCGGCCACTTCCTGTCACCTATCCACAGCCACTTACCGGCACCTACCCGCGGCCACTAACGCGCCCCTACCTGCGGCCACTAACGCGCACCTATCCGCAACCATTTACCGGCACCTACCTGCGGCCACTTACCGTCACCTACCCATGGACACTTACCGGCACCTACCTGCGGCCACTTACCGGCACCTACCCGCGGCCACTTACCGGCACCTACCCGCGGCCACTTACCGGCACCTACCCGCGGCCACATTCTGAAGCATACATGGGGCAACTTACCGGCACTTAGCCGCGGCCACTTCCTCTCACCTACCCACAGCCACTTACCGGCACCTACGCGCGGCCACTTACCGGCACCTACCTGCGGCCACTTACCGGCACCTACCCGCGGCCACTTACCGGCACCTAACCGCGGCCTCATACCGGCACCTACCCGCGGCCACTAACGTGCCCCTACCTGCGGCCACTAACGCGCACCTATCCACAACCATTTACCGGCACCTACCCACAGCTACTTACCGGCACTTAGCCGCGGCCACATTCTGAAGCATACATGGGGCCAATTACCGGCACTTAGCCACGGCCACTTCCTGTCACCTACCCACAGCCACTTACCGGCACCTACCCGCGGCCACTAACGCGCCCTTACCTGCGGCCACTAACGCGCACCTATCCGCAACAATTTACCGGCACCTACCCGCGGCCACTTACCGGCACCTACCCGTGGCCACTTACCGGCACCTACCCACGGCCACTTACCGGCACCTACCCGCGGCCACTTACCGGCACCTACCCGCAGCCACTTACCGGCACCTACCCGCGGCCACTTACCGGCACCTACCCACGGCCACTAACCGGCACCTACCCGCGGCCACTTACCGGCACCTACCCACGGCTACTTACCGGCACCTACCCACGGCTACTTACCGGCACCTACCCGCGGCCACTTACCGGCACCTACCCACAGCCACTTACCGGCACCTACCCACAGCCACTTACCGGCACCTACCCACAGCTACTTACCGGCACCTACCCGCGGCCACTTAGCGGCACCTACCCGCGGCCACTTACCGTCACCTACCCGCGGCCACTTACCGGCACCTACCCGCGGCCACTTACCGCCACCTACCCGCCGCCACTTACCGGCACCTTTCCGCGGCCACATTCTGTAACATACATGGGGCAACTTACCGGCACTTAGCCGCGGCCACTTCCCGTCACCTACCCACAGCCACTTACCGGCACCTACCCGCAGCCACTAACGTGCCCCTACCTGCGGCCACTAACGCGCACCTATACGCAACCATTTACCGGCACCTACCCACAGCTACTTACCGGCACCTACCCGCGGCCACATACCGGCACCTACCCGCGGCCACATTCTGAAGCATACATGGGGCCAATTACCGGCACTTAGCCACGCCCACTTCCTGTCACCTACCCACAGCCACTTACCGGCACCTACCCGCGGCCACTTACTGGCACCCACCCGCGGCCACTTAACGGCAATCACCTGCGGCCACATTCTGAAGCATACATGGGGCCAATTACCGGCACTTAGCCACGGCCACTTCCTGTCACCTACCCACAGCCACTTACCGGCACCTACCCGCGGCCACTAACGCGCCCCTACCTGCGGCCACTAACGCGCCCCTACCTGCGGCCACTAATGCGCACCTATCCGCAACCATTTACCGGCACCTACCCGTGGCCACTTACCGGCACCTACCCGTGGCCACTTACCGGCACCTACCCGCGGCCACTTACAGGCACCTACCTGCGGCCACTTACCGGCACCTACCCACGCCCACTTACCGGCACCTACCCGCGGCCACTTACCGGCACCTACCCGCGGCCACTTACTGGCACCTAACCGCAGCCACTTACCGGCACCTACCCACAGCTACTTACCGGTACCTACCCGCGGCCACTTACCGGCACCTACCCGCGGCCACTTACCGTCACCTACCCGCGGCCACTTACCGGCACCTACCCACAGCCACTTTCCGGCACCTACCCACAGCCACTTACCGGCACCTACCCGCAGCCACTAACGCGCCCCTACCTGCGTCCAATAACGCGCACCTATCCACAACCATTTACCGGCACCTACCCACGGCCACTTACCGGCACCTACCCGCGGTCACTTACCGGCACCTACCCGCGGCCACTTACCGGCACCTACCCGCGGCCACTTGCCGGCACCTACCCGCAGCCACTAACGTGCCCCTACCTGCAGCCACTAACGCGCACCTATCCGCAACCATTTACCGACACCTACCCGTGGCCACTTACCGGCACCTACCCGTGGCCACTTACCGGCACCTACCCGCGGCCACTTACCGGCACCTACCCGTGGCCACTTACCGGCACCTACCCGCGGCCACTTACCGACACCTAACCGCGGCCTCATACCGGCACCTACCCGCGGCCACTAACGTGCCCCTACCTGCGGCCACTAACGCGCACCTATCCACAACCATTTACCGGCACCTACCCACAGCTACTTACCGGCACTTAGCCGCGGCCACATTCTGAAGCATACATGGGGCCAATTACCGGCACTTAGCCACGGCCACTTCCTGTCACCTACCCACAGCCACTTACCGGCACCTACCCGCGGCCACTAACGCGCCCTTACCTGCGGCCACTAACGCGCACCTATCCGCAACAATTTACCGGCACCTACCCGCGGCCACTTACCGGCACCTACCCGTGGCCACTTACCGGCACCTACCCACGGCCACTTACCGGCACCTACCCGCGGCCACTTACCGGCACCTACCCGCAGCCACTTACCGGCACCTACCCGCGGCCACTTACCGGCACCTACCCACGGCCACTAACCGGCACCTACCCGTGGCCACTTACCGGCACCTACCCACGGCTACTTACCGGCACCTACCCACGGCTACTTACCGGCACCTACCCGCGGCCACTTACCGGCACCTACCCACAGCCACTTACCGGCACCTACCCACAGCCACTTACCGGCACCTACCCACAGCTACTTACCGGCACCTACCCGCGGCCACTTAGCGGCACCTACCCGCGGCCACTTACCGTCACCTACCCGCGGCCACTTACCGCCACCTACCCGCCGCCACTTACCGGCACCTACCCGCGGCCACATTCTGTAACATACATGGGGCAACTTACCGGCACTTAGCCGCGGCCACTTCCCGTCACCTACCCACAGCCACTTACCGGCACCTACCCGCAGCCACTAACGTGCCCCTACCTGCGGCCACTAACGCGCACCTATACGCAACCATTTACCGGCACCTACCCACAGCTACTTACCGGCACCTACCCGCGGCCACTTACCGGCACCTACCCGCGGCCACATTCTGAAGCATACATGGGGCCAATTACCGGCACTTAGCCACGCCCACTTCCTGTCACCTACCCACAGCCACTTACCGGCACCTACCCGCGGCCACTTACTGGCACCCACCCGCGGCCACTTAACGGCAATCACCCGCAGCCACATTCTGAAGCATACATGGGGCCAATTACCGGCACTTAGCCACGGCCACTTCCTGTCACCTACCCACAGCCACTTACCGGCACCTACCCGCGGCCACTAACGCGCCCCTACCTGCGGCCACTAACGCGCCCCTACCTGCGGCCACTAATGCGCACCTATCCGCAACCATTTACCGGCACCTACCCGTGGCCACTTACCGGCACCTACCCGTGGCCACTTACCGGCACCTACCCGCGGCCACTTACCGGCACCTACCTGCGGCCACTTACCGGCACCTACCCACGCCCACTTACCGGCACCTACCCGCGGCCACTTACCGGCACCTACCCGCGGCCACTTACTGGCACCTAACCGCAGCCACTTACCGGCACCTACCCACAGCTACTTACCGGTACCTACCCGCGGCCACTTACCGGCACCTACCCGCGGCCACTTACCGTCACCTACCTGCGGCCACTTACCGGCACCTACCCACAGCCACTTACCGGCACCTACCCACAGCCACTTACCGGCACCTACCCGCAGCCACTAACGCGCCCCTACCTGCGGCCAATAACGCGCACCTATCCGCAACCATTTACCGGCACCTACCCACGGCCACTTACCGGCACCTACCCGCGGTCACTTACCGGCACCTACCCGCGGCCACTTACCGGCACCTACCCGCGGCCACTTACCGGCACCTACCCGCAGCCACTAACGTGCCCCTACCTGCAGCCACTAACGCGCACCTATCCGCAACCATTTACCGGCACCTACCCGTGGCCACTTACCGGCACCTACCCGTGGCCACTTACCGGCACCTACCCGCGGCCACTTACCGGCACCTACCCGTGGCCACTTACCGGCACCTACCCGCGGCCACTTACCGACACCTAACCGCGGCCTCATACCGGCACCTACCCGCGGCCACTAACGTGCCCCTACCTGCGGCCACTAACGCGCACCTATCCACAACCATTTACCGGCACCTACCCACAGCTACTTACCGGCACTTAGCCGCGGCCACATTCTGAAGCATACATGGGGCCAATTACCGGCACTTAGCCACGGCCACTTCCTGTCACCTACCCACAGCCACTTACCGGCACCTACCCGCGGCCACTAACGCGCCCTTACCTGCGGCCACTAACGCGCACCTATCCGCAACAATTTACCGGCACCTACCCGCAGCCACTTACCGGCACCTACCCGTGGCCACTTACCGGCACCTACCCACGGCCACTTACCGGCACCTACCCGCGGCCACTTACCGGCACCTACCCGCGGCCACTTACCGGCACCTACCCGCGGCCACTTACCGGCACCTACCCACGGCCACTAACCGGCACCTACCCGTGGCCACTTACCGGCACCTACCCACGGCTACTTACCGGCACCTACCCACGGCTACTTACCGGCACCTACCCGCGGCCACTTACCGGCACCTACCCACAGCCACTTACCGGCACCTACCCACAGCCACTTACCGGCACCTACCCACAGCTACTTACCGGCACCTACCCGCGGCCACTTAGCGGCACCTACCCGCGGCCACTTACCGTCACCTACCCGCGGCCACTTACCGCCACCTACCCGCCGCCACTTACCGGCACCTACCCGCGGCCACATTCTGTAACATACATGGGGCAACTTACCGGCACTTAGCCGCGGCCACTTCCCGTCACCTACCCACAGCCACTTACCGGCACCTACCCGCAGCCACTAACGTGCCCCTACCTGCGGCCACTAACGCGCACCTATACGCAACCATTTACCGGCACCTACCCACAGCTACTTACCGGCACCTACCCGCGGCCACTTACCGGCACCTACCCGCGGCCACATTCTGAAGCATACATGGGGCCAATTACCGGCACTTAGCCACGCCCACTTCCTGTCACCTACCCACAGCCACTTACCGGCACCTACCCGCGGCCACTTACTGGCACCCACCCGCGGCCACTTAACGGCAATCACCCGCAGCCACATTCTGAAGCATACATGGGGCCAATTACCGGCACTTAGCCACGGCCACTTCCTGTCACCTACCCACAGCCACTTACCGGCACCTACCCGCGGCCACTAACGCGCCCCTACCTGCGGCCACTAACGCGCCCCTACCTGCGGCCACTAATGCGCACCTATCCGCAACCATTTACCGGCACCTACCCGTGGCCACTTACCGGCACCTACCCGTGGCCACTTACCGGCACCTACCCGCGGCCACTTACCGGCACCTACCTGCGGCCACTTACCGGCACCTACCCACGCCCACTTACCGGCACCTACCCGCGGCCACTTACCGGCACCTACCCGCGGCCACTTACTGGCACCTAACCGCAGCCACTTACCGGCACCTACCCACAGCTACTTACCGGTACCTACCCACGGCCACTTACCGGCACCTACCCGCGGCCACTTACCGTCACCTACCCGCGGCCACTTACCGGCACCTACCCACAGCCACTTACCGGCACCTACCCACAGCCACTTACCGGCACCTACCCGCAGCCACTAACGCGCCCCTACCTGCGGCCAATAACGCGCACCTATCCGCAACCATTTACCGGCACCTACCCACGGCCACTTACCGGCACCTACCCGCGGTCACTTACCGGCACCTACCCGCGGCCACTTACCGGCACCTACCCGCGGCCACTTACCGGCACCTACCCGCAGCCACTAACGTGCCCCTACCTGCAGCCACTAACGCGCACCTATCCGCAACCATTTACCGGCACCTACCCGTGGCCACTTACCGGCACCTACCCGTGGCCACTTACCGGCACCTACCCGCGGCCACTTACCGGCACCTACCCGTGGCCACTTACCGGCACCTACCCGCGGCCACTTACCGACACCTACCCGCGGCCACTTACCGGCACCTACCCGCGGCCACTTACCGGCACCTACCCGCGGCCACTTACCGGCACCTACCCGCGGCCACTTACCGGCACCTACCCGTGGCCACTTACCGGCACCTACCCGTGGCCACTTACCGGCACCTTCCCACGGCCAGTTACCGGCACCTACCTGCGGCCACTTACCGGCACCTACCCGTGGCCACTTACCGGCACCTACCCGCGGCCACATTCTGAAGCATACATGGGGCAACTTACCAGGACTTAGCCGCGGCCACTTCCTCTCACCTACCCACAGCCACTTACCGGCACCTACCCGCAGCCACTAACATGCCCCTATCTGCAGCCACTAACGTGCACCTATCCGCAACCATTTACCGGCACCTACCCGCGGCCACTTACCGGCACCTACCCGCGGCCACTTACCGGCACCTACCCGCGGCCACTTACCGGCACCTACCCGTGGCCACTTACCGGCACCTACCCGCGGCCACTTACCGGCACCTACCCGCAGCCACTTACCGGCACCTACCCGCGGCCATTTACCGGCACCTACCCGCGGCCACTTACCGGCACCTACGCGCGGCCACATTCTGAAGCATACATGGGGCAACTTACTGGCACTTAGCCGCGGCCACTTCCTGTCACCTATCCACAGCCACTTACCGGCATCTACCCGCGGCCACTAACGCGCCCCTACCTGCGGCCACTAACGCGCACCTATCCGCAACCATTTACCGGCACCTACCTGCAGCCACTTACCGTCACCTACCCATGGACACTTACCGGCACTTACCTGCGGCCACTTACCGGCACCTACCTGTGGCCACTTACCGTCACCTACCCGCGGCCACTTACCGGCACCTACCTGCGGCCACTTACCGGCACCTACCCGCGGCCACTTACCGGCACCTACCCGCAGCCACTTACCGGCACCTACCCGCGGCCACTTACCGGCACCTACCCGCGGCCACTTACCGACACCTACCTGCGGCCACATTCTGAAGCATACATGGGGCAACTTACCAGCACTTAGCCGCGGCCACTTCCTCTCACCTACCCACAGCCACTTACCGGCACCTACCCACGGCCACTTACCGGCACCTACCCGCGGCCACTTACCGGCACCTACCTGCGGCCACTTACCGGCACCTACCCGCGGCCACTTACCGGCACCTACCCGCGGCCACATTCTGAAGCATGCATGGGGCAACTTACCGGCACTTAGCCGCGGCCACTTCCTCTCACCTACCCACAGCCACTTACCGGCGCCTAACCGCGGTCTCATACCGGCACCTACCCGCGGCCACTTACCGGCACCTACCCGCGGCCACATTCTGAAGCATGCATGGGGCAACTTACCGGCACTTAGCCGCGGCCACTTCCTCTCACCTACCCACAGCCACTTACCGGCAACTACCCGCAGCCACTAACGTGCCCCTACCTGCAGCCACTAACGCGCACCTATCCGCAACCATTTACCGGCACCTACCCGTGGCCACTTACCGGCACCTACCCGTGGCCACTTACCGGCACCTACCCGCGGCCACTTACCGGCACCTACCCGCGGCCACTTACCGGCACCTACACGAGGCCACTTACCGGCACCGACCCACGGCCACTTACCGGCACCTAACCGCGGCCACTTACCGGCACCTACCCGCAGCCACTTACCGGCACCTACCCACGGCCACTTACCGGCACCTACCCGCGGCCACTTACCGGCACCTACCCGCGGCCACATTCTGAAGCATACATGGGGCAACTTACCGGCACTTAGCCGCGGCCACTTCCTGTCACCTACCCACAGCCACTTACCGGCACCTACCCGCGGCCACTAACGCGCCCCTACCTGCGGCCACTAACGCGCACCTATCCGCAACCATTTACCGGCACCTACCTGCGGCCACTTACCGGCACCTACCCATGGACACTTACCGGCACCTACCTGCGGCCACTTACCGGCACCTACCTGTGGCCACTTACCGGCACCTACCTGCGGCCACTTACCGGCACCTACCTGCGGCCACTTACCGGCACCTACCCGCGGCCACATTCTGAAGCATACATGGGGCAACTTACCGGCACCTACCTGCGGCCACTTACCGGCACCTACCCATGGACACTTACCGGCACCTACCCGCGGCCACTTACCGGCACCTACCTGCGGCCACTTACCGGCACCTACCCACGCCCACTTACCGGCACCTACCCGCGGCCACTTACCGGCACCTACCCGCGGCCACTTACTGGCACCTAACCGCAGCCACTTACCGGCACCTACCCACAGCTACTTACCGGTACCTACCCGCGGCCACTTACCGGCACCTACCCGCGGCCACTTACCGTCACCTACCCGCGGCCACTTACCGGCACCTACCCACAGCCACTTACCGGCACCTACCCACAGCCACTTACCGGCACCTACCCGCAGCCACTAACGCGCCCCTACCTGCGGCCAATAACGCGCACCTATCCGCAACCATTTACCGGCACCTACCCACGGCCACTTACCGGCACCTACCCGCGGTCACTTACCGGCACCTACCCGCGGCCACTTACCGGCACCTACCCGCGGCCACTTACCGGCACCTACCCGCAGCCACTAACGTGCCCCTACCTGCAGCCACTAACGCGCACCTATCCGCAACCATTTACCGGCACCTACCCGTGGCCACTTACCGGCTCCTACCCGTGGCCACTTACCGGCACCTACCCGCGGCCACTTACCGGCACCTACCCGTGGCCACTTACCGGCACCTACCCGCGGCCACTTACCGACACCTACCCGCGGCCACTTACCGGCACCTACCCGCGGCCACTTACCGGCACCTACCCGCGGCCACTTACCGGCACCTACCCGCGGCCACTTACCGGCACCTACCCGCGGCCACTTACCGGCACCTACCCGTGGCCACTTACCGGCACCTACCCGTGGCCACTTACCGGCACCTTCCCGCGGCCAGTTACCGGCACCTACCTGCGGCCACTTACCGGCACCTACCCGTGGCCACTTACCGGCACCTACCCGCGGCCACATTCTGAAGCATACATGGGGCAACTTACCAGGACTTAGCCGCGGCCACTTCCTCTCACCTACCCACAGCCACTTACCGGTACCTACCCGCAGCCACTAACATGCCCCTATCTGCAGCCACTAACGTGCACCTATCCGCAACCATTTACCGGCACCTACCCGCGGCCACTTACCGGCACCTACCCGCGGCCACTTACCGGCACCTACCCGCGGCCACTTACCGGCACCTACCCGCGGCCACTTACCGGCACCTACCCGCGGCCACTTACCGGCACCTACCCGCAGCCACTTACCGGCACCTACCCGCGGCCATTTACCGGCACCTACCCGCGGCCACTTACCGGCACCTACGCGCGGCCACATTCTGAAGCATACATGGGGCAACTTACTGGCACTTAGCCGCGGCCACTTCCTGTCACCTATCCACAGCCACTTACCGGCATCTACCCGCGGCCACTAACGCGCCCCTACCTGCGGCCACTAACGCGCACCTATCCGCAACCATTTACCGGCACCTACCTGCAGCCACTTACCGTCACCTACCCATGGACACTTACCGGCACTTACCTGCGGCCACTTACCGGCACCTACCTGTGGCCACTTACCGTCACCTACCCGCGGCCACTTACCGGCACCTACCTGCGGCCACTTACCGGCACCTACCCGCGGCCACTTACCGGCACCTACCCGCAGCCACTTACCGGCACCTACCCGCGGCCACTTACCGGCACCTACCCGCGGCCACTTACCGACACCTACCTGCGGCCACATTCTGAAGCATACATGGGGCAACTTACCAGCACTTAGCCGCGGCCACTTCCTCTCACCTACCCACAGCCACTTACCGGCACCTACCCGCGGCCACTTACCGGCACCTACCCACGGCCACTTACCGGCACCTACCCGCGGCCACTTACCGGCACCTACCTGCGGCCACTTACCGGCACCTACCCGCGGCCACTTACCGGCACCTACCCGCGGCCACATTCTGAAGCATGCATGGGGCAACTTACCGGCACTTAGCCGCGGCCACTTCCTCTCACCTACCCACAGCCACTTACCGGCACCTAACCGCGGTCTCATACCGGCACCTACCCGCGGCCACTTACCGGCACCTACCCGCGGCCACATTCTGAAGCATGCATGGGGCAACTTACCGGCACTTAGCCGCGGCCACTTCCTCTCACCTACCCACAGCCACTTACCGGCAACTACCCGCAGCCACTAACGTGCCCCTACCTGCAGCCACTAACGCGCACCTATCCGCAACCATTTACCGGCACCTACCCGTGGCCACTTACCGGCACCTACCCGTGGCCACTTACCGGCACCTACCCGCGGCCACTTACCGGCACCTACCCGCGGCCACTTACCGGCACCTACACGAGGCCACTTACCGGCACCGACCCACGGCCACTTACCGGCACCTAACCGCGGCCACTTACCGGCACCTACCCGCAGCCACTTACCGGCACCTACCCACGGCCACTTACCGGCACCTACCCGCGGCCACTTACCGGCACCTACCCGCGGCCACATTCTGAAGCATACATGGGGCAACTTACCGGCACTTAGCCGCGGCCACTTCCTGTCACCTACCCACAGCCACTTACCGGCACCTACCCGCGGCCACTAACGCGCCCCTACCTGCGGCCACTAACGCGCACCTATCCGCAACCATTTACCGGCACCTACCTGCGGCCACTTACCGGCACCTACCCATGGACACTTACCGGCACCTACCTGCGGCCACTTACCGGCACCTACCTGTGGCCACTTACCGGCACCTACCTGCGGCCACTTACCGGCACCTACCTGCGGCCACTTACCGGCACCTACCCGCGGCCACATTCTGAAGCATACATGGGGCAACTTACCGGCACTTAGCCGCGGCCACTTCCTGTCACCTACCCACAGCCACTTACCGGCACCTACCCGCGGCCACTAACGCGTCCCTACCTGCGGCCACTAACGCGCACCTATCCGCAACCATTTACCGGCACCTACCTGCGGCCACTTACCGGCACCTACCCATGGACACTTACCGGCACCTACCTGCGGCCACTTACCGGCACCTACCCGTGGCCACTTACCGGCACCTACCCGCGGCCACTTACCGGCACCTACCTGCGGCCACTTACCGGCACCTACCCGCTGCCACTTACCGGCACCTACCCGCGGCCACTTACCGGCACCTACCCGCGACCACATTCTGAAGTATACATGGGGCAACTTACCGGCACTTAGCCGCGGCCACTTCCTCTCACCTACCCACAGCCACTTACCGGCACCTACCCGCAGCCACTAACGTGCCCCTACCTGCAGCCACTAACGCGCACCTATCCGCAACCATTTACCGGCACCTACCCGTGGCCACTTACCGGCACCTACCCACGGCCACTTACCGGCACCTACCCACGGCCACTTACCGGCACCTACCCGCGGCCACTTACCGGCACCTACCCGCGGCCACTTACCGGCACCTACCCACGGCCACTTACCGGCACCTACCCGCGGCCTCTTACCGGCACCTACCCGCAGCCACTTACCGGCACCTACCCGCGGCCACTTACCGGCACCTACCCGCGGCCACATTCTGAAGTATACATGGGGCAACTTACCTGCACTTAGCCGCGGGCACTCCCTGTCACCTACCCACAGCCACTTACCGGCACCTACCCGCAGCCACTAACGTGCCCCTACCTACGGCCACTAACGCACACGTATCCGCAACCATTTACTGGCACCTACCCACAGCTACTTACCGGCACCTACCCGCGGCCACTTACCGGCACCTACCCGTGGCCACTAACCAGCACCTACCCGCGGCCACTTACCGGCACCTACCTGTGGCCACTTACCGGCACCTGCCCGCGGCCACTTACCGGCACCTACCCGCTGCCACTTACCGGCACCTACCCGCGGCCACTTACCGGCACCTACCCGCGACCACATTCTGAAGCATACATGGGGCAACTTACCGGCACTTATCCGCGGCCACTTCCTCTCACCTACCCACAGCCACTTACCGGCACCTACCCGCAGCCACTAACGTGCCCCTACCTGCGGCCACTAACGCGCACCTATCCGCAACCATTTACCGGCACCTACCCACAGCTACTTACCGGCACCTACCCGCGGCCACTTACCGGCACCTACCCGTGGCCACTAACCAGCACCTACCCGCGGCCACTTACCGGCACCTACCCACGGCCACTTACCGGCACCTACCCGCAGCCACATTCTGAAGCATACATGGGGCCAATTACCGGCACTTAGCCACGGCCACTTCCTGTCACCTTCCCACAGCCACTTACCGGCACCTACCCACGGCCACTAACGCGCCCCTACCTGCGGCCACTAACGCGCACCTATCCGCAACCATTTACCGGCACCTACCCGCGGCCACTAACCGGCAACCTAACCGTGGACACTTACCGGCACCTACCCGCGGCCACTTACCGGCACCTACCCGCGGCCACATTCTGAAGCATACATGGGGCAACTTACCGGCACTTAGCCGCGGCCACTTCCTGTCACCTACCCACAGCCACTTACCGGCACCTACCCGCGGCCACTAACGCGCCCCTACCTGCGGCCACTAACGCGCACCTATCCGCAACCATTTACCGGCACCTACCTGCGGCCACTTACCGGCACCTACCCATGGACACTTACCGGCACCTACCTGCGGCCACTTACCGGCACCTACCCGTGGCCACTTACCGGCACCTACCCGCGGCCACTTACCGGCACCTACCTGCGGCCACTTACCGGCACCTACCCGCTGCCACTTACCGGCACCTACCCGCGGCCACTTATCGGCACCTACCCGCGACCACATTCT
The DNA here is from genome assembly GCF_035609145.1 of Eleutherodactylus coqui. NCBI lineage: Eukaryota > Metazoa > Chordata > Amphibia > Anura > Eleutherodactylidae > Eleutherodactylus > Eleutherodactylus coqui. Next base: position 125,198 of record NW_027102007.1, on the reverse strand, counting down.
GAAGCATACATGGGGCAACTTACCGGCACTTAGCCGCGGCCACTTCCTCTCACCTACCCACAGCCACTTACCGGCACCTACCCGCAGCCACTAACGTGCCCCTACCTGCAGCCACTAACGCGCACCTATCCGCAACCATTTACCGGCACCTACCCGTGGCCACTTACCGGCACCTACCCACGGCCACTTACCGGCACCTACCCACGGCCACTTACCGGCACCTACCCGCGGCCACTTACCGGCACCTACCCACGGCCACTTACCGGCACCTACCCGCGGCCACTTACCGGCACCTACCCGCAGCCACTAACGTGCCCCTACCTGCAGCCACTAACGCGCACCTATCCGCAACCATTTACCGGCACCTACCCGTGGCCACTTACCAGCACCTACCCGTGGACACTTACCGGCACCTACCTGCGGCCACTTACCGGCACCTACCCGCGGCCACTAACCAGCACCTACCCGCGGCCACTTACCGGCACCTACCCACGGCCACTTACCGGCACCTACCCGCGGCCACTTACCGGCACCTACCCGTGGCCACTTACCGGTACCTACCCGCAGCCACTTACCGGCACCTACCCGCGGCCACTTACCGGCAACTACCCACGGCCACTTACCGGCACCTACCCGCGGCCACATTCTGAAGCATACATGGGGCCACTTACCGGCACTTAGCCGCGGCCACTTCCTGTCACCTATCCACAGCCACTTACCGGCACCTACCCGCGGCCACTAACGCGCCCCTACCTGCGGCCACTAACGCGCACCTATCCGCAACCATTTACCGGCACCTACCTGCGGCCACTTACCGTCACCTACCCATGGACACTTACCGGCACCTACCTGCGGCCACTTACCGGCACCTACCTGTGGCCACTTACCGGCACCTACCCGCGGCCACTTACCGGCACCTACCGGCGGCCACTTACCGGCACCTACCCGCGGCCACTTACCGGCACCTACCCGCGGTCACTTACCGGCACCTACCCGCGGCCACTTACCGGCACCTACCCGCAGCCACTTACCGACACCTACCTGCGGCCACATTCTGAAGCATACATGGGGCAACTTACCAGCACTTAGCCGCGGCCACTTCCTCTCACCTACCCACAGCCACTTACCGGCACCTACCCGCGGCCACTTACCGGCACCTACCCACGGCCACTTACCGGCACCTACCCGCGGCCACTTACCGGCACCTACCTGCGGCCACTTACCGGCACCTACCCGCGGCCACTTACCGGCACCTACCCGCGGCCACATTCTGAAGCATGCATGGGGCAACTTACCGGCACTTAGCCGCGGCCACTTCCTCTCACCTACCCACAGCCACTTACCGGCACCTAACCGCGGTCTCATACCGGCACCTACCCGCGGCCACTTACCGGCACCTACCCGCGGCCACATTCTGAAGCATGCATGGGGCAACTTACCGGCACTTAGCCGCGGCCACTTCCTCTCACCTACCCACAGCCACTTACCGGCAACTACCCGCAGCCACTAACGTGCCCCTACCTGCAGCCACTAACGCGCACCTATCCGCAACCATTTACCGGCACCTACCCGTGGCCACTTACCGGCACCTACCCGTGGCCACTTACCGGCACCTACCCGCGGCCACTTACCGGCACCTACCCGCGGCCACTTACCGGCACCTACACGAGGCCACTTACCGGCACCGACCCACGGCCACTTACCGGCACCTAACCGCGGCCACTTACCGGCACCTACCCGCAGCCACTTACCGGCACCTACCCGCGGCCACTTACCGGCACCTACCCGCGGCCACTTACCGGCACCTACCCGCGGCCACATTCTGAAGCATACATGGGGCAACTTACCGGCACTTAGCCGCGACCACTTCCTGTCACCTACCCACAGCCACTTACCGGCACCTACCCGCGGCCACTAACGCGCCCCTACCTGCGGCCACTAACGCGCACCTATCCGCAACCATTTACCGGCACCTACCTGCGGCCACTTACCGGCACCTACCCATGGACACTTACCGGCACCTACCTGCGGCCACTTACCGGCACCTACCTGTGGCCACTTACCGGCACCTACCTGCGGCCACTTACCGGCACCTACCTGCGGCCACTTACCGGCACCTACCCGCGGCCACATTCTGAAGCATACATGGGGCAACTTACCGGCACTTAGCCGCGGCCACTTCCTGTCACCTACCCACAGCCACTTACCGGCACCTACCCGCGGCCAATAACGCGTCCCTACCTGCGGCCACTAACGCGCACCTATCCGCAACCATTTACCGGCACCAACCTGCGGCCACTTACCGGCACCTACCCATGGACACTTACCGGCACCTACCTGCGGCCACTTACCGGCACCTACCCGTGGCCACTTACCGGCACCTACCCGCGGCCACTTACCGGCACCTACCTGCGGCCACTTACGGCACCTACCCGCTGCCACTTACCGGCACCTACCCGCGGCCACTTACCGGCACCTACCCGCGACCACATTCTGAAGTATACATGGGGCAACTTACCGGCACTTAGCCGCGGCCACTTCCTCTCACCTACCCACAGCCACTTACCGGCACCTACCCGCAGCCACTAACGTGCCCCTACCTGCAGCCACTAACGCGCACCTATCCGCAACCATTTACCGGCACCTACCCGTGGCCACTTACCGGCACCTACCCACGGCCACTTACCGGCACCTACCCACGGCCACTTACCGGCACCTACCCGCGGCCACTTACCGGCACCTACCCGCGGCCACTTACCGGCACCTACCCACGGCCACTTACCGGCACCTACCCGCGGCCTCTTACCGGCACCTACCCGCAGCCACTTACCGGCACCTACCCGCGGCCACTTACCGGCACCTACCCGCGGCCACATTCTGAAGCATACATGGGGCAACTTACCTGCACTTAGCCGCGGGCACTCCCTGTCACCTACCCACAGCCACTTACCGGCACCTACCCGCAGCCACTAACGTGCCCCTACCTACGGCCACTAACGCGCACGTATCCGCAACCATTTACCGGCACCTACCCACAGCTACTTACCGGCACCTACCCGCGGCCACTTACCGGCACCTACCCGTGGCCACTAACCAGCACCTACCCGCGGCCACTTACCGGCACCTACCTGTGGCCACTTACCGGCACCTGCCCGCGGCCACCTACCGGCACCTACCTGCGGCCACTTACCGGCACCTACCCGCTGCCACTTACCGGCACCTACCCGCGGCCACTTACCGGCACCTACCCGCGACCACATTCTGAAGCATACATGGGGCAACTTACCGGCACTTATCCACGGCCACTTCCTCTCACCTACCCACAGCCACTTACCGGCACCTACCCGCAGCCACTAACGTGCCCCTACCTGCGGCCACTAACGCGCACCTATCCGCAACCATTTACCGGCACCTACCCACAGCTACTTACCGGCACCTACCCGCGGCCACTTACCGGCACCTACCCGTGGCCACTAACCAGCACCTACCCGCGGCCACTTACCGGCACCTACCCACGGCCACTTACCGGCACCTACCCGCAGCCACATTCTGAAGCATACATGGGGCCAATTACCGGCACTTAGCCACAGCCACTTCCTGTCACCTTCCCACAGCCACTTACCGGCACCTACCCACGGCCACTAACGCGCCCCTACCTGCGGCCACTAACGCGCACCTATCCGCAACCATTTACCGGCACCTACCCGCGGCCACTAACCGGCAACCTAACCGTGGACACTTACCGGCACCTACCCGCGGCCACTTACCGGCACCTACCCGCGGCCACATTCTGAAGCATACATGGGGCAACTTACCGGCACTTAGCCGCGGCCACTTCCTGTCACCTACCCACAGCCACTTACCGGCACCTACCCGCGGCCACTAACGCGCCCCTACCTGCGGCCACTAACGCGCACCTATCCGCAACCATTTACCGGCACCTACCTGCGGCCACTTACCGGCACCTACCCATGGACACTTACCGGCACCTACCTGCGGCCACTTACCGGCACCTACCCGTGGCCACTTACCGGCACCTACCCGCGGCCACTTACCGGCACCTACCTGCGGCCACTTACCGGCACCTACCCGCTGCCACTTACCGGCACCTACCCGCGGCCACTTATCGGCACCTACCCGCGACCACATTCTGAAGCATACATGGGGCAACTTACCGGCACTTAGCCGCGGCCACTTCCTCTCACCTACCCACAGCCACTTACCGGCACCTACCCGCAGCCACTAACGTGCCCCTACCTGCAGCCACTAACGCGCACCTATCCGCAACCATTTACCGGCACCTACCCGTGGCCACTTACCGGCACCTACCCACGGCCACTTACCGGCACCTACCCACGGCCACTTACCGGCACCTACCCGCGGCCACTTACCGGCACCTACCCACGGCCACTTACCGGCACCTACCCGCGGCCACTTACCGGCACCTACCCGCAGCCACTAACGTGCCCCTACCTGCAGCCACTAACGCGCACCTATCCGCAACCATTTACCGGCACCTACCCGTGGCCACTTACCAGCACCTACCCGTGGACACTTACCGGCACCTACCTGCGGCCACTTACCGGCACCTACCCGCGGCCACTAACCAGCACCTACCCGCGGCCACTTACCGGCAACTACCCACGGCCACTTACCGGCACCTACCCGCGGCCACTTACCGGCACCTACCCGCGGCCACTTACCGGTACCTACCCGCAGCCACTTACCGGCACCTACCCGCGGCCACTTACCGGCAACTACCCACGGCCACTTACCGGCACCTACCCGCGGCCACATTCTGAAGCATACATGGGGCAACTTACCGGCACTTAGCCGCGGCCACTTCCTGTCACCTATCCACAGCCACTTACCGGCACCTACCCGCGGCCACTAACGCGCCCCTACCTGCGGCCACTAACGCGCACCTATCCGCAACCATTTACCGGCACCTACCTGCGGCCACTTACCGTCACCTACCCATGGACACTTACCGGCACCTACCTGCGGCCACTTACCGGCACCTACCTGTGTCCACTTACCGGCACCTACCGCCGGCGGCCACTTACCGGCACCTACCTGCGGCCACTTACCGGCACCTACCCGCGGCCACTTACCGGCACCTACCCGCAGCCACTTACCGGCACCTACCCGCGGCCACTTACCGGCACCTACCCGCGGCCACTTACCGGCACCTACCCGCGGCCACATTCTGAAGCATACATGGGGCAACTTACCGGCACTTAGCCGCGGCCACTTCCTCTCACCTACCCACAGCCACTTACCGGCACCTACCCGCGGCCACTTACCGGCACCTACCTGTGGCCACTTACCGGCACCTACCCGCGGCCACTTACCGGCACCTAACCGCGGCCTCATACCGGCACCTACCCGCTGCCACTAACGTGCCCCTACCTGCGGCCACTAACGCGCACCTATCCACAACCATTTACCGGCACCTACCCACAGCTACTTACCGGCACTTAGCCGCGGCCACATTCTGAAGCATACATGGGGCCAATTACCGGCACTTAGCCACGGCCACTTCCTGTCACCTACCCACAGCCACTTACCGGCACCTACCCGCGGCCACTAACGCGCCCTTACCTGCGGCCACTAACGCGCACCTATCCGCAACAATTTACCGGCACCTACCCGCGGCCACTTACCGGCACCTACCCGTGGCCACTTACCGGCACCTACCCACGGCCACTTACCGGCACCTACCCGCGGCCACTTACCGGCACCTACCCGCAGCCACTTACCGGCACCTACCCGCGGCCACTTACCGGCACCTACCCACGGCCACTAACCGGCACCTACCCGCGGCCACTTACCGGCACCTACCCACGGCTACTTACCGGCACCTACCCACGGCTACTTACCGGCACCTACCCGCGGCCACTTACCGGCACCTACCCACAGCCACTTACCGGCACCTACCCACAGCCACTTACCGGCACCTACCCACAGCTACTTACCGGCACCTACCCGCGGCCACATTCTGTAACATACATGGGGCAACTTACCGGCACTTAGCCGCGGCCACTTCCCGTCACCTACCCACAGCCACTTACCGGCACCTACCCGCAGCCACTAACGTGCCCCTACCTGCGGCCACTAACGCGCACCTATACGCAACCATTTACCGGCACCTACCCACAGCTACTTACCGGCACCTACCCGCGGCCACTTACCGGCACCTACCCGCGGCCACATTCTGAAGCATACATGGGGCCAATTACCGGCACTTAGCCACGCCCACTTCCTGTCACCTACCCACAGCCACTTACCGGCACCTACCCGCGGCCACTTACTGGCACCCACCCGCGGCCACTTAACGGCAATCACCCGCGGCCACATTCTGAAGCATACATGGGGCCAATTACCGGCACTTAGCCACGGCCACTTCCTGTCACCTACCCACAGCCACTTACCGGCACCTACCCGCGGCCACTAACGCGCCCCTACCTGCGGCCACTAACGCGCCCCTACCTGCGGCCACTAATGCGCACCTATCCGCAACCATTTACCGGCACCTACCCGTGGCCACTTACCGGCACCTACCCGTGGCCACTTACCGGCACCTACCCGCGGCCACTTACCGGCACCTACCTGCGGCCACTTACCGGCACCTACCCACGCCCACTTACCGGCACCTACCCGCGGCCACTTACCGGCACCTACCCGCGGCCACTTACTGGCACCTAACCGCAGCCACTTACCGGCACCTACCCACAGCTACTTACCGGTACCTACCCGCGGCCACTTACCGGCACCTACCCGCGGCCACTTACCGTCACCTACCCGCGGCCACTTACCGGCACCTACCCACAGCCACTTTCCGGCACCTACCCACAGCCACTTACCGGCACCTACCCGCAGCCACTAACGCGCCCCTACCTGCGGCCAATAACGCGCACCTATCCGCAACCATTTACCGGCACCTACCCACGGCCACTTACCGGCACCTACCCGCGGTCACTTACCGGCACCTACCCGCGGCCACTTACCGGCACCTACCCGCGGCCACTAACCGGCACCTACCCGCAGCCACTAACGTGCCCCTACCTGCAGCCACTAACGCGCACCTATCCGCAACCATTTACCGGCACCTACCCGTGGCCACTTACCGGCACCTACCCGTGGCCACTTACCGGCACCTACCCGCGGCCACTTACCGGCACCTACCCGTGGCCACTTACCGGCACCTACCCGCGGCCACTTACCGACACCTAACCGCGGCCTCATACCGGCACCTACCCGCGGCCACTAACGTGCCCCTACCTGCGGCCACTAACGCGCACCTATCCACAACCATTTACCGGCACCTACCCACAGCTACTTACCGGCACTTAGCCGCGGCCACATTCTGAAGCATACATGGGGCCAATTACCGGCACTTAGCCACGGCCACTTCCTGTCACCTACCCACAGCCACTTACCGGCACCTACCCGCGGCCACTAACGCGCCCTTACCTGCGGCCACTAACGCGCACCTATCCGCAACAATTTACCGGCACCTACCCGCGGCCACTTACCGGCACCTACCCGTGGCCACTTACCGGCACCTACCCACGGCCACTTACCGGCACCTACCCGCGGCCACTTACCGGCACCTACCCGCAGCCACTTACCGGCACCTACCCGCGGCCACTTACCGGCACCTACCCACGGCCACTAACCGGCACCTACCCGCGGCCACTTACCGGCACCTACCCACGGCTACTTACCGGCACCTACCCACGGCTACTTACCGGCACCTACCCGCGGCCACTTACCGGCACCTACCCACAGCCACTTACCGGCACCTACCCACAGCCACTTACCGGCACCTACCCACAGCTACTTACCGGCACCTACCCGCGGCCACTTAGCGGCACCTACCCGCGGCCACTTACCGTCACCTACCCGCGGCCACTTACCGGCACCTACCCGCGGCCACTTACCGCCACCTACCCGCCGCCACTTACCGACACCTACCCGCGGCCACATTCTGTAACATACATGGGGCAACTTACCGGCACTTAGCCGCGGCCACTTCCCGTCACCTACCCACAGCCACTTACCGGCACCTACCCGCAGCCACTAACGTGCCCCTACCTGCGGCCACTAACGCGCACCTATACGCAACCATTTACCGGCACCTACCCACAGCTACTTACCGGCACCTACCCGCGGCCACTTACCGGCACCTACCCGCGGCCACATTCTGAAGCATACATGGGGCCAATTACCGGCACTTAGCCACGCCCACTTCCTGTCACCTACCCACAGCCACTTACCGGCACCTACCCGCGGCCACTTACTGGCACCCACCCGCGGCCACTTAACGGCAATCACCCGCGGCCACATTCTGAAGCATACATGGGGCCAATTACCGGCACTTAGCCACGGCCACTTCCTGTCACCTACCCACAGCCACTTACCGGCACCTACCCGCGGCCACTAACGCGCCCCTACCTGCGGCCACTAACGCGCCCCTACCTGCGGCCACTAATGCGCACCTATCCGCAACCATTTACCGGCACCTACCCGTGGCCACTTACCGGCACCTACCCGTGGCCACTTACCGGCACCTACCCGCGGCCACTTACCGGCACCTACCTGCGGCCACTTACCGGCACCTACCCACGCCCACTTGCCGGCACCTACCCGCGGCCACTTACCGGCACCTACCCGCGGCCACTTACTGGCACCTAACCGCAGCCACTTACCGGCACCTACCCACAGCTACTTACCGGTACCTACCCGCGGCCACTTACCGGCACCTACCCGCGGCCACTTACCGTCACCTACCCGCGGCCACTTACCGGCACCTACCCACAGCCACTTACCGGCACCTACCCACAGCCACTTACCGGCACCTACCCGCAGCCACTAACGCGCCCCTACCTGCGGCCAATAACGCGCACCTATCCGCAACCTTTTACCGGCACCTACCCACGGCCACTTACCGGCACCTACCCGCGGTCACTTACCGGCACCTACCCGCGGCCACTTACCGGCACCTACCCGCGGCCACTTACCGGCACCTACCCGCAGCCACTAACGTGCCCCTACCTGCAGCCACTAACGCGCACCTATCCGCAACCATTTACCGGCACCTACCCGTGGCCACTTACCGGCACCTACCCGTGGCCACTAACCGGCACCTACCCGCGGCCACTTACCGGCACCTACCCGTGGCCACTTACCGGCACCTACCCGCGGCCACTTACCGACACCTAACCGCGGCCTCATACCGGCACCTACCCGCGGCCACTAACGTGCCCCTACCTGCGGCCACTAACGCGCACCTATCCACAACCATTTACCGGCACCTACCCACAGCTACTTACCGGCACTTAGCCGCGGCCACATTCTGAAGCATACATGGGGCCAATTACCGGCACTTAGCCACGGCCACTTCCTGTCACCTACCCACAGCCACTTACCGGCACCTACCCGCGGCCACTAACGCGCCCTTACCTGCGGCCACTAACGCGCACCTATCCGCAACAATTTACCGGCACCTACCCGCGGCCACTTACCGGCACCTACCCGTGGCCACTTACCGGCACCTACCCACGGCCACTTACCGGCACCTACCCGCGGCCACTTACCGGCACCTACCCGCAGCCACTTACCGGCACCTACCCGCGGCCACTTACCGGCACCTACCCACGGCCACTAACCGGCACCTACCCGCGGCCACTTACCGGCACCTACCCACGGCTACTTACCGGCACCTACCCACGGCTACTTACCGGCACCTACCCGCGGCCACTTACCGGCACCTACCCACAGCCACTTACCGGCACCTACCCACAGCTACTTACCGGCACCTACCCGCGGCCACTTAGCGGCACCTACCCGCGGCCACTTACCGTCACCTACCCGCGGCCACTTACCGGCACCTACCCGCGGCCACTTACCGCCACCTACCCGCCGCCACTTACCGGCACCTACCCGCGGCCACATTCTGTAACATACATGGGGCAACTTACCGGCACTTAGCCGCGGCCACTTCCCGTCACCTACCCACAGCCACTTACCGGCACCTACCCGCAGCCACTAACGTGCCCCTACCTGCGGCCACTAACGCGCACCTATACGCAACCATTTACCGGCACCTACCCACAGCTACTTACCGGCACCTACCCGCGGCCACTTACCGGCACCTACCCGCGGCCACATTCTGAAGCATACATGGGGCCAATTACCGGCACTTAGCCACGCCCACTTCCTGTCACCTACCCACAGCCACTTACCGGCACCTACCCGCGGCCACTTACTGGCACCCACCCGCGGCCACTTAACGGCAATCACCCGCGGCCACATTCTGAAGCATACATGGGGCCAATTACCGGCACTTAGCCACGGCCACTTCCTGTCACCTACCCACAGCCACTTACCGGCACCTACCCGCGGCCACTAACGCGCCCCTACCTGCGGCCACTAACGCGCCCCTACCTGCGGCCACTAATGCGCACCTATCCGCAACCATTTACCGGCACCTACCCGTGGCCACTTACCGGCACCTACCCGTGGCCACTTACCGGCACCTACCCGCGGCCACTTACCGGCACCTACCTGCGGCCACTTACCGGCACCTACCCACGCCCACTTACCGGCACCTACCCGCGGCCCCTTACCGGCACCTACCCGCGGCCACTTACTGGCACCTAACCGCAGCCACTTACCGGCACCTACCCACAGCTACTTACCGGTACCTACCCGCGGCCACTTACCGGCACCTACCCGCGGCCACTAACGCGCCCCTACCTGCGGCCAATAACGCGCACCTATCCGCAACCATTTACCGGCACCTACCCACGGCCACTTACCGGCACCTACCCGCGGTCACTTACCGGCACCTACCCGCGGCCACTTACCGGCACCTACCCGCGGCCACTTACCGGCACCTACCCACAGCCACTAACGTGCCCCTACCTGCAGCCACTAACGCGCACCTATCCGCAACCATTTACCGGCACCTACCCGTGGCCACTTACCGGCACCTACCCGTGGCCACTTACCGGCACCTACCCGCGGCCACTTACCGGCACCTACCCGTGGCCACTTACCGGCACCTACCCGCGGCAACTTACCGACACCTACCCGCGGCCACTTACCGGCACCTACCCGCGGCCACTTACCGGCACCTACCCGCGGCCACTTACCGGCACCTACCCGCGGCCACTTACCGGCACCTACCCGCGGCCACTTACCGGCACCTACCCGTGGCCACTTACCGGCACCTACCCGTGGCCACTTACCGGCACCTTCCCGCGGCCAGTTACCGGCACCTACCTGCGGCCACTTACCGGCACCTACCCGTGGCCACTTACCGGCACCTACCCGCGGCCACATTCTGAAGCATACATGGGGCAACTTACCAGGACTTAGCCGCGGCCACTTCCTCTCACCTACCCACAGCCACTTACCGGCACCTACCCGCAGCCACTAACATGCCCCTATCTGCAGCCACTAACGTGCACCTATCCGCAACCATTTACCGGCACCTACCCGCGGCCACTTACCGGCACCTACCCGCGGCCACTTACCGGCACCTACCCGCGGCCACTTACCGGCACCTACCCGCGGCCACTTACCGGCACCTACCCGCGGCCACTTACCGGCACCTACCCGCGGCCACTTACCGGCACCTACCCGCAGCCACTTACCGGCACCTACCCGCGGCCATTTACCGGCACCTACCCGCGGCCACTTACCGGCACCTACGCGCGGCCACATTCTGAAGCATACATGGGGCAACTTACCGGCACTTAGCCGCGGCCACTTCCTGTCACCTATCCACAGCCACTTACCGGCATCTACCCGCGGCCACTAACGCGCCCCTACCTGCGGCCACTAACGCGCACCTATCCGCAACCATTTACCGGCACCTACCTGCAGCCACTTACCGTCACCTACCCATGGACACTTACCGGCACCTACCTGCGGCCACTTACCGGCACCTACCTGTGGCCACTTACCGTCACCTACCCGCGGCCACTTACCGGCACCTACCTGCGGCCACTTACCGGCACCTACCCGCGGCCACTTACCGGCACCTACCCGCAGCCACTTACCGTCACCTACCCGCGGCCACTTACCGGCACCTACCCGCGGCCACTTACCGGCACCTACCTGCGGCCACATTCTGAAGCATACATGGGGCAACTTACCAGCACTTAGCCGCGGCCACTTCCTCTCACCTACCCACAGCCACTTACCGGCACCTACCCGCGGCCACTTACCGGTACCTACCCACGGCCACTTACCGGCACCTACCCGCGGCCACTTACCGGCACCTACCTGCGGCCACTTACCGGCACCTACCCGCGGCCACTTACCGGCACCTACCCGCGGCCACATTCTGAAGCATGCATGGGGCAACTTACCGGCACTTAGCCGCGGCCACTTCCTCTCACCTACCCACAGCCACTTACCGGCACCTAACCGCGGTCTCATACCGGCACCTACCCGCGGCCACTTACCGGCACCTACCCGCGGCCACATTCTGAAGCATGCATGGGGCAACTTACCGGCACTTAGCCGCGGCCACTTCCTCTCACCTACCCACAGCCACTTACCGGCAACTACCCGCAGCCACTAACGTGCCCCTACCTGCAGCCACTAACGCGCACCTATCCGCAACCATTTACCGGCACCTACCCGTGGCCACTTACCAGCACCTACCCGTGGCCACTTACCGGCACCTACCCGCGGCCACTTACCGGCACCTACCCGCGGCCACTTACCGGCACCTACACGAGGCCACTTACCGGCACCTACCCACGGCCACTTACCGGCACCTAACCGCGGCCACTTACCGGCACCTACCCGCAGCCACTTACCGGCACCCACCCGCGGCCACTTACCGGCACCTACCCGCGGCCACTTACCGGCACCTACCCGCGGCCACATTCTGAAGCATACATGGGGCAACTTACCGGCACTTAGCCGCGGCCACTTCCTGTCACCTACCCACAGCCACTTACCGGCACCTACCCGCGGCCACTAACGCGCCCCTACCTGCGGCCACTAACGCGCACCTATCCGCAACCATTTACCGGCACCTACCTGCGGCCACTTACAGGCACCTACCCATGGACACTTACCGGCACCTACCTGCGGCCACTTACCGGCACCTACCTGTGGCCACTTACCGGCACCTACCTGCGGCCACTTACCGGCACCTACATGCGGCCACTTACCGGCACCTACCCGCGGCCACTTACCGGCACCTACCCGCAGCCACTTACCGGCACCTACCCGCGGCCACTTACCGGCACCTACCCGCGGCCACTTACCGGCACCTACCCGCGGCCACATTCTGTAGCATACATGGGGCAACTTACCAGCACTTAGCCGTGGCCACTTCCTCTCACCTACCCACAGCCACTTACCGGCACCTACCCACAGCCACTTACCGGCACCTACCCGCAGCCACTAACGCGCCCCTACCTGCGGCCAATAACGCGCACCTATCCGCAACCATTTACCGGCACCTACCCACGGCCACTTACCGACACCTACCCGCGGTCACTTACCGGCACCTACCCGCGGCCACTTACCGGCACCTACCCGCGGCCACTTACCGGTACCTACCCGCAGCCACTAACGTGCCCCTACCTGCAGCCACTAACGCGCACCTATCCGCAACCATTTACCGGCACCTACCCGTGGCCACTTACCGGCACCTACCCGTGGCCACTTACCGGCACCTACCCGTGGCCACTTACCGGCACCTACCCGTGGCCACTTACCGGCACCTACCCGCGGTCACTTACCGGCACCTACCCACAGCCACTTACCGGCACCTACCCGCAGCCACTAACGCGCCCCTACCTGCGGCCAATAACGCGCACCTATCCGCAACCATTTGCCGGCACCTACCCACGGCCACTTACCGGCACCTACCCGCGGTCACTTACCGGCACCTACCCGCGGCCACTTACCGGCACCTACCCACGGCCACTTACCGGCACCTACCCGCGGTCACTTACCGGCACCTACCAGCGGCCACTTACCGGCACCTACCCGCGGCCACTTACCGGCACCTACCCGCAGCCACTAACGTGCCCCTACCTGCAGCCACTAACGCGCACCTATCCGCAACCATTTACCGGCACCTACCCGTGGCCACTTACCGGCACCTACCCGTGGCCACTTACCGGCACCTACCCGCGGCCACTTACCGGCACCTACCCGTGGCCACTTACCGGCACCTACCCGCGGCCACTTACCGACACCTACCCGCGGCCACTTATTGGCACCTACCCGTGGCCACTTACCGGCACCTACCCGTGGCCACTTACCGGCACCTTCCCGCGGCCAGTTACCGGCACCTACCTGCGGCCACTTACCGGCACCTACCCGCGGCCACTTACCGGCACCTACCCGCGGCCACATTCTGAAGCATACATGGGGCAACTTACCAGGACTTAGCCGCGGCCACTTCCTCTCACCTACCCACAGCCACTTACCGGCACCTACCCGCAGCCACTAACATGCCCCTATCTGCAGCCACTAACGTGCACCTATCCGCAACCATTTACCGGCACCTACCCGCGGCCACTTACCGGCACCTACCCGCGGCCACTTACCGGCACCTACCCGCGGCAACTTACCGACACCTACCCGCGGCCACTTACCGGCACCTACCCGCGGCCACTTACCGGCACCTACCCGCGGCCACTTACCGGCACCTACCCGCGGCCACTTACCGGCACCTACCCGCGGCCACTTACCGGCACCTACCCGTGGCCACTTACCGGCACCTACCCGTGGCCACTTACCGGCACCTTCCCGCGGCCAGTTACCGGCACCTACCTGCGGCCACTTACCGGCACCTACCCGTGGCCACTTACCGGCACCTACCCGCGGCCACATTCTGAAGCATACATGGGGCAACTTACCAGGACTTAGCCGCGGCCACTTCCTCTCACCTACCCACAGCCACTTACCGGCACCTACCCGCAGCCACTAACATGCCCCTATCTGCAGCCACTAACGTGCACCTATCCGCAACCATTTACCGGCACCTACCCGCGGCCACTTACCGGCACCTACCCGCGGCCACTTACCGGCACCTACCCGCGGCCACTTACCGGCACCTACCCGCGGCCACTTACCGGCACCTACCCGCGGCCACTTACCGGCACCTACCCGCGGCCACTTACCGGCACCTACCCGCGGCCATTTACCGGCACCTACCCGCGGCCACTTACCGGCACCTACGCGCGGCCACATTCTGAAGCATACATGGGGCAACTTACCGGCACTTAGCCGCGGCCACTTCCTGTCACCTATCCACAGCCACTTACCGGCATCTACCCGCGGCCACTAACGCGCCCCTACCTGCGGCCACTAACGCGCACCTATCCGCAACCATTTACCGGCACCTACCTGCAGCCACTTACCGTCACCTACCCATGGACACTTACCGGCACCTACCTGCGGCCACTTACCGGCACCTACCTGTGGCCACTTACCGTCACCTACCCGCGGCCACTTACCGGCACCTACCTGCGGCCACTTA
Source organism: Eleutherodactylus coqui (assembly GCF_035609145.1). Taxonomy (NCBI): domain Eukaryota; kingdom Metazoa; phylum Chordata; class Amphibia; order Anura; family Eleutherodactylidae; genus Eleutherodactylus; species Eleutherodactylus coqui. The sequence goes on along the minus strand of NW_027102007.1, from coordinate 109,669 downwards.
CCGGCACCTACCCGCGGCCACTTACCGGCACCTACCCGCAGCCACTTACCGTCACCTACCCGCGGCCACTTACCGGCACCTACCCGCGGCCACTTACCGGCACCTACCTGCGGCCACATTCTGAAGCATACATGGGGCAACTTACCAGCACTTAGCCGCGGCCACTTCCTCTCACCTACCCACAGCCACTTACCGGCACCTACCCGCGGCCACTTACCGGTACCTACCCACGGCCACTTACCGGCACCTACCCGCGGCCACTTACCGGCACCTACCTGCGGCCACTTACCGGCACCTACCCGCGGCCACTTACCGGCACCTACCCGCGGCCACATTCTGAAGCATGCATGGGGCAACTTACCGGCACTTAGCCGCGGCCACTTCCTCTCACCTACCCACAGCCACTTACCGGCACCTAACCGCGGTCTCATACCGGCACCTACCCGCGGCCACTTACCGGCACCTACCCGCGGCCACATTCTGAAGCATGCATGGGGCAACTTACCGGCACTTAGCCGCGGCCACTTCCTCTCACCTACCCACAGCCACTTACCGGCAACTACCCGCAGCCACTAACGTGCCCCTACCTGCAGCCACTAACGCGCACCTATCCGCAACCATTTACCGGCACCTACCCGTGGCCACTTACCAGCACCTACCCGTGGCCACTTACCGGCACCTACCCGCGGCCACTTACCGGCACCTACCCGCGGCCACTTACCGGCACCTACACGAGGCCACTTACCGGCACCGACCCACGGCCACTTACCGGCACCTAACCGCGGCCACTTACCGGCACCTACCCGCAGCCACTTACCGGCACCTACCCGCGGCCACTTACCGGCACCTACCCGCGGCCACTTACCGGCACCTACCCGCGGCCACATTCTGAAGCATACATGGGGCAACTTACCGGCACTTAGCCGCGGCCACTTCCTGTCACCTACCCACAGCCACTTACCGGCACCTACCCGCGGCCACTAACGCGCCCCTACCTGCGGCCACTAACGCGCACCTATCCGCAACCATTTACCGGCACCTACCTGCGGCCACTTACAGGCACCTACCCATGGACACTTACCGGCACCTACCTGTGGCCACTTACCGGCACCTACCTGTGGCCACTTACTGGCACCTACCTGCGGCCACTTACCGGCACCTACATGCGGCCACTTACCGGCACCTACCCGCGGCCACTTACCGGCACCTACCCGCAGCCACTTACCGGCACCTACCCGCGGCCACTTACCGGCACCTACCCGCGGCCACTTACCGGCACCTACCCGCGGCCACATTCTGTAGCATACATGGGGCAACTTACCAGCACTTAGCCGTGGCCACTTCCTCTCACCTACCCACAGCCACTTACCGGCACCTACCCACAGCCACTTACCGGCACCTACCCGCAGCCACTAACGCGCCCCTACCTGCGGCCAATAACGCGCACCTATCCGCAACCATTTACCGGCACCTACCCACGGCCACTTACCGGCACCTACCCGCGGTCACTTACCGGCACCTACCCGCGGCCACTTACCGGCACCTACCCGCGGCCACTTACCGGTACCTACCCGCAGCCACTAACGTGCCCCTACCTGCAGCCACTAACGCGTACCTATCCGCAACCATTTACCGGCACCTACCCGTGGCCACTTACCGGCACCTACCCGTGGCCACTTACCGGCACCTACCCGCGGCCACTTACCGGCACCTACCCGTGGCCACTTACCGGCACCTACCCGCGGTCACTTACCGGCACCTACCCACAGCCACTTACCGGCACCTACCCGCAGCCACTAACGCGCCCCTACCTGCGGCCAATAACGCGCACCTATCCACAACCATTTGCCGGCACCTACCCACGGCCACTTACCGGCACCTACCCGCGGTCACTTACCGGCACCTACCCGCGGCCACTTACCGGCACCTACCCACGGCCACTTACCGGCACCTACCCGCGGTCACTTACCGGCACCTACCAGCGGCCACTTACCGGCACCTACCCGCGGCCACTTACCGGCACCTACCCGCAGCCACTAACGTGCCCCTACCTGCAGCCACTAACGCGCACCTATCCGCAACCATTTACCGGCACCTACCCGTGGCCACTTACCGGCACCTACCCGTGGCCACTTACCGGCACCTACCCGCGGCCACTTACCGGCACCTACCCGTGGCCACTTACCGGCACCTACCCGCGGCCACTTACCGACACCTACCCGCGGCCACTTATTGGCACCTACCCGTGGCCACTTACCGGCACCTACCCGTGGCCACTTACCGGCACCTTCCCGCGGCCAGTTACCGGCACCTACCTGCGGCCACTTACCGGCACCTACCCGCGGCCACTTACCGGCACCTACCCGCGGCCACATTCTGAAGCATACATGGGGCAACTTACCAGGACTTAGCCGCGGCCACTTCCTCTAACCTACCCACAGCCACTTACCGGCACCTACCCGCAGCCACTAACATGCCCCTATCTGCAGCCACTAACGTGCACCTATCCGCAACCATTTACCGGCACCTACCCGCGGCCACTTACCGGCACCTACCCGCGGCCACTTACCGGCACCTACCCGCGGCCACTTACCGGCACCTACCCGCGGCCACTTACCGGCACCTACCCGTGGCCACTTACCGGCACCTACCCGCGGCCACTTACCGGCACCTACCCGCGGCGACTTACCGGCACCTACCCGCAGCCGCTTACCGGCACCTACCCGCGGCCATTTACCGGCACCTACCCGCGGCCACATTCTGAAGCATACATGGGGCAACTTACCGGCACTTAGCCGCGGCCACTTCCTGTCACCTATCCACAGCCACTTACCGGCACCTACCCGCGGCCACTAACGCGCCCCTACCTGCGGCCACTAACGCGCACCTATCCGCAACCATTTACCGGCACCTACCTGCAGCCACTTACCGTCACCTACCCATGGACACTTACCGGCACCTACCTGTGGCCACTTACCGTCACCTACCCGCGGCCACTTACCGGCACCTACCTGCGGCCACTTACCGGCACCTACCCGCGGCCACTTACCGGCACCTACCCGCAGCCACTTACCGGCACCTACCCGCGGCCACTTACCGGCACCTACCCGCGGCCACTTACCGGCACCTACCCGCGGCCACATTCTGTAGCATACATGGGGCAACTTACCAGCACTTAGCCGCGGCCACTTCCTCTCACCTACCCACAGCCACTTACCGGCACCTACCCGCGGCCACTTACCGGCACCTACCCACGGCCACTTACCGGCACCTACCCGCGGCCACTTACCGGCACCTACCTGCGGCCACTTACTGGCACCTACCCGCGGCCACTTACCGGCACCTAACCGCGGTCTCATACCGGCACCTACACGCGGCCACTTACCGGCACCTACCCGCGGCCTCATTCTGAAGCATGCATGGGGCAACTTACCGGCACTTAGCCGCGGCCACTTCCTCTCACCTACCCACAGCCACTTACCGGCAACTACCCGCAGCCACTAACGTGCCCCTACCTGCAGCCACTAACGCGCACCTATCCGCAACCATTTACCGGCACCTACCCGTGGCCACTTACCGGCACCTACTCGTGGCCACTTACCGTCACCTACCCGCGGCCACTTACCGGCACCTACCCGCGGCCACTTACCGGCACCTACACGAGGCCACTTACCGGCACCTACCCACGGCCACTTACCGGCACCTAACCGCGGCCACTTACCGGCACCTACCCGCAGCCACGTACCGGCACCTACCCGCGGCCACTTACCGGCACCTACCCGCGGCCACTTACCGGCACCTACCCGCGGCCACATTCTGAAGCATACATGGGGCAACTTACCGGCACTTAGCCGCGGCCACTTCCTGTCACCTACCCACAGCCACTTACCGGCACCTACCCGCGGCCACTAACGCGCCCCTACCTGCGGCCACTAACGCGCACCTATCCGCAACCATTTACCGGCACCTACCTGCGGCCACTTACCGGCACCTACCCATGGACACTTACTGGCACCTACCTGCGGCCACTTACCGGCACCTACCTGTGGCCACTTACCGGCACCTACCTGCGGCCACTTACCGGCACCTACCTGCGGCCACTTACCGGCACCTACCCGCGGCCACATTCTGAAGCATACATGGGGCAACTTACCGGCACTTAGCCGTGGCCACTTTCTGTCACCTACCCACAGCCACTTACCGGCACCTACCCGCGGCCACTAACGCGCACCTATCCGCAACCATTTACCGGCACCTACCTGCGGCCACTTACCGGCACTTAGCCGTGGCCACTTTCTGTCACCTACCCACAGCCACTTACCGGCACCTACCTGCGGCCACTAACGCGCACCTATCCGCAACCATTTACCGGCACCTACCTGCGGCCACTTACCGGCACCTACCCATGGACACTTACCGGCACCTACCCGTGGCCACTAACCAGCACCTACCCGCGGCCACTTACCGGCACCTACCCACGGCCACTTACCGGCACCTACCCGCAGCCACATTCTGAAGCATACATGGGGCCAATTACCGGCACTTAGCCACGGCCACTTCCTGTCACCTTCCCACAGCCACTTACCGGCACCTACCCACGGCCACTAACGCGCCCCTACCTGCGGCCACTAACGCGCACCTATCCGCAACCATTTACCGGCACCTGACTGCGGCCACTTACAGTCACCTACCCATGGACACTTACCGGCACCTACCCGCGGCCACTTACCGGCACCTACCCGCGGCCACTTACCGGCACCTAACCGCGGTCTCATACCGGCACCTACCCGCGGCCACTTACCGGCAATCACCCGCGGCCACATTCTGAAGCATACATGGGGCCAATTACCGGCACTTAGCCACGGCCACTTCCTGTCACCTACCCACAGCCACTTACCGGCACCTACCTGCGGCCACTAACGCACCCCTACCTGCGGCCACTAACGCGCACATATCCGCAACCATTTACCGGCACCTACCCGCGGCCACTTACCGGCACCTAACCACGGCCTCATACCGGCACCTACCCGCGGCCACTTACCGGCACCTACCCGCGGCCACATTCTGAAGCATGCATGGGGCAACTTACCGGCACTTAGCCGCGGCCACTTCCTCTCACCTACCCACAGCCACTTACCGGCAACTACCCGCAGCCACTAACGTGCCCCTACCTGCAGCCACTAACGCGCACCTATCCGCAACCATTTACCGGCACCTACCCGTGGCCACTTACCGGCACCTACTCGTGGCCACTTACCGTCACCTACCCGCGGCCTCTTACCGGCACCTACCCGCGGCCACTTACCGGCACCTACACGAGGCCACTTACCGGCACCTACCCACGGCCACTTACCGGCACCTAACCGCGGCCACTTACCGGCACCTACCCGCAGCCACGTACCGGCACCTACCCGCGGCCACTTACCGGCACCTACCCGCGGCCACTTACCAGCACCTACCCGCGGCCACATTCTGAAGCATACATGGGGCAACTTACCGGCACTTAGACGCGGCCACTTCCTCTCACCTACCCACAGCCACTTACCGGCACCTACCCGCAGCCACTAACGTGCCCCTACCTGCAGCCACTAACGCGCACCTATCCGCAACCATTTACCGGCACCTACCCGTGGCCACCTACCAGGCACCTACCCGTGGCCACTTACCGGCACCTACCCGCGGCCACTTACCGGCACCTACCCGCGGCCACTTACAGGCACCTACCCGCGGCCACCTACCGGCACCTACCCACGGCCACTTACTGGCACCTACCCGCGGCCACTTACCGGCACCTACCCGCGGCCACTTACCGGCACCTACCCGCGGCAACATTCTGAAGCATACATGGGGCAACTTACCGGCACTTAGCCGCGGCCACTTCCTGTCACCTACCCACAGCCACTTACCGGCACCTACCCGCGGCCACTAACGCGCCCCTACCTGCGGCCACTAACGCGCACCTATCCGCAACCATTTACCGGCACCTACCTGCGGCCACTTAACGGCACCTACCCATGGACACTTACCGGCACCTACCTGCGGCCACTTACCGGCACCTACCCGTGGCCACTTACCGGCACCTACCCGCGGCCACTTACCGGCACCTACCTGCGGCCACTTAACGGCACCTACCCGCGGCCACTTACCGGCACCAAACCGCGGCCTCATACCGGCACCTACCCGCGGCCACTTACCGGCACCTACCCGCGGCCACATTCTGAAGCATACATGGGGCAACTTACCGGCACTTAGCCGCGGCCACTTCCTCTCACCTACCCACAGCCACTTACCGGCACCTACCCGCAGCCACTAACGTGCCCCTACCTGCAGCCACTAACGCGCACCTATCCGCAACCATTTACCGGCACCTACCCGTGGCCACTTACCGGCACCTACCCGTGGCCACTTACCGGCACCTACCCGTGGCCACTTACCGGCACCTACCCGCGGCCACTTACCGGCACCTACCCGCGGCCACTTACCGGCACCTACCTGCGGCCACTTACCGGCACCTACCCGCGGCCACTTACCGGCACCTAACCGCGGCCTCATACCGGCACCTGCCCGCGGCCACTTACCGGCACCTACCCGCGGCCACATTCTGAAGCATACATGGGGCAACTTACCAGGACTTAGCCGCGGCCACTTCCTCTCACCTACCCACAGCCACTTACCGGCACCTACCCGCAGCCACTAACGTGCCCCTATCTGCAGCCACTAACGTGCACCTATCCGCAACCATTTACCAGCACCTACCCACAGCTACTTACCGGCACCTACCCGCGGCCACTTACCGGCACCTAACCGCGGCCACTTACCGGCACCTACCCACAGCCACTTACCGGCACCTACCCGCAGCCACTAACGCGACACTACCTGCGGCCACTAACGCGCACCTATCCGCAACCATTTACCGGCACCTACCTGCGGCCACTTACCGGCACCTACCCATGGACACTTACCGGCACCTACCTGCGGCCACTTACCGGCACCTACCCGTGGCCACTTACCGGCACCTACCCGCGGCCACTTACCGGCACCTACCTGCGGCCACTTACCGGCACCTACCCGCGGCCACTTACCGGCACCTAACCGCGGCCTCATACCGGCACCTGCCCGTGGCCACTTACCGGCACCTACCCGCGGCCACATTCTGAAGCATACATGGGGCAACTTACCAGGACTTAGCCGCGGCCACTTCCTCTCACCTACCCACAGCCACTTACCGGCACCTACCCGCAGCCACTAACGTGCCCCTATCTGCAGCCACTAACGTGCACCTATCCGCAACCATTTACCGGCACCTACCCGTGGCCACTTACCGTCACCTACCCGTGGCCACTTACCGGCACCTACCCGCGGCCACTTACCGGCACCTACCCGCGGCCACTTACCGGCACCTACCCGCGGCCACTTACCGGCACCTACCCGTGGCCACTTAACGGCACCTACCCGCGGCCACTTACCGGCACCTACCCGCGGCCACTTACCGGCACCTACCCGCGGCCACATTCTGAAGCATACATGGGGCAACTTACCGGCACTAAGCCGCGGCCACTTCCTCTCACCTACCCACAGCCACTTACCAGCACCTACCCGCGGCCACTTACCGGCACCTACCTGCGGCCACTTACCGGCACCTACCCGCTGCCACTTACCGGCACCTAACCGCGGCCTCATACCGGCACCTACCCGCGGCCACTTACCGGCACCTACCCGCGGCCACATTCTGAAGCATACATGGGGCAACTTACCGGCACTTAGCCGCGGCCACTTCCTCTCACCTACCCACAGCCACTTACCGGCACCTACCCACAGCCACTAACGTGTCCCTACCTGCAGCCACTAACGCGCACCTATCCGCAACCATTTACCGGCACCTACCCGTGGCCACTTACCGGCACCTACCCGTGGCCACTTACCGGCACCTACCCGTGGCCACTTACCGGCACCTACCCGCGGCCACTTACCGGCACCTACCCGAGGCCACTTACCGGCACCTACCCACGGCCACTTACCGTCACCTACCCGCGGCCACTGACCGGCATCTACCCGCGGCCACTTACCGGCACCTACCCGCGGCCACATTCTGAAGCATACATGGGGCAACTTACCGGCACTAAGCCGCGGCCACTTCCTCTCACCTACCCACAGCCACTTACCAGCACCTACCCGCGGCCACTTACCGGCACCTACCTGCGGCCACTTACCGGCACCTACCCGCTGCCACTTACCGGCACCTAACCGCGGCCTCATACCGGCACCTACCCGCGGCCACTTACCGGCACCTACCCGCGGCCACATTCTGAAGCATACATGGGGCAACTTACCGGCACTTAGCCGCGGCCACTTCCTCTCACCTACCCACAGCCACTTACCGGCACCTACCCACAGCCACTAACGTGTCCCTACCTGCATCCACTAACGCGCACCTATCCGCAACCATTTACCGGCACCTACCCGTGGCCACTTACCGGCACCTACCCGTGGCCACTTACCGGCACCTACCCGTGGCCACTTACCGGCACCTACCCGCGGCCACTTACCGGCACCTACCCGAGGCCACTTACCGGCACCTACCCACGGCCACTTACCGTCACCTACCCGCGGCCACTGACCGGCATCTACCCGCGCCCACTTACCGGCACCTACCCGCAGCCACTTACCGGCACCTACCCGCGGCCACTTACCGCCACCTACCTGCGGCCACTTACCGGCACCTTCCCGCGGCCACATTCTGAAGCATACATGGGGCAACTTACCGGCACTTAGCCGCGGCCACTTCCTGTCACCTACCCGTGGCCACTTACCGGCACCTACCCGTGGCCACTTACCGGCACCTACCCGTGGCCACTTACCGGCACCTACCCGCGGCCACTTACCGGCACCTACCCGAGGCCACTTACCGGCACCTACCCACGGCCACTTACCGTCACCTACCCGCGGCCACTGACCGGCATCTACCCGCGCCCACTTACCGGCACCTACCCGCAGCCACTTACCGGCACCTACCCGCGGCCACTTACCGCCACCTACCTGCGGCCACTTACCGGCACCTTCCCGCGGCCACATTCTGAAGCATACATGGGTCAACTTACCGGCACTTAGCCGCGGCCACTTCCTGTCACCTACCCACAGCCACTTACCGGCACCTACCCACGGCCACTAACGCGCCCCTACCTGCGGCCACTAACGCGCACCTATCCGCAACCATTTACCGGCACCTACCTGCGGCCACTTACCGGCACCTACCCATGGACACTTACCGTCACCTTTCCTGCGGCCACTTACCGGCACCTACCCGTGGCCACTTACCGGCACCTACCCGCGGCCACTTACCGCCACCTACCTGCGGCCACTTACCGGCACCTACCCGCTGCCACTTACCGGCACCTAACCGCGGCCTCATACCGGCACCTACCCGCGGCCACTTACCGGCACCTACCCGCGGCCACATTCTGAAGCATACATGGGGCAACTTACCGGCACTTAGCCGCGGCCACTTCCTCTCACCTACCCACAGCCACTTACCGGCACCTACCCGCGGCCACTTACCGGCACCTACCTGCGGCCACTTACCGGCACCTACCCGCGGCCACTTACCGGCACCTAACCGCGGCCTCATACCGGCACCTACCCGCGACCACTTACCGGCACCTACCCGCGGCCACTTACCGGCACCTACCCGTGGCCACTTACCGGCACCTACCCGCGGCCACTTACCGGCACCTACCCGCGGCCACATTCTGAAGCATACATGGGGCAACTTACCGGCACTTAGCCGCGGCCACTTCCTGTCACCTACCCGCAGCCACTTACCGGCACTTACCCGCAGCCACTAACGTGCCACTACCTGCGGCCACTAACGCGCACCTATCCGCAACCATTTACCGGCACCTACCCACAGCTACTTACCGGCACCTACCCGCGGCCACTTACCGGCACCTACCCGCGGCCACTTACCGGCACCTACCCACAGCCACTTACCGGCACCTACCCGCAGCCACTAACGCGCCCCTACCTGCGGCCACTAACGCGCACCTTTCCGCAACCATTTACCGGCACCTACCTGCGGCCACTTACCGGCACCTACCCATGGACACTTACCGGCACCTACCTGCGGCCACTTACCGGCACCTACCCGTGGCCACTTACCGGCACCTACCCGCGGCCACTTACCGGCACCTACCTGCGGCCACTTACCGACACCTACCCGCGGCCGCTTACCGGCACCTAACCGCGGCCTCATACCGGCACCTACCCGCGGCCACTTACCGGCACCTACCCGCGGCCACATTCTGAAGCATACATGGGGCAACTTACCAGGACTTAGCCGCGGCCACTTCCTCTCACCTACCCACAGCCACTTACCGGCACCTACCCGCAGCCACTAACGTGCCCCTATCTGCAGCCACTAACGTGCACCTATCCGCAACCATTTACCGGCACCTACCCGTGGCCACTTACCGGCACCTACCCGTGGACACTTACCGGCACCTACCCGCGGCCACTTACCGGCACCTACCCGCGGCCACTTACCGGCACCTACCCGCGGCCACTTACCGGCACCTACCCACGGCCACTTACCGGCACCTACCCGCGGCCACTTACCGGCACCTACCCGCGGCCACTTACCGGCACCTACCCGCAGCCACTTACCGGCACCTACCCGCGGCCACTTACCGCCACCTACCCGAGGCCACTTACCGGCACCTACCCGCGGCCACATTCTGAAGCATACATGGGGCAACTTACCGGCACTTAGCCGCGGCCACTTCCTCTCACCTACCCACAGCCACTTACCAGCACCTACCCGCGGCCACTTACCGGCACCTACCTGCGGCCACTTACCGGCACCTACCCGCTGCCACTTACCGGCACCTAACCGCGGCCTCATACCGGCACCTACCCGCGGCCACTTACCGGCACCTACCCGCGGCCACATTCTGAAGCATACATGGGGCAACTTACCGGCACTTAGCCGCGGCCACTTCCTCTCACCTACCCACAGCCACTTACCGGCACCTACCCGCAGCCACTAACGTGCCCCTACCTGCAGCCACTAACGCGCACCTATCCGCAACCATTTACCGGCACCTACCCGTGGCCACTTACCGGCACCTACCCGTGGCCACTTACCGGCACCTACCCGTGGCCACTTACCGGCACCTACCCGCGGCCACTTACCGGCACCTACCCGCGGCCACTTACCGGCACCTAACCGCGGCCTCATACCGGCACCTACCCGCGCCCACTTACCGGCACCTACCCGCGCCCACTTACCGGCACCTACCCGCAGCCACTTACCGGCACCTACCCGCAGCCACTTACCGCCACCTACCCGCGGCCACTTACCGGCACCTACCCGCGGCCACTTACCGGCACCTACCCGCGGCCACATTCTGAAGCATACATGGGGCAACTTACCGGCACTTAGCCGCGGCCACTTCCTGTCACCTACCCACAGCCACTTACCGGCACCTACCCGCGGCCTCTAACGCGCCCTTACCTGCGGCCACTAACGCGCACCTATCCGCAACCATTTACCGGCACCTACCTGCGGCCACTTACCGGCACCTACCCATGGACACTTACCGGCACCTACCTGCGGCCACTTACCGGCACCTACCCGCGGCCACTTACCGGCACCTACCTGCGGCCACTTACCGGCACCTACCCGCGGCCACTTACCGGCATCTACCCACGGCCACTTACCGGCACCTACCCGCAGCCACTTACCGGCACCTACCAGCGGCCACTTACCGGCACCTACCCGCGGCCACTTACCGGCACCTACCCACAGCCACTTACCGGCACCTACCCGCGGCCACTAACGCGCCCCTACCTGCGGCCACTAACGCGCACCTATCCGCAACCATTTACCGGCACCTACCTGCGGCCACTTACCGGCACTTACCCATGGACACTTACCGGCACCTACCTGCGGCCACTTACCGGCACCTACCCGTGGCCACTTACCGGCACCTACCCGCGGCCACTTAACGGCACCTACCTGCGGCCACTTACCGGCACCTACCCGCGGCCACTTACCGGCAACTAACCGCGGCCTCATACCGGCACCTACCCGTGGCCACTTACCGGCACCTACCCGCGCCACATTCTGAAGCATACATGGGGCAACTTACCGGCACTTAGCCGTGGCCACTTCCTCTCACCTACCCACAGCCACTTACCGGCACCTACCCGCAGCCACTAACGTGCCCCTACCTGCAGCCACTAACGCGAACCTATCCGCAACCATTTACCGGTAGCTACCTGCGGCCACTTACCGGCACCTACCCATGGACACTTACCGGCACCTACCTGCGGCCACTTACCGGCACCTACCCGTGGCCACTTACCGGCACCTACCCGCGGCCACTTACCGGCACCTACCTGCGGCCACTTGCCGGCACCTACCCGCGGCCACTTACCGGCACCTAACCGTGGCCTCATACCGGCACCTACCCACGGCCACTTACTGGCACCTACCCATGGACACTTACCGGCACCTACCTGCGGCCACTTACCGGCACCTACCCGTGGCCACTTACCGGCACCTACCCGCGGCCACTTACCGGCACCTACCTGCGGCCACTTACCGGCACCTACCCGCGGCCACTTACCGGCACCTAACCGCGGCCTCATACCGGCACCTACCCGCGGCCTCTTATCGGTACCTACCCGCGGCCACATTCTGAAGCATACATGGGGCAACTTACCGGCACTTAGCCGTGGCCACTTCTCTCACCTACCCACAGCCACTTACCGGCACCTACCCGCGGCCACTTACCGGCACCTACCCGCGGCCACTTACCGGCACCTACCCACGGCCACTTACCGGCACCTACCCGCAGCCACTTACCGGCACCTACCGGCGGCCATTTACCGGCACCTACCCGCGGCCACTTACCGGCACCTACCCACAGCCACTTACCGGCACCTACCCGCAGCCACTAACGTGCCCCTACCTGCAGCCACTAACGCGCACCTATCCGCAACCATTTACCGGCACCTACCCGTGGCCACTTACCGGCACCTACCCGTGGCCACTTACCGGCACCTACCCGCGGCCACTTACCGGCACCTACCCGTGGGCACTTACCGCCACCTACCCGCGGCCACTTACCGGCACCTACCCGCGGCCACTAACCGGCACCTACCCACAGCCACTTACCGGCACCTACCCGCAGCCACTAACGCGCCCCTACCTGCGGCCACTAACGCGCACCTATCCGCAACCATTTACCGGCACCTACCTGCGGCCACTTACCACACCTACCCATGGACACTTACCGGCACCTACCTGCGGCCACTTACCGGCACCTACCCGTGGCCACTTACCGGCACCTACCCGCGGCCACTTAACGGCACCTACCTGCGGCCACTTACCGGCACCTACCCGCGGCCACTTACCGGCACCTAACCGCGGCCTCATACCGGCACCTACCCGCGGCCACTTACCGGCACCTACCCGCGGCCACATTCTGAAGCATACATGGGGCAACTTACCGGCACTTAGCCGCGGCCACTTCCTCTCACCTACCCACAGCCACTTACCGGCACCTACCCACAGCCACTAACGTGTCCCTACCTGCAGCCACTAACGCGCACCTATCCGCAACCATTTACCGGCACCTACCCGTGGCCACTTACCGGCACCTACCCGTGGCCACTTACCGGCACCTACCCGTGGCCACTTACCGGCACCTACCCGCGGCCACTTACCGGCACCTACCCGAGGCCACTTACCGGCACCTACCCACGGCCACTTACCGTCACCTACCCGCGGCCACTGACCGGCATCTACCCGCGCCCACTTACCGGCACCTACCCGCAGCCACTTACCGGCACCTACCCGCGGCCACTTACCGCCACCTACCTGCGGCCACTTACCGCCACCTTCCGCGGCCACATTCTGGAGCATACATGGGGCAACTTACCGGCACTTAGCCGCGGCCACTTCCTGTCACCTACCCGTGGCCACTTACCGGCACCTACCCGTGGCCACTTACCGGCGCCTACCCGTGGCCACTTACCGGCACCTACCGCGGCCACTTACCGGCACCTACCCGAGGCCACTTACCGGCACCTACCCACGGCCACTTACCGTCACCTACCCGCGGCCACTGACCGGCATCTACCCGCGCCCACTTACCGGCACCTACCCGCAGCCACTTACCGGCACCTACCCGCGGCCACTTACCGCCACCTACCTGCGGCCACTTACCGGCACCTTCCCGCGGCCACATTCTGAAGCATACATGGGGCAACTTACCGGCACTTAGCCGCGGCCACTTCCTGTCACCTACCCACAGCCACTTACCGGCACCTACCCACGGCCACTAACGCGCCCCTACCTGCGGCCACTAACGCGCACCTATCCGCAACCATTTACCGGCACCTACCTGCGGCCACTTACCGGCACCTACCCATGGACACTTACCGTCACCTTTCCTGCGGCCACTTACCGGCACCTACCCGTGGCCACTTACCGGCACCTACCCGCGGCCACTTACCGCCACCTACCTGCGGCCACTTACCGGCACCTACCCGCTGCCACTTACCGGCACCTAACCGCGGCCTCATACCGGCACCTACCCGCGGCCACTTACCGGCACCTACCCGCGGCCACATTCTGAAGCATACATGGGGCAACTTACCGGCACTTAGCCGCGGCCACTTCCTCTCACCTACCCACAGCCACTTACCGGCACCTACCCGCGGCCACTTACCGGCACCTACCTGCGGCCACTTACCGGCACCTACCCGCGGCCACTTACCGGCACCTAACCGCGGCCTCATACCGGCACCTACCCGCGGCCACTTACCGGCACCTACCCGCGGCCACTTACCGGCACCTACCCGTGGCCACTTACCGGCACCTACCCGCGGCCACTTACCGGCACCTACCCGCGGCCACTTACCGGCACCTACCCGCGGCCACATTCTGAAGCATACATGGGGCAACTTACCGGCACTTAGCCGCGGCCACTTCCTGTCACCTACCCGCAGCCACTTACCGGCACTTACCCGCAGCCACTAACGTGCCACTACCTGCGGCCACTAACGCGCACCTATCCGCAACCATTTACCGGCACCTACCCACAGCTACTTACCGGCACCTACCCGCGGCCACTTACCGGCACCTACCCGCGGCCACTTACCGGCACCTACCCACAGCCACTTACCGGCACCTACCCGCAGCCACTAACGCGCCCCTACCTGCGGCCACTAACGCGCACCTTTCCGCAACCATTTACCGGCACCTACCTGCGGCCACTTACCGGCACCTACCCATGGACACTTACCGGCACCTACCTGCGGCCACTTACCGGCACCTACCCGTGGCCACTTAACGGCACCTACCCGCGGCCACTTACCGGCACCTACCTGCGGCCACTTACCGGCACCTACCCGCTGCCACTTACCGGCACCTAACCGCGGCCTCATACCGGCACCTACCCGCGGCCACTTACCGGCACCTACCCGCGGCCACATTCTGAAGCATACATGGGGCAACTTACCGGCACTTAGCCGCGGCCACTTCCTCTCACCTACCCACAGCCACTTACCGGCACCTACCCACAGCCACTAATGTGTCCCTACCTGCAGCCACTAACGCGCACCTATCCGCAACCATTTACCGGCACCTACCCGTGGCCACTTACCGGCACCTACCCGTGGCCACTTACCAGCACCTACCCGTGGCCACTTACCGGCACCTACCCGCGGCCACTTACCGGCACCTACCCGAGGCCACTTACCGGCACCTACCCACGGCCACTTACCGTCACCTACCCGCGGCCACTGACCGGCATCTACCCGCGCCCACTTACCGGCACCTACCCGCAGCCACTTACCGGCACCTACCCGCGCCCACTTACCGGCACCTACCCGCAGCCACTTACCGGCACCTACCCGTGGCCACTTACCGGCACCTACCCGTGGCCACTTACCGGCACCTACCCGCGGCCACTTACCGGCACCTACCCGAGGCCACTTACCGGCACCTACCCACGGCCACTTACCGTCACCTACCCGCGGCCACTGACCGGCATCTACCCGCGCCCACTTACCGGCACCTACCCGCAGCCACTTACCGGCACCTACCCGCGGCCACTTACCGCCACCTACCTGCGGCCACTTACCGCCACCTTCCCGCGGCCACATTCTGAAGCATACATGGGGCAACTTACCGGCACTTAGCCGCGGCCACTTCCTGTCACCTACCCACAGCCACTTACCGGCACCTACCCACGGCCACTAACGCGCCCCTACCTGCGGCCACTAACGCGCACCTATCCGCAACCATTTACCGGCACCTACCTGCGGCCACTTACCGGCACCTACCCATGGACACTTACCGTCACCTTTCCTGCGGCCACTTACCGGCACCTACCCGTGGCCACTTACCGGCACCTACCCGCGGCCACTTACCGCCACCTACCTGCGGCCACTTACCGGCACCTACCCGCTGCCACTTACCGGCACCTAACCGCGGCCTCATACCGGCACCTACCCGCGGCCACTTACCGGCACCTACCCGCGGCCACATTCTGAAGCATACATGGGGCAACTTACCGGCACTTAGCCGCGGCCACTTCCTCTCACCTACCCACAGCCACTTACCGGCACCTACCCGCAGCCACTTACCGGCACCTACCTGCGGCCACTTACCGGCACCTACCCGCGGCCACTTACCGGCACCTAACCGCGGCCTCATACCGGCACCTACCCGCGACCACTTACCGGCACCTACCCGCGGCCACTTACCGGCACCTACCCGTGGCCACTTACCGGCACCTACCCGCGGCCACTTACCGGCACCTACCCGCGGCCACTTACCGGCACCTACCCGCGGCCACATTCTGAAGCATACATGGGGCAACTTACCGGCACTTAGCCGCGGCCACTTCCTGTCACCTACCCGCAGCCACTTACCGGCACTTACCCGCAGCCACTAACGTGCCACTACCTGCGGCCACTAACGCGCACCTATCCGCAACCATTTACCGGCACCTACCCACAGCTACTTACCGGCACCTACCCGCGGCCACTTACCGGCACCTACCCGCGGCCACTTACCGGCACCTACCCACAGCCACTTACCGGCACCTACCCGCAGCCACTAACGCGCCCCTACCTGCGGCCACTAACG
This sequence comes from Eleutherodactylus coqui, assembly GCF_035609145.1. NCBI lineage: Eukaryota > Metazoa > Chordata > Amphibia > Anura > Eleutherodactylidae > Eleutherodactylus > Eleutherodactylus coqui. The sequence goes on along the minus strand of NW_027102007.1, from coordinate 92,508 downwards.
CGCACCTTTCCGCAACCATTTACCGGCACCTACCTGCGGCCACTTACCGGCACCTACCCATGGACACTTACCGGCACCTACCTGCGGCCACTTACCGGCACCTACCCGTGGCCACTTACCGGCACCTACCCGCGGCCACTTACCGGCACCTACCTGCGGCCACTTACCGACACCTACCCGCGGCCGCTTACCGGCACCTAACCGCGGCCTCATACCGGCACCTACCCGCGGCCACTTACCGGCACCTACCCGCGGCCACATTCTGAAGCATACATGGGGCAACTTACCAGGACTTAGCCGCGGCCACTTCCTCTCACCTACCCACAGCCACTTACCGGCACCTACCCGCAGCCACTAACGTGCCCCTATCTGCAGCCACTAACGTGCACCTATCCGCAACCATTTACCGGCACCTACCCGTGGCCACTTACCGGCACCTACCCGTGGACACTTACCGGCACCTACCCGCGGCCACTTACCGGCACCTACCCGCGGCCACTTACCGGCACCTACCCGCGGCCACTTACCGGCACCTACCCACGGCCACTTACCGGCACCTACCCGCGGCCACTTACCGGCACCTACCCGCGGCCACTTACCGGCACCTACCCGCAGCCACTTACCGGCACCTACCCGCGGCCACTTACCGCCACCTACCCGAGGCCACTTACCGGCACCTACCCGCGGCCACATTCTGAAGCATACATGGGGCAACTTACCGGCACTTAGCCGCGGCCACTTCCTCTCACCTACCCACAGCCACTTACCAGCACCTACCCGCGGCCACTTACCGGCACCTACCTGCGGCCACTTACCGGCACCTACCCGCTGCCACTTACCGGCACCTAACCGCGGCCTCATACCGGCACCTACCCGCGGCCACTTACCGGCACCTACCCGCGGCCACATTCTGAAGCATACATGGGGCAACTTACCGGCACTTAGCCGCGGCCACTTCCTCTCACCTACCCACAGCCACTTACCGGCACCTACCCGCAGCCACTAACGTGCCCCTACCTGCAGCCACTAACGCGCACCTATCCGCAACCATTTACCGGCACCTACCCGTGGCCACTTACCGGCACCTACCCGTGGCCACTTACCGGCACCTACCCGTGGCCACTTACCGGCACCTACCCGCGGCCACTTACCGGCACCTACCCGCGGCCACTTACCGGCACCTAACCGCGGCCTCATACCGGCACCTACCCGCGCCCACTTACCGGCACCTACCCGCGCCCACTTACCGGCACCTACCCGCAGCCACTTACCGGCACCTACCCGCAGCCACTTACCGCCACCTACCCGCGGCCACTTACCGGCACCTACCCGCGGCCACTTACCGGCACCTACCCGCGGCCACATTCTGAAGCATACATGGGGCAACTTACCGGCACTTAGCCGCGGCCACTTCCTGTCACCTACCCACAGCCACTTACCGGCACCTACCCGCGGCCTCTAACGCGCCCTTACCTGCGGCCACTAACGCGCACCTATCCGCAACCATTTACCGGCACCTACCTGCGGCCACTTACCGGCACCTACCCATGGACACTTACCGGCACCTACCTGCGGCCACTTACCGGCACCTACCCGCGGCCACTTACCGGCACCTACCTGCGGCCACTTACCGGCACCTACCCGCGGCCACTTACCGGCATCTACCCACGGCCACTTACCGGCACCTACCCGCAGCCACTTACCGGCACCTACCAGCGGCCACTTACCGGCACCTACCCGCGGCCACTTACCGGCACCTACCCACAGCCACTTACCGGCACCTACCCGCGGCCACTAACGCGCCCCTACCTGCGGCCACTAACGCGCACCTATCCGCAACCATTTACCGGCACCTACCTGCGGCCACTTACCGGCACTTACCCATGGACACTTACCGGCACCTACCTGCGGCCACTTACCGGCACCTACCCGTGGCCACTTACCGGCACCTACCCGCGGCCACTTAACGGCACCTACCTGCGGCCACTTACCGGCACCTACCCGCGGCCACTTACCGGCAACTAACCGCGGCCTCATACCGGCACCTACCCGTGGCCACTTACCGGCACCTACCCGCGCCACATTCTGAAGCATACATGGGGCAACTTACCGGCACTTAGCCGTGGCCACTTCCTCTCACCTACCCACAGCCACTTACCGGCACCTACCCGCAGCCACTAACGTGCCCCTACCTGCAGCCACTAACGCGAACCTATCCGCAACCATTTACCGGTAGCTACCTGCGGCCACTTACCGGCACCTACCCATGGACACTTACCGGCACCTACCTGCGGCCACTTACCGGCACCTACCCGTGGCCACTTACCGGCACCTACCCGCGGCCACTTACCGGCACCTACCTGCGGCCACTTGCCGGCACCTACCCGCGGCCACTTACCGGCACCTAACCGTGGCCTCATACCGGCACCTACCCACGGCCACTTACTGGCACCTACCCATGGACACTTACCGGCACCTACCTGCGGCCACTTACCGGCACCTACCCGTGGCCACTTACCGGCACCTACCCGCGGCCACTTACCGGCACCTACCTGCGGCCACTTACCGGCACCTACCCGCGGCCACTTACCGGCACCTAACCGCGGCCTCATACCGGCACCTACCCGCGGCCACTTATCGGTACCTACCCGCGGCCACATTCTGAAGCATACATGGGGCAACTTACCGGCACTTAGCCGTGGCCACTTCCTCTCACCTACCCACAGCCACTTACCGGCACCTACCCGCGGCCACTTACCGGCACCTACCCGCGGCCACTTACCGGCACCTACCCACGGCCACTTACCGGCACCTACCCGCAGCCACTTACCGGCACCTACCAGCGGCCATTTACCGGCACCTACCCGCAGCCACTTACCGGCACCTACCCACAGCCACTTACCGGCACCTACCCGCAGCCACTAACGTGCCCCTACCTGCAGCCACTAACGCGCACCTATCCGCAACCATTTACCGGCACCTACCCGTGGCCACTTACCGGCACCTACCCGTGGCCACTTACCGGCACCTACCCGCGGCCACTTACCGGCACCTACCCGTGGGCACTTACCGCCACCTACCCGCGGCCACTTACCGGCACCTACCCGCGGCCACTAACCGGCACCTACCCACAGCCACTTACCGGCACCTACCCGCAGCCACTAACGCGCCCCTACCTGCGGCCACTAACGCGCACCTATCCGCAACCATTTACCGGCACCTACCTGCGGCCACTTACCACACCTACCCATGGACACTTACCGGCACCTACCTGCGGCCACTTACCGGCACCTACCCGTGGCCACTTACCGGCACCTACCCGCGGCCACTTAACGGCACCTACCTGCGGCCACTTACCGGCACCTACCCGCGGCCACTTACCGGCACCTAACCGCGGCCTCATACCGGCACCTACCCGCGGCCACTTACCGGCACCTACCCGCGGCCACATTCTGAAGCATACATGGGGCAACTTACCGGCACTTAGCCGCGGCCACTTCCTCTCACCTACCCACAGCCACTTACCGGCACCTACCCACAGCCACTAACGTGTCCCTACCTGCAGCCACTAACGCGCACCTATCCGCAACCATTTACCGGCACCTACCCGTGGCCACTTACCGGCACCTACCCGTGGCCACTTACCGGCACCTACCCGTGGCCACTTACCGGCACCTACCCGCGGCCACTTACCGGCACCTACCCGAGGCCACTTACCGGCACCTACCCACGGCCACTTACCGTCACCTACCCGCGGCCACTGACCGGCATCTACCCGCGCCCACTTACCGGCACCTACCCGCAGCCACTTACCGGCACCTACCCGCGGCCACTTACCGCCACCTACCTGCGGCCACTTACCGCCACCTTCCCGCGGCCACATTCTGAAGCATACATGGGGCAACTTACCGGCACTTAGCCGCGGCCACTTCCTGTCACCTACCCGTGGCCACTTACCGGCACCTACCCGTGGCCACTTACCGGCACCTACCCGTGGCCACTTACCGGCACCTACCCGCGGCCACTTACCGGCACCTACCCGAGGCCACTTACCGGCACCTACCCACGGCCACTTACCGTCACCTACCCGCGGCCACTGACCGGCATCTACCCGCGCCCACTTACCGGCACCTACCCGCAGCCACTTACCGGCACCTACCCGCGGCCACTTACCGCCACCTACCTGCGGCCACTTACCGGCACCTTCCCGCGGCCACATTCTGAAGCATACATGGGGCAACTTACCGGCACTTAGCCGCGGCCACTTCCTGTCACCTACCCACAGCCACTTACCGGCACCTACCCACGGCCACTAACGCGCCCCTACCTGCGGCCACTAACGCGCACCTATCCGCAACCATTTACCGGCACCTACCTGCGGCCACTTACCGGCACCTACCCATGGACACTTACCGTCACCTTTCCTGCGGCCACTTACCGGCACCTACCCGTGGCCACTTACCGGCACCTACCCGCGGCCACTTACCGCCACCTACCTGCGGCCACTTACCGGCACCTACCCGCTGCCACTTACCGGCACCTAACCGCGGCCTCATACCGGCACCTACCCGCGGCCACTTACCGGCACCTACCCGCGGCCACATTCTGAAGCATACATGGGGCAACTTACCGGCACTTAGCCGCGGCCACTTCCTCTCACCTACCCACAGCCACTTACCGGCACCTACCCGCGGCCACTTACCGGCACCTACCTGCGGCCACTTACCGGCACCTACCCGCGGCCACTTACCGGCACCTAACCGCGGCCTCATACCGGCACCTACCCGCGGCCACTTACCGGCACCTACCCGCGGCCACTTACCGGCACCTACCCGTGGCCACTTACTGGCACCTACCCGCGGCCACTTACCGGCACCTACCCGCGGCCACTTACCGGCACCTACCCGCGGCCACATTCTGAAGCATACATGGGGCAACTTACCGGCACTTAGCCGCGGCCACTTCCTGTCACCTACCCGCAGCCACTTACCGGCACTTACCCGCAGCCACTAACGTGCCACTACCTGCGGCCACTAACGCGCACCTATCCGCAACCATTTACCGGCACCTACCCACAGCTACTTACCGGCACCTACCCGCGGCCACTTACCGGCACCTACCCGCGGCCACTTACCGGCACCTACCCACAGCCACTTACCGGCACCTACCCGCAGCCACTAACGCGCCCCTACCTGCGGCCACTAACGCGCACCTTTCCGCAACCATTTACCGGCACCTACCTGCGGCCACTTACCGGCACCTACCCATGGACACTTACCGGCACCTACCTGCGGCCACTTACCGGCACCTACCCGTGGCCACTTAACGGCACCTACCCGCGGTCACTTACCGGCACCTACCTGCGGCCACTTACCGGCACCTACCCGCTGCCACTTACCGGCACCTAACCGCGGCCTCATACCGGCACCTACCCGCGGCCACTTACCGGCACCTACCCGCGGCCACATTCTGAAGCATACATGGGGCAACTTACCGGCACTTAGCCGCGGCCACTTCCTCTCACCTACCCACAGCCACTTACCGGCACCTACCCACAGCCACTAACGTGTCCCTACCTGCAGCCACTAACGCGCACCTATCCGCAACCATTTACCGGCACCTACCCGTGGCCACTTACCGGCACCTACCCGTGGCCACTTACCGGCACCTACCCGTGGCCACTTACCGGCACCTACCCGCGGCCACTTACCGGCACCTACCCGAGGCCACTTACCGGCACCTACCCACGGCCACTTACCGTCACCTACCCGCGGCCACTGACCGGCATCTACCCGCGCCCACTTACCGGCACCTACCCGCAGCCACTTACCGGCACCTACCCGCGCCCACTTACCGGCACCTACCCGCAGCCACTTACCGGCACCTACCCGTGGCCACTTACCGGCACCTACCCGTGGCCACTTACCGGCACCTACCCGCGGCCACTTACCGGCACCTACCCGAGGCCACTTACCGGCACCTACCCACGGCCACTTACCGTCACCTACCCGCGGCCACTGACCGGCATCTACCCGCGCCCACTTACCGGCACCTACCCGCAGCCACTTACCGGCACCTACCCGCGGCCACTTACCGCCACCTACCTGCGGCCACTTACCGGCACCTTCCCGCGGCCACATTCTGAAGCATACATGGGGCAACTTACCGGCACTTAGCCGCGGCCACTTCCTGTCACCTACCCACAGCCACTTACCGGCACCTACCCACGGCCACTAACGCGCCCCTACCTGCGGCCACTAACGCGCACCTATCCGCAACCATTTACCGGCACCTACCTGCGGCCACTTACCGGCACCTACCCATGGACACTTACCGTCACCTTTCCTGCGGCCACTTACCGGCACCTACCCGTGGCCACTTACCGGCACCTACCCGCGGCCACTTACCGCCACCTACCTGCGGCCACTTACCGGCACCTACCCGCTGCCACTTACCGGCACCTAACCGCGGCCTCATACCGGCACCTACCCGCGGCCACTTACCGGCACCTACCCGCGGCCACATTCTGAAGCATACATGGGGCAACTTACCGGCACTTAGCCGCGGCCACTTCCTCTCACCTACCCACAGCCACTTACCGGCACCTACCCGCAGCCACTTACCGGCACCTACCTGCGGCCACTTACCGGCACCTACCCGCGGCCACTTACCGGCACCTAACCGCGGCCTCATACCGGCACCTACCCGCGACCACTTACCGGCACCTACCCGCGGCCACTTACCGGCACCTACCCGTGGCCACTTACCGGCACCTACCCGCGGCCACTTACCGGCACCTACCCGCGGCCACTTACCGGCACCTACCCGCGGCCACATTCTGAAGCATACATGGGGCAACTTACCGGCACTTAGCCGCGGCCACTTCCTGTCACCTACCCGCAGCCACTTACCGGCACTTACCCGCAGCCACTAACGTGCCACTACCTGCGGCCACTAACGCGCACCTATCCGCAACCATTTACCGGCACCTACCCACAGCTACTTACCGGCACCTACCCGCGGCCACTTACCGGCACCTACCCGCGGCCACTTACCGGCACCTACCCACAGCCACTTACCGGCACCTACCCGCAGCCACTAACGCGCCCCTACATGCGGCCACTAACGCGCACCTTTCCGCAACCATTTACCGGCACCTACCTGCGGCCACTTACCGGCACCTACCCATGGACACTTACCGGCACCTACCTGCGGCCACTTACCGGCACCTACCCGTGGCCACTTACCGGCACCTACCCGCGGCCACTTACCGGCACCTACCTGCGGCCACTTACCGACACCTACCCGCGGCCGCTTACCGGCACCTAACCGCGGCCTCATACCGGCACCTACCCGCGGCCACTTACCGGCACCTACCCGCGGCCACATTCTGAAGCATACATGGGGCAACTTACCAGGACTTAGCCGCGGCCACTTCCTCTCACCTACCCACAGCCACTTACCGGCACCTACCCGCAGCCACTAACGTGCCCCTATCTGCAGCCACTAACGTGCACCTATCCGCAACCATTTACCGGCACCTACCCGTGGCCACTTACCGGCACCTACCCGTGGACACTTACCGGCACCTACCCGCGGCCACTTACCGGCACCTACCCGCGGCCACTTACCGGCACCTACCCGCGGCCACTTACCGGCACCTACCCACGGCCACTTACCGGCACCTACCCGCGGCCACTTACCGGCACCTACCCGCGGCCACTTACCGGCACCTACCCGCAGCCACTTACCGGCACCTACCCGCGGCCACTTACCGCCACCTACCCGAGGCCACTTACCGGCACCTACCCGCGGCCACATTCTGAAGCATACATGGGGCAACTTACCGGCACTTAGCCGCGGCCACTTCCTCTCACCTACCCACAGCCACTTACCAGCACCTACCCGCGGCCACTTACCGGCACCTACCTGCGGCCACTTACCGGCACCTACCCGCTGCCACTTACCGGCACCTAACCGCGGCCTCATACCGGCACCTACCCGCGGCCACTTACCGGCACCTACCCGCGGCCACATTCTGAAGCATACATGGGGCAACTTACCGGCACTTAGCCGCGGCCACTTCCTCTCACCTACCCACAGCCACTTACCGGCACCTACCCGCAGCCACTAACGTGCCCCTACCTGCAGCCACTAACGCGCACCTATCCGCAACCATTTACCGGCACCTACCCGTGGCCACTTACCGGCACCTACCCGTGGCCACTTACCGGCACCTACCCGTGGCCACTTACCGGCACCTACCCGCGGCCACTTACCGGCACCTACCCGCGGCCACTTACCGGCACCTAACCGCGGCCTCATACCGGCACCTACCCGCGCCCACTTACCGGCACCTACCCGCGCCCACTTACCGGCACCTACCCGCAGCCACTTACCGGCACCTACCCGCAGCCACTTACCGCCACCTACCCGCGGCCACTTACCGGCACCTACCCGCGGCCACTTACCGGCACCTACCCGCGGCCACATTCTGAAGCATACATGGGGCAACTTACCGGCACTTAGCCGCGGCCACTTCCTGTCACCTACCCACAGCCACTTACCGGCACCTACCCGCGGCCTCTAACGCGCCCTTACCTGCGGCCACTAACGCGCACCTATCCGCAACCATTTACCGGCACCTACCTGCGGCCACTTACCGGCACCTACCCATGGACACTTACCGGCACCTACCTGCGGCCACTTACCGGCACCTACCCGCGGCCACTTACCGGCACCTACCTGCGGCCACTTACCGGCACCTACCCGCGGCCACTTACCGGCATCTACCCACGGCCACTTACCGGCACCTACCCGCAGCCACTTACCGGCACCTACCAGCGGCCACTTACCGGCACCTACCCGCGGCCACTTACCGGCACCTACCCACAGCCACTTACCGGCACCTACCCGCGGCCACTAACGCGCCCCTACCTGCGGCCACTAACGCGCACCTATCCGCAACCATTTACCGGCACCTACCTGCGGCCACTTACCACACCTACCCATGGACACTTACCGGCACCTACCTGCGGCCACTTACCGGCACCTACCCGTGGCCACTTACCGGCACCTACCCGCGGCCACTTAACGGCACCTACCTGCGGCCACTTACCGGCACCTACCCGCGGCCACTTACCGGCACCTAACCGCGGCCTCATACCGGCACCTACCCGCGGCCACTTACCGGCACCTACCCGCGGCCACATTCTGAAGCATACATGGGGCAACTTACCGGCACTTAGCCGCGGCCACTTCCTCTCACCTACCCACAGCCACTTACCGGCACCTACCCACAGCCACTAACGTGTCCCTACCTGCAGCCACTAACGCGCACCTATCCGCAACCATTTACCGGCACCTACCCGTGGCCACTTACCGGCACCTACCCGTGGCCACTTACCGGCACCTACCCGTGGCCACTTACCGGCACCTACCCGCGGCCACTTACCGGCACCTACCCGAGGCCACTTACCGGCACCTACCCACGGCCACTTACCGTCACCTACCCGCGGCCACTGACCGGCATCTACCCACGCCCACTTACCGGCACCTACCCGCAGCCACTTACCGGCACCTACCCGCGGCCACTTACCGCCACCTACCTGCGGCCACTTACCGCCACCTTCCCGCGGCCACATTCTGAAGCATACATGGGGCAACTTACCGGCACTTAGCCGCGGCCACTTCCTGTCACCTACCCACAGCCACTTACCGGCACCTACCCACGGCCACTAACGCGCCCCTACCTGCGGCCACTAACGCGCACCTATCCGCAACCATTTACCGGCACCTACCTGCGGCCACTTACCGGCACCTACCCATGGACACTTACCGTCACCTTTCCTGCGGCCACTTACCGGCACCTACCCGTGGCCACTTACCGGCACCTACCCGCGGCCACTTACCGCCACCTACCTGCGGCCACTTACCGGCACCTACCCGCTGCCACTTACCGGCACCTAACCGCAGCCTCATACCGGCACCTACCCGCGGCCACTTACCGGCACCTACCCGCGGCCACATTCTGAAGCATACATGGGGCAACTTACCGGCACTTAGCCGCGGCCACTTCCTCTCACCTACCCACAGCCACTTACCGGCACCTACCCGCGGCCACTTACCGGCACCTACCTGCGGCCACTTACCGGCACCTACCCGCGGCCACTTACCGGCACCTAACCGCGGCCTCATACCGGCACCTACCCGCGGCCACTTACCGGCACCTACCCGCGGCCACTTACCGGCACCTACCCGTGGCCACTTACCGGCACCTACCCGCGGCCACTTACCGGCACCTACCCGCGGCCACTTACCGGCACCTACCCGCGGCCACATTCTGAAGCATACATGGGGCAACTTACCGGCACTTAGCCGCGGCCACTTCCTGTCACCTACCCGCAGCCACTTACCGGCACTTACCCGCAGCCACTAACGTGCCACTACCTGCGGCCACTAACGCGCACCTATCCGCAACCATTTACCGGCACCTACCCACAGCTACTTACCGGCACCTACCCGCGGCCACTTACCGGCACCTACCCGCGGCCACTTACCGGCACCTACCCACAGCCACTTACCGGCACCTACCCGCAGCCACTAACGCGCCCCTACCTGCGGCCACTAACGCGCACCTTTCCGCAACCATTTACCGGCACCTACCTGCGGCCACTTACCGGCACCTACCCATGGACACTTACCGGCACCTACCTGCGGCCACTTACAGGCACCTACCCGTGGCCACTTACCGGCACCTACCCGCGGCCACTTACCGGCACCTACCTGCGGCCACTTACCGGCACCTACCCGCTGCCACTTACCGGCACCTAACCGCGGCCTCATACCGGCACCTACCCGCGGCCACTTACCGGCACCTACCCGCGGCCACATTCTGAAGCATACATGGGGCAACTTACCGGCACTTAGCCGCGGCCACTTCCTCTCACCTACCCACAGCCACTTACCGGCACCTACCCACAGCCACTAACGTGTCCCTACCTGCAGCCACTAACGCGCACCTATCCGCAACCATTTACCGGCACCTACCCGTGGCCACTTACCGGCACCTACCCGTGGCCACTTACCGGCACCTACCCGTGGCCACTTACCGGCACCTACCCGCGGCCACTTACCGGCACCTACCCGAGGCCACTTACCGGCACCTACCCACGGCCACTTACCGTCACCTACCCACGGCCACTGACCGGCATCTACCCGCGCCCACTTACCGGCACCTACCCGCAGCCACTTACCGGCACCTACCCGCGGCCACTTACCGCCACCTACCTGCGGCCACTTACCGGCACCTTCCCGCGGCCACATTCTGAAGCATACATGGGGCAACTTACCGGCACTTAGCCGCGGCCACTTCCTGTCACCTACCCGTGGCCACTTACCGGCACCTACCCGTGGCCACTTACCGGCACCTACCCGTGGCCACTTACCGGCACCTACCCGCGGCCACTTACCGGCACCTACCCGAGGCCACTTACCGGCACCTACCCACGGCCACTTACCGTCACCTACCCGCGGCCACTGACCGGCATCTACCCGCGCCCACTTACCGGCACCTACCCGCAGCCACTTACCGGCACCTACCCGCGGCCACTTACCGCCACCTACCTGCGGCCACTTACCGGCACCTTCCCGCGGCCACATTCTGAAGCATACATGGGGCAACTTACCGGCACTTAGCCGCGGCCACTTCCTGTCACCTACCCACAGCCACTTACCGGCACCTACCCACGGCCACTAACGCGCCCCTACCTGCGGCCACTAACGCGCACCTATCCGCAACCATTTACCGGCACCTACCTGCGGCCACTTACCGGCACCTACCCATGGACACTTACCGTCACCTTTCCTGCGGCCACTTACCGGCACCTACCCGTGGCCACTTACCGGCACCTACCCGCGGCCACTTACCGCCACCTACCTGCGGCCACTTACCGGCACCTACCCGCTGCCACTTACCGGCACCTAACCGCGGCCTCATACCGGCACCTACCCGCGGCCACTTACCGGCACCTACCCGCGGCCACATTCTGAAGCATACATGGGGCAACTTACCGGCACTTAGCCGCGGCCACTTCCTCTCACCTACCCACAGCCACTTACCGGCACCTACCCGCGGCCACTTACCGGCACCTACCTGCGGCCACTTACCGGCACCTACCCGCGGCCACTTACCGGCACCAAACCGCGGCCTCATACCGGCACCTACCCGCGACCACTTACCGGCACCTACCCGCGGCCACTTACCGGCACCTACCCGTGGCCACTTACCGGCACCTACCCGCGGCCACTTACCGGCACCTACCCGCGGCCACTTACCGGCACCTACCCGCGGCCACATTCTGAAGCATACATGGGGCAACTTACCGGCACTTAGCCGCGGCCACTTCCTGTCACCTACCCGCAGCCACTTACCGGCACTTACCCGCAGCCACTAACGTGCCACTACCTGCGGCCACTAACGCGCACCTATCCGCAACCATTTACCGGCACCTACCCACAGCTACTTACCGGCACCTACCCGCGGCCACTTACCGGCACCTACCCACGGCCACTTACCGGCACCTACCCACAGCCACTTACCGGCACCTACCCGCAGCCACTAACGCGCCCCTACCTGCGGCCACTAACGCGCACCTTTCCGCAACCATTTACCGGCACCTACCTGCGGCCACTTACCGGCACCTACCCATGGACACTTACCGGCACCTACCTGCGGCCACTTACCGGCACCTACCTGCGGCCACTTACCGGCACCTACCCGTGGCCACTTACCGGCACCTACCCGCGGCCACTTACCGGCACCTACCTGCGGCCACTTACCGACACCTACCCGCGGCCGCTTACCGGCACCTAACCGCGGCCTCATACCGGCACCTACCCGCGGCCACTTACCGGCACCTACCCGCGGCCACATTCTGAAGCATACATGGGGCAACTTACCAGGACTTAGCCGCGGCCACTTCCTCTCACCTACCCACAGCCACTTACCGGCACCTACCCGCAGCCACTAACGTGCCCCTATCTGCAGCCACTAACGTGCACCTATCCGCAACCATTTACCGGCACCTACCCGTGGCCACTTACCGGCACCTACCCGTGGACACTTACCGGCACCTACCCGCGGCCACTTACCGGCACCTACCCGCGGCCACTTACCGGCACCTACCCGCGGCCACTTACCGGCACCTACCCACGGCCACTTACCGGCACCTACCCGCGGCCACTTACCGGCACCTACCCGCGGCCACTTACCGGCACCTACCCGCAGCCACTTACCGGCACCTACCCGCGGCCACTTACCGCCACCTACCCGAGGCCACTTACCGGCACCTACCCGCGGCCACATTCTGAAGCATACATGGGGCAACTTACCGGCACTTAGCCGCGGCCACTTCCTCTCACCTACCCACAGCCACTTACCAGCACCTACCCGCGGCCACTTACCGGCACCTACCTGCGGCCACTTACCGGCACCTACCCGCTGCCACTTACCGGCACCTAACCGCGGCCTCATACCGGCACCTACCCGCGGCCACTTACCGGCACCTACCCGCGGCCACATTCTGAAGCATACATGGGGCAACTTACCGGCACTTAGCCGCGGCCACTTCCTCTCACCTACCCACAGCCACTTACCGGCACCTACCCGCAGCCACTAACGTGCCCCTACCTGCAGCCACTAACGCGCACCTATCCGCAACCATTTACCGGCACCTACCCGTGGCCACTTACCGGCACCTACCCGTGGCCACTTACCGGCACCTACCCGTGGCCACTTACCGGCACCTACCCGCGGCCACTTACCGGCACCTACCCGCGGCCACTTACCGGCACCTAACCGCGGCCTCATACCGGCACCTACCCGCGCCCACTTACCGGCACCTACCCGCGCCCACTTACCGGCACCTACCCGCAGCCACTTACCGGCACCTACCCGCAGCCACTTACCGCCACCTACCCGCGGCCACTTACCGGCACCTACCCGCGGCCACTTACCGGCACCTACCCGCGGCCACATTCTGAAGCATACATGGGGCAACTTACCGGCACTTAGCCGCGGCCACTTCCTGTCACCTACCCACAGCCACTTACCGGCACCTACCCGCGGCCTCTAACGCGCCCTTACCTGCGGCCACTAACGCGCACCTATCCGCAACCATTTACCGGCACCTACCTGCGGCCACTTACCGGCACCTACCCATGGACACTTACCGGCACCTACCTGCGGCCACTTACCGGCACCTACCCGCGGCCACTTACCGGCACCTACCTGCGGCCACTTACCGGCACCTACCCGCGGCCACTTACCGGCATCTACCCACGGCCACTTACCGGCACCTACCCGCAGCCACTTACCGGCACCTACCAGCGGCCACTTACCGGCACCTACCCGCGGCCACTTACCGGCACCTACCCACAGCCACTTACCGGCACCTACCCGCGGCCACTAACGCGCCCCTACCTGCGGCCACTAACGCGCACCTATCCGCAACCATTTACCGGCACCTACCTGCGGCCACTTACCGGCACTTACCCATGGACACTTACCGGCACCTACCTGCGGCCACTTACCGGCACCTACCCGTGGCCACTTACCGGCACCTACCCGCGGCCACTTAACGGCACCTACCTGCGGCCACTTACCGGCACCTACCCGCGGCCACTTACCGGCAACTAACCGCGGCCTCATACCGGCACCTACCCGTGGCCACTTACCGGCACCTACCCGCGCCACATTCTGAAGCATACATGGGGCAACTTACCGGCACTTAGCCGTGGCCACTTCCTCTCACCTACCCACAGCCACTTACCGGCACCTACCCGCAGCCACTAACGTGCCCCTACCTGCAGCCACTAACGCGAACCTATCCGCAACCATTTACCGGTAGCTACCTGCGGCCACTTACCGGCACCTACCCATGGACACTTACCGGCACCTACCTGCGGCCACTTACCGGCACCTACCCGTGGCCACTTACCGGCACCTACCCGCGGCCACTTACCGGCACCTACCTGCGGCCACTTGCCGGCACCTACCCGCGGCCACTTACCGGCACCTAACCGTGGCCTCATACCGGCACCTACCCATGGCCACTTACTGGCACCTACCCATGGACACTTACCGGCACCTACCTGCGGCCACTTACCGGCACCTACCCGTGGCCACTTACCGGCACCTACCCGCGGCCACTTACCGGCACCTACCTGCGGCCACTTACCGGCACCTACCCGCGGCCACTTACCGGCACCTAACCGCGGCCTCATACCGGCACCTACCCGCGGCCACTTATCGGTACCTACCCGCGGCCACATTCTGAAGCATACATGGGGCAACTTACCGGCACTTAGCCGTGGCCACTTCCTCTCACCTACCCACAGCCACTTACCGGCACCTACCCGCGGCCACTTACCGGCACCTACCCGCGGCCACTTACCGGCACCTACCCACGGCCACTTACCGGCACCTACCCGCAGCCACTTACCGGCACCTACCAGCGGCCACTTACCGGCACCTACCCGCGGCCACTTACCGGCACCTACCCACAGCCACTTACCGGCACCTACCCGCAGCCACTAACGTGCCCCTACCTGCAGCCACTAACGCGCACCTATCCGCAACCATTTACCGGCACCTACCCGTGGCCACTTACCGGCACCTACCCGTGGCCACTTACCGGCACCTACCCGCGGCCACTTACCGGCACCTACCCGTGGGCACTTACCGCCACCTTCCCGCGGCCACTTACCGGCACCTACCCGCGGCCACTAACCGGCACCTACCCACAGCCACTTACCGGCACCTACCCGCAGCCACTAACGCGCCCCTACCTGCGGCCACTAACGCGCACCTATCCGCAACCATTTACCGGCACCTACCTGCGGCCACTTACCACACCTACCCATGGACACTTACCGGCACCTACCTGCGGCCACTTACCGGCACCTACCCGTGGCCACTTACCGGCACCTACCCGCGGCCACTTAACGGCACCTACCTGCGGCCACTTACCGGCACCTACCCGCGGCCACTTACCGGCACCTAACCGCGGCCTCATACCGGCACCTACCCGCGGCCACTTACCGGCACCTACCCGCGGCCACATTCTGAAGCATACATGGGGCAACTTACCGGCACTTAGCCGCGGCCACTTCCTCTCACCTACCCACAGCCACTTACCGGCACCTACCCACAGCCACTAACGTGTCCCTACCTGCAGCCACTAACGCGCACCTATCCGCAACCATTTACCGGCACCTACCCGTGGCCACTTACCGGCACCTACCCGTGGCCACTTACCGGCACCTACCCGTGGCCACTTACCGGCACCTACCCGCGGCCACTTACCGGCACCTACCCGAGGCCACTTACCGGCACCTACCCGCGGCCACTTACCGGCACCTACCCGCGGCCACTGACCGGCATCTACCCGCGCCCACTTACCGGCACCTACCCGCAGCCACTTACCGGCACCTACCCGCGGCCACTTACCGCCACCTACCTGCGGCCACTTACCGCCACCTTCCCGCGGCCACATTCTGAAGCATACATGGGGCAACTTACCGGCACTTAGCCGCGGCCACTTCCTGTCACCTACCCACAGCCACTTACCGGCACCTACCCACGGCCACTAACGCGCCCCTACCTGCGGCCACTAACGCGCACCTATCCGCAACCATTTACCGGCACCTACCTGCGGCCACTTACCGGCACCTACCCATGGACACTTACCGTCACCTTTCCTGCGGCCACTTACCGGCACCTACCCGTGGCCACTTACCGGCACCTACCCGCGGCCACTTACCGCCACCTACCTGCGGCCACTTACCGGCACCTACCCGCTGCCACTTACCGGCACCTAACCGCGGCCTCATACCGGCACCTACCCGCGGCCACTTACCGGCACCTACCCGCGGCCACATTCTGAAGCATACATGGGGCAACTTACCGGCACTTAGCCGCGGCCACTTCCTCTCACCTACCCACAGCCACTTACCGGCACCTACCCGCGGCCACTTACCGGCACCTACCTGCGGCCACTTACCGGCACCTACCCGCGGCCACTTACCGGCACCTAACCGCGGCCTCATACCGGCACCTACCCGCGGCCACTTACCGGCACCTACCCGCGGCCACTTACCGGCACCTACCCGTGGCCACTTACCGGCACCTACCCGCGGCCACTTACCGGCACCTACCCGCGGCCACTTACCGGCACCTACCCGCGGCCACATTCTGAAGCATACATGGGGCAACTTACCGGCACTTAGCCGCGGCCACTTCCTGTCACCTACCCGCAGCCACTTACCGGCACTTACCCGCAGCCACTAACGTGCCACTACCTGCGGCCACTAACGCGCACCTATCCGCAACCATTTACCGGCACCTACCCACAGCTACTTACCGGCACCTACCCGCGGCCACTTACCGGCACCTACCCGCGGCCACTTACCGGCACCTACCCACAGCCACTTACCGGCACCTACCCGCAGCCACTAACGCGCCCCTACCTGCGGCCACTAACGCGCACCTTTCCGCAACCATTTACCGGCACCTACCTGCGGCCACTTACCGGCACCTACCCATGGACACTTACCGGCACCTACCTGCGGCCACTTACCGGCACCTACCCGTGGCCACTTACCGGCACCTACCCGCGGCCACTTACCGGCACCTACCTGCGGCAACTTACCGACACCTACCCGCGGCCGCTTACCGGCACCTAACCGCGGCCTCATACCGGCACCTACCCGCGGCCACATTCTGAAGCATACATGGGGCAACTTACCAGGACTTAGCCGCGGCCACTTCCTCTCACCTACCCACAGCCACTTACCGGCACCTACCCGCAGCCACTAACGTGCCCCTATCTGCAGCCACTAACGTGCACCTATCCGCAACCATTTACCGGCACCTACCCGTGGCCACTTACCGGCACCTACCCGTGGACACTTACCGGCACCTACCCGCGGCCACTTACCGGCACCTACCCGCGGCCACTTACCGGCACCTACCCGCGGCCACTTACCGGCACCTACCCACGGCCACTTACCGGCACCTACCCGCGGCCACTTACCGGCACCTACCCGCGGCCACTTACCGGCACCTACCCGCAGCCACTTACCGGCACCTACCCGCGGCCACTTACCGCCACCTACCCGAGGCCACTTACCGGCACCTACCCGCGGCCACATTCTGAAGCATACATGGGGCAACTTACCGGCACTTAGCCGCGGCCACTTCCTCTCACCTACCCACAGCCACTTACCAGCACCTACCCGCGGCCACTTACCGGCACCTACCTGCGGCCACTTACCGGCACCTACCCGCTGCCACTTACCGGCACCTAACCGCGGCCTCATACCGGCACCTACCCGCGGCCACTTACCGGCACCTACCCGCGGCCACATTCTGAAGCATACATGGGGCAACTTACCGGCACTTAGCCGCGGCCACTTCCTCTCACCTACCCACAGCCACTTACCGGCACCTACCCGCAGCCACTAACGTGCCCCTACCTGCAGCCACTAACGCGCACCTATCCGCAACCATTTACCGGCACCTACCCGTGGCCACTTACCGGCACCTACCCGTGGCCACTTACCGGCACCTACCCGTGGCCACTTACCGGCACCTACCCGCGGCCACTTACCGGCACCTACCCGCGGCCACTTACCGGCACCTAACCGCGGCCTCATACCGGCACCTACCCGCGCCCACTTACCGGCACCTACCCGCGCCCACTTACCGGCACCTACCCGCAGCCACTTACCGGCACCTACCCGCAGCCACTTACCGCCACCTACCCGCGGCCACTTACCGGCACCTACCCGCGGCCACTTACCGGCACCTACCCGCGGCCACATTCTGAAGCATACATGGGGCAACTTACCGGCACTTAGCCGCGGCCACTTCCTGTCACCTACCCACAGCCACTTACCGGCACCTACCCGCGGCCTCTAACGCGCCCTTACCTGCGGCCACTAACGCGCACCTATCCGCAACCATTTACCGGCACCTACCTGCGGCCACTTACCGGCACCTACCCATGGACACTTACCGGCACCTACCTGCGGCCACTTACCGGCACCTACCCGCGGCCACTTACCGGCACCTACCGGCGGCCACTTACCGGCACCTACCTGCGGCCACTTACCGGCACCTACCTGTGGCCACTTACCGGCACCTACCCACGGCCACTAACCGGCACCTACCCGCTGCCACTAACGTGCCCCTACCTGCGGCCACTAACGCGCACCTATCCACAACCATTTACCGGCACCTACCCACAGCTACTTACCGGCACCTACCCGCGGCCACTTACCGGTACCTACCCACGGCCACTTACCGGCACCTACCCGCGGCCACTTACCGGCACCTACCTGCGGCCACTTACCGGCACCTACCCGCGGCCACTTACCGGCACCTACCCGCGGCCACATTCTGAAGCATGCATGGGGCAACTTACCGGCACTTAGCCGCGGCCACTTCCTCTCACCTACCCACAGCCACTTACCGGCACCTAACCGCGGTCTCATACCGGCACCTACCCGCGGCCACTTACCGGCACCTACCCGCGGCCACATTCTGAAGCATGCATGGGGCAACTTACCGGCACTTAGCCGCGGCCACTTCCTCTCACCTACCCACAGCCACTTACCGGCAACTACCCGCAGCCACTAACGTGCCCCTACCTGCAGCCACTAACGCGCACCTATCCGCAACCATTTACCGGCACCTACCCGTGGCCACTTACCAGCACCTACCCGTGGCCACTTACCGGCACCTACCCGCGGCCACTTACCGGCACCTACCCGCGGCCACTTACCGGCACCTACACGAGGCCACTTACCGGCACCGACCCACGGCCACTTACCGGCACCTAACCGCGGCCACTTACCGGCACCTACCCGCAGCCACTTACCGGCACCTACCCGCGGCCACTTACCGGCACCTACCCGCGGCCACTTACCGGCACCTACCCGCGGCCACATTCTGAAGCATACATGGGGCAACTTACCGGCACTTAGCCGCGGCCACTTCCTGTCACCTACCCACAGCCACTTACCGGCACCTACCCGCGGCCACTAACGCGCCCCTACCTGCGGCCACTAACGCGCACCTATCCGCAACCATTTACCGGCACCTACCTGCGGCCACTTACAGGCACCTACCCATGGACACTTACCGGCACCTACCTGTGGCCACTTACCGGCACCTACCTGTGGCCACTTACTGGCACCTACCTGCGGCCACTTACCGGCACCTACATGCGGCCACTTACCGGCACCTACCCGCGGCCACTTACCGGCACCTACCCGCAGCCACTTACCGGCACCTACCCGCGGCCACTTACCGGCACCTACCCGCGGCCACTTACCGGCACCTACCCGCGGCCACATTCTGTAGCATACATGGGGCAACTTACCAGCACTTAGCCGTGGCCACTTCCTCTCACCTACCCACAGCCACTTACCGGCACCTACCCACAGCCACTTACCGGCACCTACCCGCAGCCACTAACGCGCCCCTACCTGCGGCCAATAACGCGCACCTATCCGCAACCATTTACCGGCACCTACCCACGGCCACTTACCGGCACCTACCCGCGGTCACTTACCGGCACCTACCCGCGGCCACTTACCGGCACCTACCCGCGGCCACTTACCGGTACCTACCCGCAGCCACTAACGTGCCCCTACCTGCAGCCACTAACGCGCACCTATCCGCAACCATTTACCGGCACCTACCCGTGGCCACTTACCGGCACCTACCCGTGGCCACTTACCGGCACCTACCCGCGGCCACTTACCGGCACCTACCCGTGGCCACTTACCGGCACCTACCCGCGGTCACTTACCGGCACCTACCCACAGCCACTTACCGGCACCTACCCGCAGCCACTAACGCGCCCCTACCTGCGGCCAATAACGCGCACCTATCCGCAACCATTTGCCGGCACCTACCCACGGCCACTTACCGGCACCTACCCGCGGTCACTTACCGGCACCTACCCGCGGCCACTTACCGGCACCTACCCACGGCCACTTACCGGCACCTACCCGCGGTCACTTACCGGCACCTACCAGCGGCCACTTACCGGCACCTACCCGCGGCCACTTACCGGCACCTACCCGCAGCCACTAACGTGCCCCTACCTGCAGCCACTAACGCGCACCTATCCGCAACCATTTACCGGCACCTACCCGTGGCCACTTACCGGCACCTACCCGTGGCCACTTACCGGCACCTACCCGCGGCCACTTACCGGCACCTACCCGTGGCCACTTACCGGCACCTACCCGCGGCCACTTACCGACACCTACCCGCGGCCACTTATTGGCACCTACCCGTGGCCACTTACCGGCACCTACCCGTGGCCACTTACCGGCACCTTCCCGCGGCCAGTTACCGGCACCTACCTGCGGCCACTTACCGGCACCTACCCGCGGCCACTTACCGGCACCTACCCGCGGCCACATTCTGAAGCATACATGGGGCAACTTACCAGGACTTAGCCGCGGCCACTTCCTCTCACCTACCCACAGCCACTTACCGGCACCTACCCGCAGCCACTAACATGCCCCTATCTGCAGCCACTAACGTGCACCTATCCGCAACCATTTACCGGCACCTACCCGCGGCCACTTACCGGCACCTACCCGCGGCCACTTACCGGCACCTACCCGCGGCCACTTACCGGCACCTACCCGCGGCCACTTACCGGCACCTACCCGTGGCCACTTACCGGCACCTACCCGCGGCCACTTACCGGCACCTACCCGCGGCGACTTACCGGCACCTACCCGCAGCCGCTTACCGGCACCTACCCGCGGCCATTTACCGGCACCTACCCGCGGCCACATTCTGAAGCATACATGGGGCAACTTACCGGCACTTAGCCGCGGCCACTTCCTGTCACCTATCCACAGCCACTTACCGGCACCTACCCGCGGCCACTAACGCGCCCCTACCTGCGGCCACTAACGCGCACCTATCCGCAACCATTTACCGGCACCTACCTGCAGCCACTTACCGTCACCTACCCATGGACACTTACCGGCACCTACCTGTGGCCACTTACCGTCACCTACCCGCGGCCACTTACCGGCACCTACCTGCGGCCACTTACCGGCACCTACCCGCGGCCACTAACCGGCACCTACCCGCAGCCACTTACCGGCACCTACCCGCGGCCACTTACCGGCACCTACCCGCGGCCACTTACCGGCACCTACCCGCGGCCACATTCTGTAGCATACATGGGGCAACTTACCAGCACTTAGCCGCGGCCACTTCCTCTCACCTACCCACAGCCACTTACCGGCACCTACCCGCGGCCACTTACCGGCACCTACCCACGGCCACTTACCGGCACCTACCCGCGGCCACTTACCGGCACCTACCTGCGGCCACTTACTGGCACCTACCCGCGGCCACTTACCGGCACCTAACCGCGGTCTCATACCGGCACCTACACGCGGCCACTTACCGGCACCTACCCGCGGCCTCATTCTGAAGCATGCATGGGGCAACTTACCGGCACTTAGCCGCGGCCACTTCCTCTCACCTACCCACAGCCACTTACCGGCAACTACCCGCAGCCACTAACGTGCCCCTACCTGCAGCCACTAACGCGCACCTATCCGCAACCATTTACCGGCACCTACCCGTGGCCACTTACCGGCACCTACTCGTGGCCACTTACCGTCACCTACCCGCGGCCACTTACCGGCACCTACCCGCGGCCACTTACCGGCACCTACACGAGGCCACTTACCGGCACCTACCCACGGCCACTTACCGGCACCTAACCGCGGCCACTTACCGGCACCTACCCGCAGCCACGTACCGGCACCTACCCGCGGCCACTTACCGGCACCTACCCGCGGCCACTTACCGGCACCTACCCGCGGCCACATTCTGAAGCATACATGGGGCAACTTACCGGCACTTAGCCGCGGCCACTTCCTGTCACCTACCCACAGCCACTTACCGGCACCTACCCGCGGCCACTAACGCGCCCCTACCTGCGGCCACTAACGCGCACCTATCCGCAACCATTTACCGGCACCTACCTGCGGCCACTTACCGGCACCTACCCATGGACACTTACTGGCACCTACCTGCGGCCACTTACCGGCACCTACCTGTGGCCACTTACCGGCACCTACCTGCGGCCACTTTCTGTCACCTACCCACAGCCACTTACCGGCACCTACCCGCGGCCACTAACGCGCACCTATCCGCAACCATTTACCGGCACCTACCTGCGGCCACTTACCGGCACTTAGCCGTGGCCACTTTCTGTCACCTACCCACAGCCACTTACCGGCACCTACCTGCGGCCACTAACGCGCACCTATCCGCAACCATTTACCGGCACCTACCTGCGGCCACTTACCGGCACCTACCCATGGACACTTACCGGCACCTACCCGTGGCCACTAACCAGCACCTACCCGCGGCCACTTACCGGCACCTACCCACGGCCACTTACCGGCACCTACCCGCAGCCACATTCTGAAGCATACATGGGGCCAATTACCGGCACTTAGCCACGGCCACTTCCTGTCACCTTCCCACAGCCACTTACCGGCACCTACCCACGGCCACTAACGCGCCCCTACCTGCGGCCACTAACGCGCACCTATCCGCAACCATTTACCGGCACCTGACTGCGGCCACTTACAGTCACCTACCCATGGACACTTACCGGCACCTACCCGCGGCCACTTACCGGCACCTACCCGCGGCCACTTACCGGCACCTAACCGCGGTCTCATACCGGCACCTACCCGCGGCCACTTACCGGCAATCACCCGCGGCCACATTCTGAAGCATACATGGGGCCAATTACCGGCACTTAGCCACGGCCACTTCCTGTCACCTACCCACAGCCACTTACCGGCACCTACCTGCGGCCACTAACGCACCCCTACCTGCGGCCACTAACGCGCACATATCCGCAACCATTTACCGGCACCTACCCGCGGCCACTTACCGGCACCTAACCACGGCCTCATACCGGCACCTACCCGCGGCCACTTACCGGCACCTACCCGCGGCCACATTCTGAAGCATGCATGGGGCAACTTACCGGCACTTAGCCGCGGCCACTTCCTCTCACCTACCCACAGCCACTTACCGGCAACTACCCGCAGCCACTAACGTGCCCCTACCTGCAGCCACTAACGCGCACCTATCCGCAACCATTTACCGGCACCTACCCGTGGCCACTTACCGGCACCTACTCGTGGCCACTTACCGTCACCTACCCGCGGCCTCTTACCGGCACCTACCCGCGGCCACTTACCGGCACCTACACGAGGCCACTTACCGGCACCTACCCACGGCCACTTACCGGCACCTAACCGCGGCCACTTACCGGCACCTACCCGCAGCCACGTACCGGCACCTACCCGCGGCCACTTACCGGCACCTACCCGCGGCCACTTACCGGCACCTACCCGCGGCCACATTCTGAAGCATACATGGGGCAACTTACCGGCACTTAGACGCGGCCACTTCCTCTCACCTACCCACAGCCACTTACCGGCACCTACCCGCAGCCACTAACGTGCCCCTACCTGCAGCCACTAACGCGCACCTATCCGCAACCATTTACCGGCACCTACCCGTGGCCACCTACCAGGCACCTACCCGTGGCCACTTACCGGCACCTACCCGCGGCCACTTACCGGCACCTACCCGCGGCCACTTACAGGCACCTACCCGCGGCCACCTACCGGCACCTACCCACGGCCACTTACTGGCACCTACCCGCGGCCACTTACCGGCACCTACCCGCGGCCACTTACCGGCACCTACCCGCGGCAACATTCTGAAGCATACATGGGGCAACTTACCGGCACTTAGCCGCGGCCACTTCCTGTCACCTACCCACAGCCACTTACCGGCACCTACCCGCGGCCACTAACGCGCCCCTACCTGCGGCCACTAACGCGCACCTATCCGCAACCATTTACCGGCACCTACCTGCGGCCACTTAACGGCACCTACCCATGGACACTTACCGGCACCTACCTGCGGCCACTTACCGGCACCTACCCGTGGCCACTTACCGGCACCTACCCGCGGCCACTTACCGGCACCTACCTGCGGCCACTTAACGGCACCTACCCGCGGCCACTTACCGGCACCAAACCGCGGCCTCATACCGGCACCTACCCGCGGCCACTTACCGGCACCTACCCGCGGCCACATTCTGAAGCATACATGGGGCAACTTACCGGCACTTAGCCGCGGCCACTTCCTCTCACCTACCCACAGCCACTTACCGGCACCTACCCGCAGCCACTAACGTGCCCCTACCTGCAGCCACTAACGCGCACCTATCCGCAACCATTTACCGGCACCTACCCGTGGCCACTTACCGGCACCTACCCGTGGCCACTTACCGGCACCTACCCGTGGCCACTTACCGGCACCTACCCGCGGCCACTTACCGGCACCTACCCGCGGCCACTTACCGGCACCTATCTGCGGCCACTTACCGGCACCTACCCGCGGCCACTTACCGGCACCTAACCGCGGCCTCATACCGGCACCTGCCCGCGGCCACTTACCGGCACCTACCCGCGGCCACATTCTGAAGCATACATGGGGCAACTTACCAGGACTTAGCCGCGGCCACTTCCTCTCACCTACCCACAGCCACTTACCGGCACCTACCCGCAGCCACTAACGTGCCCCTATCTGCAGCCACTAACGTGCACCTATCCGCAACCATTTACCAGCACCTACCCACAGCTACTTACCGGCACCTACCCGCGGCCACTTACCGGCACCTAACCGCGGCCACTTACCGGCACCTACCCACAGCCACTTACCGGCACCTACCCGCAGCCACTAACGCGACACTACCTGCGGCCACTAACGCGCACCTATCCGCAACCATTTACCGGCACCTACCTGCGGCCACTTACCGGCACCTACCCATGGACACTTACCGGCACCTACCTGCGGCCACTTACCGGCACCTACCCGTGGCCACTTACCGGCACCTACCCGCGGCCACTTACCGGCACCTACCTGCGGCCACTTACCGGCACCTACCCGCGGCCACTTACCGGCACCTAACCGCGGCCTCATACCGGCACCTGCCCGTGGCCACTTACCGGCACCTACCCGCGGCCACATTCTGAAGCATACATGGGGCAACTTACCAGGACTTAGCCGCGGCCACTTCCTCTCACCTACCCACAGCCACTTACCGGCACCTACCCGCAGCCACTAACGTGCCCCTATCTGCAGCCACTAACGTGCACCTATCCGCAACCATTTACCGGCACCTACCCGTGGCCACTTACCGTCACCTACCCGTGGCCACTTACCGGCACCTACCCGCGGCCACTTACCGGCACCTACCCGCGGCCACTTACCGGCACCTACCCGCGGCCACTTACCGGCACCTACCCGTGGCCACTTAACGGCACCTACCCGCGGCCACTTACCGGCACCTACCCGCGGCCACTTACCGGCACCTACCCGCGGCCACATTCTGAAGCATACATGGGGCAACTTACCGGCACTAAGCCGCGGCCACTTCCTCTCACCTACCCACAGCCACTTACCAGCACCTACCCGCGGCCACTTACCGGCACCTACCTGCGGCCACTTACCGGCACCTACCCGCTGCCACTTACCGGCACCTAACCGCGGCCTCATACCGGCACCTACCCGCGGCCACTTACCGGCACCTACCCGCGGCCACATTCTGAAGCATACATGGGGCAACTTACCGGCACTTAGCCGCGGCCACTTCCTCTCACCTACCCACAGCCACTTACCGGCACCTACCCACAGCCACTAACGTGTCCCTACCTGCAGCCACTAACGCGCACCTATCCGCAACCATTTACCGGCACCTACCCGTGGCCACTTACCGGCACCTACCCGTGGCCACTTACCGGCACCTACCCGTGGCCACTTACCGGCACCTACCCGCGGCCACTTACCGGCACCTACCCGAGGCCACTTACCGGCACCTACCCACGGCCACTTACCGTCACCTACCCGCGGCCACTGACCGGCATCTACCCGCGCCCACTTACCGGCACCTACCCGCAGCCACTTACCGGCACCTACCCGCGGCCACTTACCGCCACCTACCTGCGGCCACTTACCGGCACCTTCCCGCGGCCACATTCTGAAGCATACATGGGGCAACTTACCGGCACTTAGCCGCGGCCACTTCCTGTCACCTACCCGTGGCCACTTACCGGCACCTACCCGTGGCCACTTACCGGCACCTACCCGTGGCCACTTACCGGCACCTACCCGCGGCCACTTACCGGCACCTACCCGAGGCCACTTACCGGCACCTACCCACGGCCACTTACCGTCACCTACCCGCGGCCACTGACCGGCATCTACCCGCGCCCACTTACCGGCACCTACCCGCAGCCACTTACCGGCACCTACCCGCGGCCACTTACCGCCACCTACCTGCGGCCACTTACCGGCACCTTCCCGCGGCCACATTCTGAAGCATACATGGGGCAACTTACCGGCACTTAGCCGCGGCCACTTCCTGTCACCTACCCACAGCCACTTACCGGCACCTACCCACGGCCACTAACGCGCCCCTACCTGCGGCCACTAACGCGCACCTATCCGCAACCATTTACCGGCACCTACCTGCGGCCACTTACCGGCACCTACCCATGGACACTTACCGTCACCTTTCCTGCGGCCAATTACCGGCACCTACCCGTGGCCACTTACCGGCACCTACCCGCGGCCACTTACCGCCACCTACCTGCGGCCACTTACCGGCACCTACCCGCTGCCACTTACCGGCACCTAACCGCGGCCTCATACCGGCACCTACCCGCGGCCACTTACCGGCACCTACCCGCGGCCACATTCTGAAGCATACATGGGGCAACTTACCGGCACTTAGCCGCGGCCACTTCCTCTCACCTACCCACAGCCACTTACCGGCACCTACCCGCGGCCACTTACCGGCACCTACCTGCGGCCACTTACCGGCACCTACCCGCGGCCACTTACCGGCACCTAACCGCGGCCTCATACCGGCACCTACCCGCGACCACTTACCGGCACCTACCCGCGGCCACTTACCGGCACCTACCCGTGGCCACTTACCGGCACCTACCCGCGGCCACTTACCGGCACCTACCCGCGGCCACTTACCGGCACCTACCCGCGGCCACATTCTGAAGCATACATGGGGCAACTTACCGGCACTTAGCCGCGGCCACTTCCTGTCACCTACCCGCAGCCACTTACCGGCACTTACCCGCAGCCACTAACGTGCCACTACCTGCGGCCACTAACGCGCACCTATCCGCAACCATTTACCGGCACCTACCCACAGCTACTTACCGGCACCTACCCGCGGCCACTTACCGGCACCTACCCGCGGCCACTTACCGGCACCTACCCACAGCCACTTACCGGCACCTACCCGCAGCCACTAACGCGCCCCTACCTGCGGCCACTAACGCGCACCTTTCCGCAACCATTTACCGGCACCTACCTGCGGCCACTTACCGGCACCTACCCATGGACACTTACCGGCACCTACCTGCGGCCACTTACCGGCACCTACCCGTGGCCACTTACCGGCACCTACCCGCGGCCACTTACCGGCACCTACCTGCGGCCACTTACCGACACCTACCCGCGGCCGCTTACCGGCACCTAACCGCGGCCTCATACCGGCACCTACCCGCGGCCACTTACCGGCACCTACCCGCGGCCACATTCTGAAGCATACATGGGGCAACTTACCAGGACTTAGCCGCGGCCACTTCCTCTCACCTACCCACAGCCACTTACCGGCACCTACCCGCAGCCACTAACGTGCCCCTATCTGCAGCCACTAACGTGCACCTATCCGCAACCATTTACCGGCACCTACCCGTGGCCACTTACCGGCACCTACCCGTGGACACTTACCGGCACCTACCCGCGGCCACTTACCGGCACCTACCCGCGGCCACTTACCGGCACCTACCCGCGGCCACTTACCGGCACCTACCCACGGCCACTTACCGGCACCTACCCGCGGCCACTTACCGGCACCTACCCGCGGCCACTTACCGGCACCTACCCGCAGCCACTTACCGGCACCTACCCGCGGCCACTTACCGCCACCTACCCGAGGCCACTTACCGGCACCTACCCGCGGCCACATTCTGAAGCATACATGGGGCAACTTACCGGCACTTAGCCGCGGCCACTTCCTCTCACCTACCCACAGCCACTTACCAGCACCTACCCGCGGCCACTTACCGGCACCTACCTGCGGCCACTTACCGGCACCTACCCGCTGCCACTTACCGGCACCTAACCGCGGCCTCATACCGGCACCTACCCGCGGCCACTTACCGGCACCTAGCCGCGGGCACATTCTGAAGCATACATGGGGCAACTTACCGGCACTTAGCCGCGGCCACTTCCTCTCACCTACCCACAGCCACTTACCGGCACCTACCCGCAGCCACTAACGTGCCCCTACCTGCAGCCACTAACGCGCACCTATCCGCAACCATTTACCGGCACCTACCCGTGGCCACTTACCGGCACCTACCCGTGGCCACTTACCGGCACCTACCCGTGGCCACTTACCGGCACCTACCCGCGGCCACTTACCGGCACCTACCCGCGGCCACTTACCGGCACCTAACCGCGGCCTCATACCGGCACCTACCCGCGCCCACTTACCGGCACCTACCCGCGCCCACTTACCGGCACCTACCAGCGGCCACTTACCGGCACCTACCCGCGGCCACTTACCGGCACCTACCCACAGCCACTTACCGGCACCTACCCGCGGCCACTAACGCGCCCCTACCTGCGGCCACTAACGCGCACCTATCCGCAACCATTTACCGGCACCTACCTGCGGCCACTTACCGGCACTTACCCATGGACACTTACCGGCACCTACCTGCGGCCACTTACCGGCACCTACCCGTGGCCACTTACCGGCACCTACCCGCGGCCACTTAACGGCACCTACCTGCGGCCACTTACCGGCACCTACCCGCGGCCACTTACCGGCAACTAACCGCGTCCTCATACCGGCACCTACCCGTGGCCACTTACCGGCACCTACCCGCGCCACATTCTGAAGCATACATGGGGCAACTTACCGGCACTTAGCCGTGGCCACTTCCTCTCACCTACCCACAGCCACTTACCGGCACCTACCCGCAGCCACTAACGTGCCCCTACCTGCAGCCACTAACGCGAACCTATCCGCAACCATTTACCGGTAGCTACCTGCGGCCACTTACCGGCACCTACCCATGGACACTTACCGGCACCTACCTGCGGCCACTTACCGGCACCTACCCGTGGCCACTTACCGGCACCTACCCGCGGCCACTTACCGGCACCTACCTGCGGCCACTTGCCGGCACCTACCCGCGGCCACTTACCGGCACCTAACCGTGGCCTCATACCGGCACCTACCCACGGCCACTTACTGGCACCTACCCATGGACACTTACCGGCACCTACCTGCGGCCACTTACCGGCACCTACCCGTGGCCACTTACCGGCACCTACCCGCGGCCACTTACCGGCACCTACCTGCGGCCACTTACCGGCACCTACCCGCGGCCACTTACCGGCA
The DNA here is from genome assembly GCF_035609145.1 of Eleutherodactylus coqui. Classification (NCBI taxonomy): domain Eukaryota; kingdom Metazoa; phylum Chordata; class Amphibia; order Anura; family Eleutherodactylidae; genus Eleutherodactylus; species Eleutherodactylus coqui. The sequence goes on along the minus strand of NW_027102007.1, from coordinate 61,855 downwards.
CCTAACCGCGGCCTCATACCGGCACCTACCCGCGGCCACTTATCGGTACCTACCCGCGGCCACATTCTGAAGCATACATGGGGCAACTTACCGGCACTTAGCCGTGGCCACTTCCTCTCACCTACCCACAGCCACTTACCGGCACCTACCCGCGGCCACTTACCGGCACCTACCCGCGGCCACTTACCGGCACCTACCCACGGCCACTTACCGGCACCTACCCGCAGCCACTTACCGGCACCTACCAGCGGCCATTTACCGGCACCTACCCGCGGCCACTTACCGGCACCTACCCACAGCCACTTACCGGCACCTACCCGCAGCCACTAACGTGCCCCTACCTGCAGCCACTAACGCGCACCTATCCGCAACCATTTACCGGCACCTACCCGTGGCCACTTACCGGCACCTACCCGTGGCCACTTACCGGCACCTACCCGCGGCCACTTACCGGCACCTACCCGTGGGCACTTACCGCCACCTACCCGCGGCCACTTACCGGCACCTACCCGCGGCCACTAACCGGCACCTACCCACAGCCACTTACCGGCACCTACCCGCAGCCACTAACGCGCCCCTACCTGCGGCCACTAACGCGCACCTATCCGCAACCATTTACCGGCACCTACCTGCGGCCACTTACCACACCTACCCATGGACACTTACCGGCACCTACCTGCGGCCACTTACCGGCACCTACCCGTGGCCACTTACCGGCACCTACCCGCGGCCACTTAACGGCACCTACCTGCGGCCACTTACCGGCACCTACCCGCGGCCACTTACCGGCACCTAACCGCGGCCTCATACCGGCACCTACCCGCGGCCACTTACCGGCACCTACCCGCGGCCACATTCTGAAGCATACATGGGGCAACTTACCGGCACTTAGCCGCGGCCACTTCCTCTCACCTACCCACAGCCACTTACCGGCACCTACCCACAGCCACTAACGTGTCCCTACCTGCAGCCACTAACGCGCACCTATCCGCAACCATTTACCGGCACCTACCCGTGGCCACTTACCGGCACCTACCCGTGGCCACTTACCGGCACCTACCCGTGGCCACTTACCGGCACCTACCCGCGGCCACTTACCGGCACCTACCCGAGGCCACTTACCGGCACCTACCCACGGCCACTTACCGTCACCTACCCGCGGCCACTGACCGGCATCTACCCGCGCCCACTTACCGGCACCTACCCGCAGCCACTTACCGGCACCTACCCGCGGCCACTTACCGCCACCTACCTGCGGCCACTTACCGCCACCTTCCCGCGGCCACATTCTGGAGCATACATGGGGCAACTTACCGGCACTTAGCCGCGGCCACTTCCTGTCACCTACCCGTGGCCACTTACCGGCACCTACCCGTGGCCACTTACCGGCGCCTACCCGTGGCCACTTACCGGCACCTACCCGCGGCCACTTACCGGCACCTACCCGAGGCCACTTACCGGCACCTACCCACGGCCACTTACCGTCACCTACCCGCGGCCACTGACCGGCATCTACCCGCGCCCACTTACCGGCACCTACCCGCAGCCACTTACCGGCACCTACCCGCGGCCACTTACCGCCACCTACCTGCGGCCACTTACCGGCACCTTCCCGCGGCCACATTCTGAAGCATACATGGGGCAACTTACCGGCACTTAGCCGCGGCCACTTCCTGTCACCTACCCACAGCCACTTACCGGCACCTACCCACGGCCACTAACGCGCCCCTACCTGCGGCCACTAACGCGCACCTATCCGCAACCATTTACCGGCACCTACCTGCGGCCACTTACCGGCACCTACCCATGGACACTTACCGTCACCTTTCCTGCGGCCACTTACCGGCACCTACCCGTGGCCACTTACCGGCACCTACCCGCGGCCACTTACCGCCACCTACCTGCGGCCACTTACCGGCACCTACCCGCTGCCACTTACCGGCACCTAACCGCGGCCTCATACCGGCACCTACCCGCGGCCACTTACCGGCACCTACCCGCGGCCACATTCTGAAGCATACATGGGGCAACTTACCGGCACTTAGCCGCGGCCACTTCCTCTCACCTACCCACAGCCACTTACCGGCACCTACCCGCGGCCACTTACCGGCACCTACCTGCGGCCACTTACCGGCACCTACCCGCGGCCACTTACCGGCACCTAACCGCGGCCTCATACCGGCACCTACCCGCGGCCACTTACCGGCACCTACCCGTGGCCACTTACCGGCACCTACCCGTGGCCACTTACCGGCACCTACCCGCGGCCACTTACCGGCACCTACCCGCGGCCACTTACCGGCACCTACCCGCGGCCACATTCTGAAGCATACATGGGGCAACTTACCGGCACTTAGCCGCGGCCACTTCCTGTCACCTACCCGCAGCCACTTACCGGCACTTACCCGCAGCCACTAACGTGCCACTACCTGCGGCCACTAACGCGCACCTATCCGCAACCATTTACCGGCACCTACCCACAGCTACTTACCGGCACCTACCCGCGGCCACTTACCGGCACCTACCCGCGGCCACTTACCGGCACCTACCCACAGCCACTTACCGGCACCTACCCGCAGCCACTAACGCGCCCCTACCTGCGGCCACTAACGCGCACCTTTCCGCAACCATTTACCGGCACCTACCTGCGGCCACTTACCGGCACCTACCCATGGACACTTACCGGCACCTACCTGCGGCCACTTACCGGCACCTACCCGTGGCCACTTAACGGCACCTACCCGCGGCCACTTACCGGCACCTACCTGCGGCCACTTACCGGCACCTACCCGCTGCCACTTACCGGCACCTAACCGCGGCCTCATACCGGCACCTACCCGCGGCCACTTACCGGCACCTACCCGCGGCCACATTCTCAAGCATACATGGGGCAACTTACCGGCACTTAGCCGCGGCCACTTCCTCTCACCTACCCACAGCCACTTACCGGCACCTACCCACAGCCACTAACGTGTCCCTACCTGCAGCCACTAACGCGCACCTATCCGCAACCATTTACCGGCACCTACCCGTGGCCACTTACCGGCACCTACCCGTGGCCACTTACCGGCACCTACCCGTGGCCACTTACCGGCACCTACCCGCGGCCACTTACCGGCACCTACCCGAGGCCACTTACCGGCACCTACCCACGGCCACTTACCGTCACCTACCCGCGGCCACTGACCGGCATCTACCCGCGCCCACTTACCGGCACCTACCCGCAGCCACTTACCGGCACCTACCCGCGCCCACTTACCGGCACCTACCCGCAGCCACTTACCGGCACCTACCCGTGGCCACTTACCGGCACCTACCCGTGGCCACTTACCGGCACCTACCCGCGGCCACTTACCGGCACCTACCCGAGGCCACTTACCGGCACCTACCCACGGCCACTTACCGTCACCTACCCGCGGCCACTGACCGGCATCTACCCGCGCCCACTTACCGGCACCTACCCGCAGCCACTTACCGGCACCTACCCGCGGCCACTTACCGCCACCTACCTGCGGCCACTTACCGCCACCTTCCCGCGGCCACATTCTGAAGCATACATGGGGCAACTTACCGGCACTTAGCCGCGGCCACTTCCTGTCACCTACCCACAGCCACTTACCGGCACCTACCCACGGCCACTAACGCGCCCCTACCTGCGGCCACTAACGCGCACCTATCCGCAACCATTTACCGGCACCTACCTGCGGCCACTTACCGGCACCTACCCATGGACACTTACCGTCACCTTTCCTGCGGCCACTTACCGGCACCTACCCGTGGCCACTTACCGGCACCTACCCGCGGCCACTTACCGCCACCTACCTGCGGCCACTTACCGGCACCTACCCGCTGCCACTTACCGGCACCTAACCGCGGCCTCATACCGGCACCTACCCGCGGCCACTTACCGGCACCTACCCGCGGCCACATTCTGAAGCATACATGGGGCAACTTACCGGCACTTAGCCGCGGCCACTTCCTCTCACCTACCCACAGCCACTTACCGGCACCTACCCGCAGCCACTTACCGGCACCTACCTGCGGCCACTTACCGGCACCTACCCGCGGCCACTTACCGGCACCTAACCGCGGCCTCATACCGGCACCTACCCGCGACCACTTACCGGCACCTACCCGCGGCCACTTACCGGCACCTACCCGTGGCCACTTACCGGCACCTACCCGCGGCCACTTACCGGCACCTACCCGCGGCCACTTACCGGCACCTACCCGCGGCCACATTCTGAAGCATACATGGGGCAACTTACCGGCACTTAGCCGCGGCCACTTCCTGTCACCTACCCGCAGCCACTTACCGGCACTTACCCGCAGCCACTAACGTGCCACTACCTGCGGCCACTAACGCGCACCTATCCGCAACCATTTACCGGCACCTACCCACAGCTACTTACCGGCACCTACCCGCGGCCACTTACCGGCACCTACCCGCGGCCACTTACCGGCACCTACCCACAGCCACTTACCGGCACCTACCCGCAGCCACTAACGCGCCCCTACCTGCGGCCACTAACGCGCACCTTTCCGCAACCATTTACCGGCACCTACCTGCGGCCACTTACCGGCACCTACCCATGGACACTTACCGGCACCTACCTGCGGCCACTTACCGGCACCTACCCGTGGCCACTTACCGGCACCTACCCGCGGCCACTTACCGGCACCTACCTGCGGCCACTTACCGACACCTACCCGCGGCCGCTTACCGGCACCTAACCGCGGCCTCATACCGGCACCTACCCGCGGCCACTTACCGGCACCTACCCGCGGCCACATTCTGAAGCATACATGGGGCAACTTACCAGGACTTAGCCGCGGCCACTTCCTCTCACCTACCCACAGCCACTTACCGGCACCTACCCGCAGCCACTAACGTGCCCCTATCTGCAGCCACTAACGTGCACCTATCCGCAACCATTTACCGGCACCTACCCGTGGCCACTTACCGGCACCTACCCGTGGACACTTACCGGCACCTACCCGCGGCCACTTACCGGCACCTACCCGCGGCCACTTACCGGCACCTACCCGCGGCCACTTACCGGCACCTACCCACGGCCACTTACCGGCACCTACCCGCGGCCACTTACCGGCACCTACCCGCGGCCACTTACCGGCACCTACCCGCAGCCACTTACCGGCACCTACCCGCGGCCACTTACCGCCACCTACCCGAGGCCACTTACCGGCACCTACCCGCGGCCACTTAACGGCACCTACCTGCGGCCACTTACCGGCACCTACCCGCGGCCACTTACCGGCAACTAACCGCGTCCTCATACCGGCACCTACCCGTGGCCACTTACCGGCACCTACCCGCGCCACATTCTGAAGCATACATGGGGCAACTTACCGGCACTTAGCCGTGGCCACTTCCTCTCACCTACCCACAGCCACTTACCGGCACCTACCCGCGGCCACTTACCGGCACCTACCCGCGGCCACTTACCGGCACCTACCCACGGCCACTTACCGGCACCTACCCGCAGCCACTTACCGGCACCTACCAGCGGCCATTTACCGGCACCTACCCGCGGCCACTTACCGGCACCTACCCACAGCCACTTACCGGCACCTACCCGCAGCCACTAACGTGCCCCTACCTGCAGCCACTAACGCGCACCTATCCGCAACCATTTACCGGCACCTACCCGTGGCCACTTACCGGCACCTACCCGTGGCCACTTACCGGCACCTACCCGCGGCCACTTACCGGCACCTACCCGTGGGCACTTACCGCCACCTACCCGCGGCCACTTACCGGCACCTACCCGCGGCCACTAACCGGCACCTACCCACAGCCACTTACCGGCACCTACCCGCAGCCACTAACGCGCCCCTACCTGCGGCCACTAACGCGCACCTATCCGCAACCATTTACCGGCACCTACCTGCGGCCACTTACCACACCTACCCATGGACACTTACCGGCACCTACCTGCGGCCACTTACCGGCACCTACCCGTGGCCACTTACCGGCACCTACCCGCGGCCACTTAACGGCACCTACCTGCGGCCACTTACCGGCACCTACCCGCGGCCACTTACCGGCACCTAACCGCGGCCTCATACCGGCACCTACCCGCGGCCACTTACCGGCACCTACCCGCGGCCACATTCTGAAGCATACATGGGGCAACTTACCGGCACTTAGCCGCGGCCACTTCCTCTCACCTACCCACAGCCACTTACCGGCACCTACCCACAGCCACTAACGTGTCCCTACCTGCAGCCACTAACGCGCACCTATCCGCAACCATTTACCGGCACCTACCCGTGGCCACTTACCGGCACCTACCCGTGGCCACTTACCGGCACCTACCCGTGGCCACTTACCGGCACCTACCCGCGGCCACTTACCGGCACCTACCCGAGGCCACTTACCGGCACCTACCCACGGCCACTTACCGTCACCTACCCGCGGCCACTGACCGGCATCTACCCGCGCCCACTTACCGGCACCTACCCGCAGCCACTTACCGGCACCTACCCGCGGCCACTTACCGCCACCTACCTGCGGCCACTTACCGCCACCTTCCCGCGGCCACATTCTGGAGCATACATGGGGCAACTTACCGGCACTTAGCCGCGGCCACTTCCTGTCACCTACCCGTGGCCACTTACCGGCACCTACCCGTGGCCACTTACCGGCGCCTACCCGTGGCCACTTACCGGCACCTACCCGCGGCCACTTACCGGCACCTACCCGAGGCCACTTACCGGCACCTACCCACGGCCACTTACCGTCACCTACCCGCGGCCACTGACCGGCATCTACCCGCGCCCACTTACCGGCACCTACCCGCAGCCACTTACCGGCACCTACCCGCGGCCACTTACCGCCACCTACCTGCGGCCACTTACCGGCACCTTCCCGCGGCCACATTCTGAAGCATACATGGGGCAACTTACCGGCACTTAGCCGCGGCCACTTCCTGTCACCTACCCACAGCCACTTACCGGCACCTACCCACGGCCACTAACGCGCCCCTACCTGCGGCCACTAACGCGCACCTATCCGCAACCATTTACCGGCACCTACCTGCGGCCACTTACCGGCACCTACCCATGGACACTTACCGTCACCTTTCCTGCGGCCACTTACCGGCACCTACCCGTGGCCACTTACCGGCACCTACCCGCGGCCACTTACCGCCACCTACCTGCGGCCACTTACCGGCACCTACCCGCTGCCACTTACCGGCACCTAACCGCGGCCTCATACCGGCACCTACCCGCGGCCACTTACCGGCACCTACCCGCGGCCACATTCTGAAGCATACATGGGGCAACTTACCGGCACTTAGCCGCGGCCACTTCCTCTCACCTACCCACAGCCACTTACCGGCACCTACCCGCGGCCACTTACCGGCACCTACCTGCGGCCACTTACCGGCACCTACCCGCGGCCACTTACCGGCACCTAACCGCGGCCTCATACCGGCACCTACCCGCGGCCACTTACCGGCACCTACCCGTGGCCACTTACCGGCACCTACCCGTGGCCACTTACCGGCACCTACCCGCGGCCACTTACCGGCACCTACCCGCGGCCACTTACCGGCACCTACCCGCGGCCACATTCTGAAGCATACATGGGGCAACTTACCGGCACTTAGCCGCGGCCACTTCCTGTCACCTACCCGCAGCCACTTACCGGCACTTACCCGCAGCCACTAACGTGCCACTACCTGCGGCCACTAACGCGCACCTATCCGCAACCATTTACCGGCACCTACCCACAGCTACTTACCGGCACCTACCCGCGGCCACTTACCGGCACCTACCCGCGGCCACTTACCGGCACCTACCCACAGCCACTTACCGGCACCTACCCGCAGCCACTAACGCGCCCCTACCTGCGGCCACTAACGCGCACCTTTCCGCAACCATTTACCGGCACCTACCTGCGGCCACTTACCGGCACCTACCCATGGACACTTACCGGCACCTACCTGCGGCCACTTACCGGCACCTACCCGTGGCCACTTAACGGCACCTACCCGCGGCCACTTACCGGCACCTACCTGCGGCCACTTACCGGCACCTACCCGCTGCCACTTACCGGCACCTAACCGCGGCCTCATACCGGCACCTACCCGCGGCCACTTACCGGCACCTACCCGCGGCCACATTCTGAAGCATACATGGGGCAACTTACCGGCACTTAGCCGCGGCCACTTCCTCTCACCTACCCACAGCCACTTACCGGCACCTACCCACAGCCACTAACGTGTCCCTACCTGCAGCCACTAACGCGCACCTATCCGCAACCATTTACCGGCACCTACCCGTGGCCACTTACCGGCACCTACCCGTGGCCACTTACCGGCACCTACCCGTGGCCACTTACCGGCACCTACCCGCGGCCACTTACCGGCACCTACCCGAGGCCACTTACCGGCACCTACCCACGGCCACTTACCGTCACCTACCCGCGGCCACTGACCGGCATCTACCCGCGCCCACTTACCGGCACCTACCCGCAGCCACTTACCGGCACCTACCCGCGCCCACTTACCGGCACCTACCCGCAGCCACTTACCGGCACCTACCCGTGGCCACTTACCGGCACCTACCCGTGGCCACTTACCGGCACCTACCCGCGGCCACTTACCGGCACCTACCCGAGGCCACTTACCGGCACCTACCCACGGCCACTTACCGTCACCTACCCGCGGCCACTGACCGGCATCTACCCGCGCCCACTTACCGGCACCTACCCGCAGCCACTTACCGGCACCTACCCGCGGCCACTTACCGCCACCTACCTGCGGCCACTTACCGGCACCTTCCCGCGGCCACATTCTGAAGCATACATGGGGCAACTTACCGGCACTTAGCCGCGGCCACTTCCTGTCACCTACCCACAGCCACTTACCGGCACCTACCCACGGCCACTAACGCGCCCCTACCTGCGGCCACTAACGCGCACCTATCCGCAACCATTTACCGGCACCTACCTGCGGCCACTTACCGGCACCTACCCATGGACACTTACCGTCACCTTTCCTGCGGCCACTTACCGGCACCTACCCGTGGCCACTTACCGGCACCTACCCGCGGCCACTTACCGCCACCTACCTGCGGCCACTTACCGGCACCTACCCGCTGCCACTTACCGGCACCTAACCGCGGCCTCATACCGGCACCTACCCGCGGCCACTTACCGGCACCTACCCGCGGCCACATTCTGAAGCATACATGGGGCAACTTACCGGCACTTAGCCGCGGCCACTTCCTCTCACCTACCCACAGCCACTTACCGGCACCTACCCGCAGCCACTTACCGGCACCTACCTGCGGCCACTTACCGGCACCTACCCGCGGCCACTTACCGGCACCTAACCGCGGCCTCATACCGGCACCTACCCGCGACCACTTACCGGCACCTACCCGCGGCCACTTACCGGCACCTACCCGTGGCCACTTACCGGCACCTACCCGCGGCCACTTACCGGCACCTACCCGCGGCCACTTACCGGCACCTACCCGCGGCCACATTCTGAAGCATACATGGGGCAACTTACCGGCACTTAGCCGCGGCCACTTCCTGTCACCTACCCGCAGCCACTTACCGGCACTTACCCGCAGCCACTAACGTGCCACTACCTGCGGCCACTAACGCGCACCTATCCGCAACCATTTACCGGCACCTACCCACAGCTACTTACCGGCACCTACCCGCGGCCACTTACCGGCACCTACCCGCGGCCACTTACCGGCACCTACCCACAGCCACTTACCGGCACCTACCCGCAGCCACTAACGCGCCCCTACCTGCGGCCACTAACGCGCACCTTTCCGCAACCATTTACCGGCACCTACCTGCGGCCACTTACCGGCACCTACCCATGGACACTTACCGGCACCTACCTGCGGCCACTTACCGGCACCTACCCGTGGCCACTTACCGGCACCTACCCGCGGCCACTTACCGGCACCTACCTGCGGCCACTTACCGACACCTACCCGCGGCCGCTTACCGGCACCTAACCGCGGCCTCATACCGGCACCTACCCGCGGCCACTTACCGGCACCTACCCGCGGCCACATTCTGAAGCATACATGGGGCAACTTACCAGGACTTAGCCGCGGCCACTTCCTCTCACCTACCCACAGCCACTTACCGGCACCTACCCGCAGCCACTAACGTGCCCCTATCTGCAGCCACTAACGTGCACCTATCCGCAACCATTTACCGGCACCTACCCGTGGCCACTTACCGGCACCTACCCGTGGACACTTACCGGCACCTACCCGCGGCCACTTACCGGCACCTACCCGCGGCCACTTACCGGCACCTACCCGCGGCCACTTACCGGCACCTACCCACGGCCACTTACCGGCACCTACCCGCGGCCACTTACCGGCACCTACCCGCGGCCACTTACCGGCACCTACCCGCAGCCACTTACCGGCACCTACCCGCGGCCACTTACCGCCACCTACCCGAGGCCACTTACCGGCACCTACCCGCGGCCACATTCTGAAGCATACATGGGGCAACTTACCGGCACTTAGCCGCGGCCACTTCCTCTCACCTACCCACAGCCACTTACCAGCACCTACCCGCGGCCACTTACCGGCACCTACCTGCGGCCACTTACCGGCACCTACCCGCTGCCACTTACCGGCACCTAACCGCGGCCTCATACCGGCACCTACCCGCGGCCACTTACCGGCACCTACCCGCGGCCACATTCTGAAGCATACATGGGGCAACTTACCGGCACTTAGCCGCGGCCACTTCCTCTCACCTACCCACAGCCACTTACCGGCACCTACCCGCAGCCACTAACGTGCCCCTACCTGCAGCCACTAACGCGCACCTATCCGCAACCATTTACCGGCACCTACCCGTGGCCACTTACCGGCACCTACCCGTGGCCACTTACCGGCACCTACCCGTGGCCACTTACCGGCACCTACCCGCGGCCACTTACCGGCACCTACCCGCGGCCACTTACCGGCACCTAACCGCGGCCTCATACCGGCACCTACCCGCGCCCACTTACCGGCACCTACCCGCGCCCACTTACCGGCACCTACCCGCAGCCACTTACCGGCACCTACCCGCAGCCACTTACCGCCACCTACCCGCGGCCACTTACCGGCACCTACCCGCGGCCACTTACCGGCACCTACCCGCGGCCACATTCTGAAGCATACATGGGGCAACTTACCGGCACTTAGCCGCGGCCACTTCCTGTCACCTACCCACAGCCACTTACCGGCACCTACCCGCGGCCTCTAACGCGCCCTTACCTGCGGCCACTAACGCGCACCTATCCGCAACCATTTACCGGCACCTACCTGCGGCCACTTACCGGCACCTACCCATGGACACTTACCGGCACCTACCTGCGGCCACTTACCGGCACCTACCCGCGGCCACTTACCGGCACCTACCTGCGGCCACTTACCGGCACCTACCCGCGGCCACTTACCGGCATCTACCCACGGCCACTTACCGGCACCTACCCGCAGCCACTTACCGGCACCTACCAGCGGCCACTTACCGGCACCTACCCGCGGCCACTTACCGGCACCTACCCACAGCCACTTACCGGCACCTACCCGCGGCCACTAACGCGCCCCTACCTGCGGCCACTAACGCGCACCTATCCGCAACCATTTACCGGCACCTACCTGCGGCCACTTACCACACCTACCCATGGACACTTACCGGCACCTACCTGCGGCCACTTACCGGCACCTACCCGTGGCCACTTACCGGCACCTACCCGCGGCCACTTAACGGCACCTACCTGCGGCCACTTACCGGCACCTACCCGCGGCCACTTACCGGCACCTAACCGCGGCCTCATACCGGCACCTACCCGCGGCCACTTACCGGCACCTACCCGCGGCCACATTCTGAAGCATACATGGGGCAACTTACCGGCACTTAGCCGCGGCCACTTCCTCTCACCTACCCACAGCCACTTACCGGCACCTACCCACAGCCACTAACGTGTCCCTACCTGCAGCCACTAACGCGCACCTATCCGCAACCATTTACCGGCACCTACCCGTGGCCACTTACCGGCACCTACCCGTGGCCACTTACCGGCACCTACCCGTGGCCACTTACCGGCACCTACCCGCGGCCACTTACCGGCACCTACCCGAGGCCACTTACCGGCACCTACCCACGGCCACTTACCGTCACCTACCCGCGGCCACTGACCGGCATCTACCCACGCCCACTTACCGGCACCTACCCGCAGCCACTTACCGGCACCTACCCGCGGCCACTTACCGCCACCTACCTGCGGCCACTTACCGCCACCTTCCCGCGGCCACATTCTGAAGCATACATGGGGCAACTTACCGGCACTTAGCCGCGGCCACTTCCTGTCACCTACCCGTGGCCACTTACCGGCATCTACCCGCGCCCACTTACCGGCACCTACCCACAGCCACTTACCGGCACCTACCCGCGGCCACTTACCGCCACCTACCTGCGGCCACTTACCGGCACCTTCCCGCGGCCACATTCTGAAGCATACATGGGGCAACTTACCGGCACTTAGCCGCGGCCACTTCCTGTCACCTACCCACAGCCACTTACCGGCACCTACCCACGGCCACTAACGCGCCCCTACCTGCGGCCACTAACGCGCACCTATCCGCAACCATTTACCGGCACCTACCTGCGGCCACTTACCGGCACCTACCCATGGACACTTACCGTCACCTTTCCTGCGGCCACTTACCGGCACCTACCCGTGGCCACTTACCGGCACCTACCCGCGGCCACTTACCGCCACCTACCTGCGGCCACTTACCGGCACCTACCCGCTGCCACTTACCGGCACCTAACCGCGGCCTCATACCGGCACCTACCCGCGGCCACTTACCGGCACCTACCCGCGGCCACATTCTGAAGCATACATGGGGCAACTTACCGGCACTTAGCCGCGGCCACTTCCTCTCACCTACCCACAGCCACTTACCGGCACCTACCCGCGGCCACTTACCGGCACCTACCTGCGGCCACTTACCGGCACCTACCCGCGGCCACTTACCGGCACCTAACCGCGGCCTCATACCGGCACCTACCCGCGGCCACTTACCGGCACCTACCCGCGGCCACTTACCGGCACCTACCCGTGGCCACTTACCGGCACCTACCCGCGGCCACTTACCGGCACCTACCCGCGGCCACTTACCGGCACCTACCCGCGGCCACATTCTGAAGCATACATGGGGCAACTTACCGGCACTTAGCCGCGGCCACTTCCTGTCACCTACCCGCAGCCACTTACCGGCACTTACCCGCAGCCACTAACGTGCCACTACCTGCGGCCACTAACGCGCACCTATCCGCAACCATTTACCGGCACCTACCCACAGCTACTTACCGGCACCTACCCGCGGCCACTTACCGGCACCTACCCGCGGCCACTTACCGGCACCTACCCACAGCCACTTACCGGCACCTACCCGCAGCCACTAACGCGCCCCTACCTGCGGCCACTAACGCGCACCTTTCCGCAACCATTTACCGGCACCTACCTGCGGCCACTTACCGGCACCTACCCATGGACACTTACCGGCACCTACCTGCGGCCACTTACAGGCACCTACCCGTGGCCACTTACCGGCACCTACCCGCGGCCACTTACCGGCACCTACCTGCGGCCACTTACCGGCACCTACCCGCTGCCACTTACCGGCACCTAACCGCGGCCTCATACCGGCACCTACCCGCGGCCACTTACCGGCACCTACCCGCGGCCACATTCTGAAGCATACATGGGGCAACTTACCGGCACTTAGCCGCGGCCACTTCCTCTCACCTACCCACAGCCACTTACCGGCACCTACCCACAGCCACTAACGTGTCCCTACCTGCAGCCACTAACGCGCACCTATCCGCAACCATTTACCGGCACCTACCCGTGGCCACTTACCGGCACCTACCCGTGGCCACTTACCGGCACCTACCCGTGGCCACTTACCGGCACCTACCCGCGGCCACTTACCGGCACCTACCCGAGGCCACTTACCGGCACCTACCCACGGCCACTTACCGTCACCTACCCACGGCCACTGACCGGCATCTACCCGCGCCCACTTACCGGCACCTACCCGCAGCCACTTACCGGCACCTACCCGCGGCCACTTACCGCCACCTACCTGCGGCCACTTACCGGCACCTTCCCGCGGCCACATTCTGAAGCATACATGGGGCAACTTACCGGCACTTAGCCGCGGCCACTTCCTGTCACCTACCCGTGGCCACTTACCGGCACCTACCCGTGGCCACTTACCGGCACCTACCCGTGGCCACTTACCGGCACCTACCCGCGGCCACTTACCGGCACCTACCCGAGGCCACTTACCGGCACCTACCCACGGCCACTTACCGTCACCTACCCGCGGCCACTGACCGGCATCTACCCGCGCCCACTTACCGGCACCTACCCGCAGCCACTTACCGGCACCTACCCGCGGCCACTTACCGCCACCTACCTGCGGCCACTTACCGGCACCTTCCCGCGGCCACATTCTGAAGCATACATGGGGCAACTTACCGGCACTTAGCCGCGGCCACTTCCTGTCACCTACCCACAGCCACTTACCGGCACCTACCCACGGCCACTAACGCGCCCCTACCTGCGGCCACTAACGCGCACCTATCCGCAACCATTTACCGGCACCTACCTGCGGCCACTTACCGGCACCTACCCATGGACACTTACCGTCACCTTTCCTGCGGCCACTTACCGGCACCTACCCGTGGCCACTTACCGGCACCTACCCGCGGCCACTTACCGCCACCTACCTGCGGCCACTTACCGGCACCTACCCGCTGCCACTTACCGGCACCTAACCGCGGCCTCATACCGGCACCTACCCGCGGCCACTTACCGGCACCTACCCGCGGCCACATTCTGAAGCATACATGGGGCAACTTACCGGCACTTAGCCGCGGCCACTTCCTCTCACCTACCCACAGCCACTTACCGGCACCTACCCGCGGCCACTTACCGGCACCTACCTGCGGCCACTTACCGGCACCTACCCGCGGCCACTTACCGGCACCAAACCGCGGCCTCATACCGGCACCTACCCGCGACCACTTACCGGCACCTACCCGCGGCCACTTACCGGCACCTACCCGTGGCCACTTACCGGCACCTACCCGCAGCCACTTACCGGCACCTACCCGCGGCCACTTACCGGCACCTACCCGCGGCCACATTCTGAAGCATACATGGGGCAACTTACCGGCACTTAGCCGCGGCCACTTCCTGTCACCTACCCGCAGCCACTTACCGGCACTTACCCGCAGCCACTAACGTGCCACTACCTGCGGCCACTAACGCGCACCTATCCGCAACCATTTACCGGCACCTACCCACAGCTACTTACCGGCACCTACCCGCGGCCACTTACCGGCACCTACCCGCGGCCACTTACCGGCACCTACCCACAGCCACTTACCGGCACCTACCCGCAGCCACTAACGCGCCCCTACCTGCGGCCACTAACGCGCACCTTTCCGCAACCATTTACCGGCACCTACCTGCGGCCACTTACCGGCACCTACCCATGGACACTTACCGGCACCTACCTGCGGCCACTTACCGGCACCTACCCGTGGCCACTTACCGGCACCTACCCGCGGCCACTTACCGGCACCTACCTGCGGCCACTTACCGACACCTACCCGCGGCCGCTTACCGGCACCTAACCGCGGCCTCATACCGGCACCTACCCGCGGCCACTTACCGGCACCTACCCGCGGCCACATTCTGAAGCATACATGGGGCAACTTACCAGGACTTAGCCGCGGCCACTTCCTCTCACCTACCCACAGCCACTTACCGGCACCTACCCGCAGCCACTAACGTGCCCCTATCTGCAGCCACTAACGTGCACCTATCCGCAACCATTTACCGGCACCTACCCGTGGCCACTTACCGGCACCTACCCGTGGACACTTACCGGCACCTACCCGCGGCCACTTACCGGCACCTACCCGCGGCCACTTACCGGCACCTACCCGCGGCCACTTACCGGCACCTACCCACGGCCACTTACCGGCACCTACCCGCGGCCACTTACCGGCACCTACCCGCGGCCACTTACCGGCACCTACCCGCAGCCACTTACCGGCACCTACCCGCGGCCACTTACCGCCACCTACCCGAGGCCACTTACCGGCACCTACCCGCGGCCACATTCTGAAGCATACATGGGGCAACTTACCGGCACTTAGCCGCGGCCACTTCCTCTCACCTACCCACAGCCACTTACCAGCACCTACCCGCGGCCACTTACCGGCACCTACCTGCGGCCACTTACCGGCACCTACCCGCTGCCACTTACCGGCACCTAACCGCGGCCTCATACCGGCACCTACCCGCGGCCACTTACCGGCACCTACCCGCGGCCACATTCTGAAGCATACATGGGGCAACTTACCGGCACTTAGCCGCGGCCACTTCCTCTTACCTACCCACAGCCACTTACCGGCACCTACCCGCAGCCACTAACGTGCCCCTACCTGCAGCCACTAACGCGCACCTATCCGCAACCATTTACCGGCACCTACCCGTGGCCACTTACCGGCACCTACCCGTGGCCACTTACCGGCACCTACCCGTGGCCACTTACCGGCACCTACCCGCGGCCACTTACCGGCACCTACCCGCGGCCACTTACCGGCACCTAACCGCGGCCTCATACCGGCACCTACCCGCGCCCACTTACCGGCACCTACCCGCGCCCACTTACCGGCACCTACCCGCAGCCACTTACCGGCACCTACCCGCAGCCACTTACCGCCACCTACCCGCGGCCACTTACCGGCACCTACCCGCGGCCACTTACCGGCACCTACCCGCGGCCACATTCTGAAGCATACATGGGGCAACTTACCGGCACTTAGCCGCGGCCACTTCCTGTCACCTACCCACAGCCACTTACCGGCACCTACCCGCGGCCTCTAACGCGCCCTTACCTGCGGCCACTAACGCGCACCTATCCGCAACCATTTACCGGCACCTACCTGCGGCCACTTACCGGCACCTACCCATGGACACTTACCGGCACCTACCTGCGGCCACTTACCGGCACCTACCCGCGGCCACTTACCGGCACCTACCTGCGGCCACTTACCGGCACCTACCCGCGGCCACTTACCGGCATCTACCCACGGCCACTTACCGGCACCTACCCGCAGCCACTTACCGGCACCTACCAGCGGCCACTTACCGGCACCTACCCGCGGCCACTTACCGGCACCTACCCACAGCCACTTACCGGCACCTACCCGCGGCCACTAACGCGCCCCTACCTGCGGCCACTAACGCGCACCTATCCGCAACCATTTACCGGCACCTACCTGCGGCCACTTACCGGCACTTACCCATGGACACTTACCGGCACCTACCTGCGGCCACTTACCGGCACCTACCCGTGGCCACTTACCGGCACCTACCCGCGGCCACTTAACGGCACCTACCTGCGGCCACTTACCGGCACCTACCCGCGGCCACTTACCGGCAACTAACCGCGGCCTCATACCGGCACCTACCCGTGGCCACTTACCGGCACCTACCCGCGCCACATTCTGAAGCATACATGGGGCAACTTACCGGCACTTAGCCGTGGCCACTTCCTCTCACCTACCCACAGCCACTTACCGGCACCTACCCGCAGCCACTAACGTGCCCCTACCTGCAGCCACTAACGCGAACCTATCCGCAACCATTTACCGGTAGCTACCTGCGGCCACTTACCGGCACCTACCCATGGACACTTACCGGCACCTACCTGCGGCCACTTACCGGCACCTACCCGTGGCCACTTACCGGCACCTACCCGCGGCCACTTACCGGCACCTACCTGCGGCCACTTGCCGGCACCTACCCGCGGCCACTTACCGGCACCTAACCGTGGCCTCATACCGGCACCTACCCATGGCCACTTACTGGCACCTACCCATGGACACTTACCGGCACCTACCTGCGGCCACTTACCGGCACCTACCCGTGGCCACTTACCGGCACCTACCCGCGGCCACTTACCGGCACCTACCTGCGGCCACTTACCGGCACCTACCCGCGGCCACTTACCGGCACCTAACCGCGGCCTCATACCGGCACCTACCCGCGGCCACTTATCGGTACCTACCCGCGGCCACATTCTGAAGCATACATGGGGCAACTTACCGGCACTTAGCCGTGGCCACTTCCTCTCACCTACCCACAGCCACTTACCGGCACCTACCCGCGGCCACTTACCGGCACCTACCCGCGGCCACTTACCGGCACCTACCCACGGCCACTTACCGGCACCTACCCGCAGCCACTTACCGGCACCTACCAGCGGCCACTTACCGGCACCTACCCGCGGCCACTTACCGGCACCTACCCACAGCCACTTACCGGCACCTACCCGCAGCCACTAACGTGCCCCTACCTGCAGCCACTAACGCGCACCTATCCGCAACCATTTACCGGCACCTACCCGTGGCCACTTACCGGCACCTACCCGTGGCCACTTACCGGCACCTACCCGCGGCCACTTACCGGCACCTACCCGTGGGCACTTACCGCCACCTACCCGCGGCCACTTACCGGCACCTACCCGCGGCCACTAACCGGCACCTACCCACAGCCACTTACCGGCACCTACCCGCAGCCACTAACGCGCCCCTACCTGCGGCCACTAACGCGCACCTATCCGCAACCATTTACCGGCACCTACCTGCGGCCACTTACCACACCTACCCATGGACACTTACCGGCACCTACCTGCGGCCACTTACCGGCACCTACCCGTGGCCACTTACCGGCACCTACCCGCGGCCACTTAACGGCACCTACCTGCGGCCACTTACCGGCACCTACCCGCGGCCACTTACCGGCACCTAACCGCGGCCTCATACCGGCACCTACCCGCGGCCACTTACCGGCACCTACCCGCGGCCACATTCTGAAGCATACATGGGGCAACTTACCGGCACTTAGCCGCGGCCACTTCCTCTCACCTACCCACAGCCACTTACCGGCACCTACCCACAGCCACTAACGTGTCCCTACCTGCAGCCACTAACGCGCACCTATCCGCAACCATTTACCGGCACCTACCCGTGGCCACTTACCGGCACCTACCCGTGGCCACTTACCGGCACCTACCCGTGGCCACTTACCGGCACCTACCCGCGGCCACTTACCGGCACCTACCCGAGGCCACTTACCGGCACCTACCCGCGGCCACTTACCGTCACCTACCCGCGGCCACTGACCGGCATCTACCCGCGCCCACTTACCGGCACCTACCCGCAGCCACTTACCGGCACCTACCCGCGGCCACTTACCGCCACCTACCTGCGGCCACTTACCGCCACCTTCCCGCGGCCACATTCTGAAGCATACATGGGGCAACTTACCGGCACTTAGCCGCGGCCACTTCCTGTCACCTACCCACAGCCACTTACCGGCACCTACCCACGGCCACTAACGCGCCCCTACCTGCGGCCACTAACGCGCACCTATCCGCAACCATTTACCGGCACCTACCTGCGGCCACTTACCGGCACCTACCCATGGACACTTACCGTCACCTTTCCTGCGGCCACTTACCGGCACCTACCCGTGGCCACTTACCGGCACCTACCCGCGGCCACTTACCGCCACCTACCTGCGGCCACTTACCGGCACCTACCCGCTGCCACTTACCGGCACCTAACCGCGGCCTCATACCGGCACCTACCCGCGGCCACTTACCGGCACCTACCCGCGGCCACATTCTGAAGCATACATGGGGCAACTTACCGGCACTTAGCCGCGGCCACTTCCTCTCACCTACCCACAGCCACTTACCGGCACCTACCCGCGGCCACTTACCGGCACCTACCTGCGGCCACTTACCGGCACCTACCCGCGGCCACTTACCGGCACCTAACCGCGGCCTCATACCGGCACCTACCCGCGGCCACTTACCGGCACCTACCCGCGGCCACTTACCGGCACCTACCCGTGGCCACTTACCGGCACCTACCCGCGGCCACTTACCGGCACCTACCCGCGGCCACTTACCGGCACCTACCCGCGGCCACATTCTGAAGCATACATGGGGCAACTTACCGGCACTTAGCCGCGGCCACTTCCTGTCACCTACCCGCAGCCACTTACCGGCACTTACCCGCAGCCACTAACGTGCCACTACCTGCGGCCACTAACGCGCACCTATCCGCAACCATTTACCGGCACCTACCCACAGCTACTTACCGGCACCTACCCGCGGCCACTTACCGGCACCTACCCGCGGCCACTTACCGGCACCTACCCACAGCCACTTACCGGCACCTACCCGCAGCCACTAACGCGCCCCTACCTGCGGCCACTAACGCGCACCTTTCCGCAACCATTTACCGGCACCTACCTGCGGCCACTTACCGGCACCTACCCATGGACACTTACCGGCACCTACCTGCGGCCACTTACCGGCACCTACCCGTGGCCACTTACCGGCACCTACCCGCGGCCACTTACCGGCACCTACCTGCGGCAACTTACCGACACCTACCCGCGGCCGCTTACCGGCACCTAACCGCGGCCTCATACCGGCACCTACCCGCGGCCACATTCTGAAGCATACATGGGGCAACTTACCAGGACTTAGCCGCGGCCACTTCCTCTCACCTACCCACAGCCACTTACCGGCACCTACCCGCAGCCACTAACGTGCCCCTATCTGCAGCCACTAACGTGCACCTATCCGCAACCATTTACCGGCACCTACCCGTGGCCACTTACCGGCACCTACCCGTGGACACTTACCGGCACCTACCCGCGGCCACTTACCGGCACCTACCCGCGGCCACTTACCGGCACCTACCCGCGGCCACTTACCGGCACCTACCCACGGCCACTTACCGGCACCTACCCGCGGCCACTTACCGGCACCTACCCGCGGCCACTTACCGGCACCTACCCGCAGCCACTTACCGGCACCTACCCGCGGCCACTTACCGCCACCTACCCGAGGCCACTTACCGGCACCTACCCGCGGCCACATTCTGAAGCATACATGGGGCAACTTACCTGCACTTAGCCGCGGCCACTTCCTCTCACCTACCCACAGCCACTTACCAGCACCTACCCGCGGCCACTTACCGGCACCTACCTGCGGCCACTTACCGGCACCTACCCGCTGCCACTTACCGGCACCTAACCGCGGCCTCATACCGGCACCTACCCGCGGCCACTTACCGGCACCTACCCGCGGCCACATTCTGAAGCATACATGGGGCAACTTACCGGCACTTAGCCGCGGCCACTTCCTCTCACCTACCCACAGCCACTTACCGGCACCTACCCGCAGCCACTAACGTGCCCCTACCTGCAGCCACTAACGCGCACCTATCCGCAACCATTTACCGGCACCTACCCGTGGCCACTTACCGG
Organism: Eleutherodactylus coqui; assembly: GCF_035609145.1. NCBI lineage: Eukaryota > Metazoa > Chordata > Amphibia > Anura > Eleutherodactylidae > Eleutherodactylus > Eleutherodactylus coqui. Next base: position 40,400 of record NW_027102007.1, on the reverse strand, counting down.
CACCTACCCGTGGCCACTTACCGGCACCTACCCGTGGCCACTTACCGGCACCTACCCGCGGCCACTTACCGGCACCTACCCGCGGCCACTTACCGGCACCTAACCGCGGCCTCATACCGGCACCTACCCGCGCCCACTTACCGGCACCTACCCGCGCCCACTTACCGGCACCTACCCGCAGCCACTTACCGGCACCTACCCGCAGCCACTTACCGCCACCTACCCGCGGCCACTTACCGGCACCTACCCGCGGCCACTTACCGGCACCTACCCGCGGCCACATTCTGAAGCATACATGGGGCAACTTACCGGCACTTAGCCGCGGCCACTTCCTGTCACCTACCCACAGCCACTTACCGGCACCTACCCGCGGCCTCTAACGCGCCCTTACCTGCGGCCACTAACGCGCACCTATCCGCAACCATTTACCGGCACCTACCTGCGGCCACTTACCGGCACCTACCCATGGACACTTACCGGCACCTACCTGCGGCCACTTACCGGCACCTACCCGCGGCCACTTACCGGCACCTACCTGCGGCCACTTACCGGCACCTACCCGCGGCCACTTACCGGCATCTACCCACGGCCACTTACCGGCACCTACCCGCAGCCACTTACCGGCACCTACCAGCGGCCACTTACCGGCACCTACCCGCGGCCACTTACCGGCACCTACCCACAGCCACTTACCGGCACCTACCCGCGGCCACTAACGCGCCCCTACCTGCGGCCACTAACGCGCACCTATCCGCAACCATTTACCGGCACCTACCTGCGGCCACTTACCGGCACTTACCCATGGACACTTACCGGCACCTACCTGCGGCCACTTACCGGCACCTACCCGTGGCCACTTACCGGCACCTACCCGCGGCCACTTAACGGCACCTACCTGCGGCCACTTACCGGCACCTACCCGCGGCCACTTACCGGCAACTAACCGCGGCCTCATACCGGCACCTACCCGTGGCCACTTACCGGCACCTACCCGCGCCACATTCTGAAGCATACATGGGGCAACTTACCGGCACTTAGCCGTGGCCACTTCCTCTCACCTACCCACAGCCACTTACCGGCACCTACCCGCAGCCACTAACGTGCCCCTACCTGCAGCCACTAACGCGAACCTATCCGCAACCATTTACCGGTAGCTACCTGCGGCCACTTACCGGCACCTACCCATGGACACTTACCGGCACCTACCTGCGGCCACTTACCGGCACCTACCCGTGGCCACTTACCGGCACCTACCCGCGGCCACTTACCGGCACCTACCTGCGGCCACTTGCCGGCACCTACCCGCGGCCACTTACCGGCACCTAACTGTGGCCTCATACCGGCACCTACCCACGGCCACTTACTGGCACCTACCCATGGACACTTACCGGCACCTACCTGCGGCCACTTACCGTCACCTACCCGTGGCCACTTACCGGCACCTACCCGCGGCCACTTACCGGCACCTACCTGCGGCCACTTACCGGCACCTACCCGCGGCCACTTACCGGCACCTAACCGCGGCCTCATACCGGCACCTACCCGCGGCCACTTATCGGTACCTACCCGCGGCCACATTCTGAAGCATACATGGGGCAACTTACCGGCACTTAGCCGTGGCCACTTCCTCTCACCTACCCACAGCCACTTACCGGCACCTACCCGCGGCCACTTACCGGCACCTACCCGCGGCCACTTACCGGCACCTACCCACGGCCACTTACCGGCACCTACCCGCAGCCACTTACCGGCACCTACCAGCGGCCACTTACCGGCACCTACCCGCGGCCACTTACCGGCACCTACCCACAGCCACTTACCGGCACCTACCCGCAGCCACTAACGTGCCCCTACCTGCAGCCACTAACGCGCACCTATCCGCAACCATTTACCGGCACCTACCCGTGGCCACTTACCGGCACCTACCCGTGGCCACTTACCGGCACCTACCCGCGGCCACTTACCGGCACCTACCCGTGGGCACTTACCGCCACCTACCCGCGGCCACTTACCGGCACCTACCCGCGGCCACTAACCGGCACCTACCCACAGCCACTTACCGGCACCTACCCGCAGCCACTAACGCGCCCCTACCTGCGGCCACTAACGCGCACCTATCCGCAACCATTTACCGGCACCTACCTGCGGCCACTTACCACACCTACCCATGGACACTTACCGGCACCTACCTGCGGCCACTTACCGGCACCTACCCGTGGCCACTTACCGGCACCTACCCGCGGCCACTTACCGGCACCTACCTGCGGCCACTTACCGGCACCTACCCGCGGCCACTTACCGGCACCTAACCGCGGCCTCATACCGGCACCTACCCGCGGCCACTTACCGGCACCTACCCGCGCCACATTCTGAAGCATACATGGGGCAACTTACCGGCACTTAGCCGTGGCCACTTCCTCTCACCTACCCACAGCCACTTACTGGCACCTACCCGCAGCCACTAACGTGCCCCTACCTGCAGCCACTAACGCGCACCTATCCGCAACCATTTACCGGCACCTACCTGCGGCCACTTACCGGCACCTACCCATGGACACTTACCGGCACCTACCTGCGGCCACTTACCGGCACCTACCCGTGGCCACTTACCGGCACCTACCCGCGGCCACTTACCGGCACCTACCTGCGGCCACTTGCCGGCACCTACCCGCGGCCACTTACCGGCACCTAACCGTGGCCTCATACCGGCACCTACCCACGGCCACTTACCGGCACCTACCCATGGACACTTACCGGCACCTACCTGCGGCCACTTACCGGCACCTACCCGTGGCCACTTACCGGCACCTACCCGCGGCCACTTACCGGCACCTACCTGCGGCCACTTACCGGCACCTACCCGCGGCCACTTACCGGCACCTAACCGCGGCCTCATACCAGCACCTACCCGCGGCCACTTACCGGCACCTACCCGCGGCCACATTTTGAAGCATACATGGGGCCACTTACCGGCACCTACCCGCGGCCACATTCTGAAGCATACATGGGGCAACTTACCGGCACTTAGCCGTGGCCACTTCCTCTCACCTAACCACAGCCACTTACCGGCACCTACCCGCAGCCACTAACGTGCCCCTACCTGCAGCCACTAACGCGCACCTATCCGCAACCATTTACCGGCACCTACCCGTGGCCACTTACCGGCACCTACCCGTGGCCACTTACCGGCACCTACCCGCGGCCACTTACCGGCACATACCCGCGGCCAATTACCGGCACTTAGCCACGGCCACTTCCTGTCACCTACCCACAGCCACTTACCGGCACCTACCCGCGGCCACTAACGCGCCCCTACCTGCGGCCACTAACGCGCACCTATCCGCAACCATTTACCGGCACCTACCTGCGGCCACTTACCGGCACCTACACATGGACACTTACCGGTACCTACCTGCGGCCACTTACCGGCACCTACCCGTGGCCACTTACCGGCACCTACCCGCGGCCATTTACCGGCACCTACCTGCGGCCACTTACCGGCACCTACCCGTGGCCACTTAACGGCACCTACCCGCGGCCACTTACCGGCACCTACCCACGGCCACTTACCGGCACCTACCCGCGGCCACATTCTGAAGCATACATGGGGCAACTTACCGGCACTTAGCCGCGGCCACTTCCTCTCACCTACCCACAGCCACTTACCGGCACCTACCCGCAGCCACTAACGTGCCCCTACCTGCAGCCACTAACGTGCACCTATCCGCAACCATTTACCGGCACCTACCCGTGGCCACTTACCGGCACCTACCCGTGGCCACTTACCGGCACCTACCCGCGGCCACTTACCGGCACATACCCGCAGCCACTTACCGCCACCTACCCGCGGCCACTTACCGGCACCTACCCGCGGCCACTTACCGGCACCTACCCGCGGCCACATTCTGAAGCATACATGGGGCAACTTACCGGCACTTAGCCGCGGCCACTTCCTGTCACCTACCCACAGCCACTTACCGGCACCTACCCGCAGCCACTAACGTGCCCCTACCTGCGGCCACTAACGCGCACCTATCCGCAACCATTTACCGGCACCTACCCACAGCTACTTACCGGCACTTACCCGCGCCCACTTACCGGCACCTACCCGTGGCCACTTACCGGCACCTACCCGCAGCCACTAACACGCCCCTACCTGCGGCCACTAACGCGCACCTATCCGCAACCATTTACGGGCACCTACCCACGGCCACTTACCGGCACCTACCCGCGGCCACTTACCTGCACCTACCCGCGGCCACTTACCGGCACCGATCCGTGGCCACTTACCGGCACCTACCCGCGGCCACTTACCGGCACCTACCCGCGGCCACTTACCGGCACCTACCCACGGCCACTTACCGGCACCTACCCGCGGCCACATTCCGAAGCATACATGGGGCCAATTACCAGCACTTAGCCACGGCCACTTCCTGTCACCTACCCACAGCCACTTACTGGCACCTACCCGCGGCCACTAACGCGCCCCTACCTGCGGCCACTAACGTGCACCTATCCGCAACCATTTACCGGCACCTACCCGTGGACACTTACCGGCACCTACCCGTGGCCACTTACCGAAACCTACCTGCGGCCACTTACCGGCACCTAACCGCAGCCTCTTCCCGGCACCTTACCGCCGCCTCATACCGGCACCTACCCGCGGCCACTTACCGGCACCTACCCGCGGCCACATTCTGAAGCATACATGGGGCCACTTACCGGCACTTAGCCACGGCCACTTCCTGTCACCTACCCGCGGCCACTTACCGGCACCTACCCACGGCCACTTACAGGCACCTACCCGCGGCCACTTACCGGCACCTGCCCACGTCCACTTACCGGCACCTACCCGCGGCCACATTCTGAAGCATACATGGGGCCAATTACCGGCACTTAGCCACGGCCACTTCCTGTCACCTACCAACAACCACTTACCGGCACCTACCCGCGGCCACTAACGCGCCCCTACCTGCGGCCAATAACGTGCACCTATCCGCAACCATTTACCGGCACCTACCTGCGGCCACTTACCGGCACCTACCCGTGGACACTTTCCGGCACCGACCTGCGGCCACTTACCGGCACCTACCCGTGGCCACTTACCGGCACCTACCCGCTGCCACTTACCAGCACCTACCCGCGGCCACTTACCGGCACCTACCTGCGTTCACTTACCGGCACCTACCTGCGGCCCCTTACTGGCACCTACCCGTGGCCACTTACCGGCACCTACCCACGGCCACTTACCGGCACCTACCCGCGGCCACATTCTGAAGCATACATGGGGCAACTTACCGGCACTTAGCCGCGGTCACTTCCTCTCACCTACCCACAGCCACTTACCGGCACCTACCCGCAGCCACTAACGTGCCCCTACCTGCAGCCACTAACGCGCACCTATCCGCAACCATTTACCGGCACCTACCCGTGGCCACTTACCGGCACCTACCCGTGGCCACTTACCGGCACCTACCCGCGGCCACTTACCGGCACCTACCCGCGGCCACTTACCGGCACCTACCCGCGGCCACTTACCGGCACCTACCCGCGGCCACTTACCGGCACCTACCCGCAGCCACATTCTGAAGCATACATGGGGCAACTTACCGGCACTTAGCCGCGGCCACTTCCTGTCACCTACCCACAGCCACTTACCGGCACCTACCCGCAGCCACTTACCGGCACCTACCCGCGACCACTTACCGGCACCTACCCACGGCCACATTCTGAAGCATACATGGCGCCACTTACCGGCACTTAGCCGCGGCCACTTATCGGCACCTACCCACAGCCACTTACCGGCACCTACCCGCAGTCACTAACGCTCCCATACCTGCGGCCACTAACGCGCACCTATTCGCAACCATTTACCGGCACCTACCCACAGCCACTTACCGGCACCTACCCGCGGCCACTTACCGGCACCTACCTGCGGCCACTTACCGGCACCTACCCGCAGCCACATTCTGAAGCATACATGGGGCAACTTACCGGCACTTAGCCGCGGCCACTTCCTGTCACCTACCCACAGCCACTTACCGGCACCTACCCGCAGCCACTTACCGGCACCTACCCGCGACCACTTACCGGCACCTACCCACGGCCACATTCTGAAGCATACATGGCGCCACTTACCGGCACTTAGCCGCGGCCACTTACCGGCACCTACCCACAGCCACTTACCGGCACCTACCCACAGTCACTAACGCGCCCATACCTGCGGCCACTAACGCGCACCTATTCGCAACCATTTACCGGCACCTACCCACAGCCACTTACCGGCACCTACCCGCGGCCACTTACCGGCACCTACCCGTGGCCACTTACCGGCACCTAACCGCAGCCACTTACCGGCACCTACCCACGGCCACTTACCGGCACCTACCCGTGTCCACTTACCGGCACCTACCCGCGGCCACTTACCGGCACCTACCCGCGGCCACTTACCGGCACCTACCCGTGGCCACTTACCGGCACCTACCCGTGGCCACTTACCGGCACCTACCCGCGGCCACTTACCAGCACCTACCCATGGCCACTTACCGGCACCTACCCGCGGCCACATTCTGAAGCATACATGGGGCCAATTACCGGCACTTAGCCACGGCCACTTCCTGTCACCCACCCACAGCCACTTACCGGCACCTACCCGCGGCCACTTACCGGCACCTACCCGCGGCCACTTACCGGCACCTACCCGCGGCCACATACCGGCACCTGCCCGTGGCCACTTACCGGAACCAAGCTGCGCCCACTTACCGGCACCTACCCGTGGCCACTTACCGGCACCTACCGGCGGCCACTTACCGTCACCTACCCACAGCCACTTACCGGCACCTACCCGCGGCCACTTACCGGCACCGACCCGTGGCCACTTACCGGCACCTACCCACGGCCACTTACCGGCATCTACCCGTGGCCACTTACCGGCACCTACCCACAGCCACTTACCGGCACCTACCTGCAGCCACTAACGCGCCCCTACCTGCGGCCAATAACGCGCACCTATCCGCAACCATTTACTGGCACCTACCCACGGCCACTTACCGGCACCTACCCGCGGCCACTTACCGGCACCTACCCACGGCCACTTACCGGCACCTAACCGCGGCCACTTACCGGCACCTACGCACGGCCACTTACCGGCACCTAACCGTGGCCACTTACCGGCACCCACCCGCGGCCAGTTACCGGCACCTACCCGTGGCCACTTACCGTCACCTACCCACGGCCACTTACCGGCACCTACCCGCGGCCACATTCTGAAGCATGCATGGGGCAACTTACCGGCACTTAGCCGCGGTCACTTCCTTTCACCTACCCACAGCCACTTACCGGCACCTACCCGCAGCCACTAACGTGCCCCTACCTGCAGCCACTAACGCGCACCTATCCGCAACCATTTACCGGCACTTACCCGTGGCCACTTACCGGCACCTACCCGTGGCCACTTACCGGCACCTACCCGCGGCCACTTACCGGCACCTACCCGCAGCCACTTACCCGCACCTACCCGCGGCCACTTACCGGCTCCTACCCGCGGCCACTTACCGGCACCTACCCGCGGCCACATTCTGAAGCATACATGGGGCAACTTACCGGCACTTAGCCGCGGCCACTTCCTGTCACCTACCCACAGCCACTTACCGGCACCTACCCGCGGCCACTTACCGTCACCTACCCGTGTCCACTTACCGTCACCTACCCACGGCCACTTACCGACACCTACCCGTGGCCACTTACCGGTACCTACCCATGCCCACTATCTGAAGCATACATGGGGCCACTTACCGGCACTGAGCCACGGCCACTTCCTGTCACCTACCCGCGGCCACTTACCGGCACCTACCTGCGGCCACTTACCGGCACCTACCCACTTACCGGCAGCTACCCGTGGCCACTTACAGGCACCTACCCGCGGCCACTTACCGGCACCTACCCGCGGCCACTTACCGTCACCTACCCGTGTCCACTTACCGTCACCTACCCACGGCCACTTACCGACACCTACCCGCGGCGACTTACCGGCACCTACCCATGGCCACTATCTGAAGCATACATGGGGACACTTACTGGCACTTAGCCACGGCCACTTCCTGTCACCTACCCGCGGCCACTTACCGGCACCTACCCGCGGCCACTCACCGGCACCTGCCCACGGCCACTTACCGGCACCTACCCACGGCCACTAGCTGAAGCATACATGGGGCCACTTACCGGCACTTAGCCACGGCCACTAACGTGCCCCTACCCGCGGCCACTTACCGGCACCTACCCGCAACCATTTACCGGCACCTACCCGTGGCCACTTACCGACACCTACCCGTGGCCACTTACCGGCACCTACCCGCGGCCACTTACCGGCACCTACCCGCAGCCACTTACCGGCACCTACCCGCGGCCACTTACTGGCACCTACCCGCGGCCACATTCTGAAGCATACATGGGGCAACTTACCGGCACTTAGCCGCGGCCACTTCCTGTCATACACCAACAGCCACTTACCGGCACCTACCCGCAGCCACTTACCGGCACGTACCCGCGACCACTTACCGGCACCTACCCACGGCCACATTCTGAAGCATACATGGCGCCACTTACCGGCACTTAGCCGCGGCCACTTACCGGCACCTACCCACAGCCACTTACCGGCACCTACCCACAGTCACTAACGCGCCCATACCTGCGGCCACTAACGCGCACCTATCCGCAACCATTTACCGGCACCTACCCACGGCCACTTACCGGCACCTACCCGCGGCCATTTACCGGCACCTACCCGCGGCCACTTACCGGCACCTAACCGCAGCCACTTACCGGCACCTACCCACGGCCACTTACCGGCACCTACCCGTGTCCACTTACCGGCACCTACCCGCGGCCACTTACCGGCACCTACCCGTGGCCACTTACCGGCACCTACCCGCGGCCACTTACCGGCACCTACCCGTGGCCACTTACCGGCACCTACCCGCGGCCACTTACCAGCACCTACCCATGACCACTTACCGGCACCTACCCGCGGCCACATTCTGAAGCATACATGGGGCCAATTACCGGCACTTAGCCACGGCCACTTACCGGCACCTAATCGCGGCCACTTACCGGCACCTACCCACGGCCACTTACCGGCACCTACCCGTGGCCAGTTACCGGCACCCACCCGCGGCCAGTTACCGGCACCTACCCGTGGCCACTTACCATCACCTACCCACGGCCACTTACCGGCACCTACCCGCGGCCACATTCTGAAGCATACATGGGGCAACTTACCGGCACTTAGCCGCGGTCACTTCCTCTTACCTACCCACAGCCACTTACCGGCACCTACCCGCAGCCACTAACGTGCCCCTACCTGCAGCCACTAACGTGCACCTATCCGCAACCATTTACCGGCACCTACCTGTGGCCACTTACCGGCACCTACCCGTGGCCACTTACCGGCACCTACCCGCGGCAACTTACCGGCACCTACCCGCAGCCACTTACCGGCACCTACCCGCGGCCACTTACCGGCACCTACCCGCGGCCACTTACCGGCACCTACCCACGGCCACATTCTGAAGCATACAAGGGGCAACTTACCGGCACTTAGCCGCGGCCACTTCCTGTCACTAACCCACAGCCACTTACCGGCACCTACCCGCGGCCACTTACCGTCACCTACCCGTGTCCACTTACCGTCACCTACCCACGGCCACTTACCGACACCTACCCGCGGCGACTTACCGGCACCTACCCATGGCCACTATCTGAAGCATACATGGGGCCACTTACCGGCACTTAGCCACGGCCACTTCCTGTCACCTACCCGCGGCCACTTACCGGCACCTACCTGCGGCCACTTACCGGCACCTGCCCACTTACCGGCAGCTACCCGTGGCCACTTACCGGCACCTACCCGCGGCCACTTACCGGCACCTACCCGCGGCCACTTACCGTCACCTACCCGTGTCCACTTACCGTCACCTACCCACGGCCACTTACCGACACCTACCCGCGGCGACTTACCGGCACCTACCCATGGCCACTATCTGAAGCATACATGGGGCCACTTACCGGCACTTAGCCACGGCCACTTCCTGTCACCTACCCGCGGCCACTTACCGGCACCTACCCGCGGCCACTTACCGGCACCTGCCCACGGCCACTTACCGGCACCTACCCACGGCCACTATCTGAAGCATACATGGGGCCACTTACCGGCACTTAGCCACGGCCACTAACGTGCCCCTACCCGCGGCCACTTACCGGCACCTACCCGCAACCATTTACTGGCACCTACCCGTGGCCACTTACCGGCACCTACCCGTGGCCACTTACCGGCACCTACCCGCGGCCACTTACCGGCACCTACCCGCAGCCACTTACCGGCACCTACCCGCGGCCACTTACCGGCACCTACCCGCGGCCACTTACCGGCACCTACCCGCGGCCACATTCTGAAGCATACATGGGGCAACTTACCGGCACTTAGCCGCGGCCACTTCCTGTCACCTACCCACAGCCACTTACCGGCACCTACCCGCAGCCACTTACCGGCACCTACCCGCGACCACTTACCGGCACCTACCCACGGCCACATTCTGAAGCATACATGGCGCCACTTACCGGCACTTAGCCGCGGCCACTTACCGGCACCTACCCACAGCCACTTACCGGCACTTACCCGCAGTCACTAACGCGCCCATACCTGCGGCAACTAACGCGCACCTATCCGCAATCATTTACCGGCACCTACCCACGGCCACTTACCGGCACCTACCCGCGGCCACTTACCGGCACCTACCCGCGGCCACTTACCGGCACCTAACCGCAGCCACTTACCGGCAACTACCCACGGCCACTTACCGGCACCTACCCGTGTCCACTTACCGGCACCTACCCGCGGCCACTTACCGGCACCTACTCACGGCCACTTACCGGCACCTACCCGTGGCCACTTACCGGCACCTACCCGCGGCCACTTACCAGCACCTACCCATGGCCACTTACCGGCACCTACCCGCGGCCACATTCTGAAGCATACATGGGGCCAATTACCGACACTTAGCCACGGCCACTTCCTGTCACGTACCCACAGCCACTTACCGGCACCTACCCGCGGCCACTTACCGGCACCTACCCGCGGCCACTTACCGGCACCTACCCGCAGCCACTTACCGGCACCTAACTGCGGCCACATACCGGCACCTACCCGTGGCCACTTACCGGAACCAAGCAGCGCCCACTTACCGGCACCTACCCGCGGCCACTTACCGGCACCTACCCGCGGCCACTTACCGGCACCTACCCGCGGCCACTTACCGGCACCTACCGGCGGCCACTTACCGTCACCTACCCGCGGCCACTTACCGGCACCTACCCGCGGCCACTTACCGGCACCGGCCCGTGGCCACTTACCGGCACCTACCCGCGGCCACTTACCGGCATCTACCCGCGGCCACTTACCGGCACCTACCCACAGCCACTTACCGGCACCTACCTGCAGCCACTAACGCGCCCCTACCTGCAGCCACTAACGCGCCCCTACCCGCGGCCACTTACCGGCACCTACCTGCGGCCACTTACCGGCACCTACCCGCGGCCACATTTTGAAGCATACATGGGGCAACTTACTGGCACTTAGCCGCGGCCACTTCCTGTCACCTACCCACAGCCACTTACCGGCACCTACCGCGGCCACTAACGCGCCCCTTCCTGCGGCCACTAATACGCACCTATCCGCAACCATTTACCGGCACCTACCTGCGGCCACTTACTGGCACCTACCCATGGACACTTACCGGCACCTACCTGCGGCCACTTACCGGCACCTACCCGTGGCCACTTACCGGCACCTACCCGCGGCCACTTACCGGCACCTACCTGCGGCCACTTACCGGCACCTACCCACTGCCACTTACCGGCACCTAACCGCGGCCTCATACCGGCACCTACCCGCGGCCACTTAACGGTACCTACCCGCGGCCACATTCTGAAGCATACATGGGGCAACTTACCGGCACTTAGCCGCGGCCACTTCCTCTCACCTACCCACAGCCACTTACCGGCACCTACCCGCAGCCACTAACGTGCCCTTACCTGCAGCCACTAAAGCGCACCTATCCGCAACCATTTACCGGCACCTACCCGTGGCCACTTACCGGCACCTACCCGTGGCCACTTACCGGCACCTACCCACGGCCACTTACCAGCACCTACCCGCGGCCACTTACCGGCACCTACCCGCGGCCACTAACCGGCACCTACCCGCGGCCACTTACCGGCACCTACCCGCGGCCACTTACCGGCACCTACCCGCGGCCACTTACCGGCACCTACCCGCGGCCACTTACCGGCACCTACCCGCGGCCACATTCTGAAGCATACATGGGGCAACTTACCTGCACTTAGCCGCAGCCACTTCCTGTCACCTACCCACAGCCACTTACCGGCACCTACCCGCAGCCACTAACGTGCCCCTACCTGCAGCCACTAACGCGCACCTATCCGCAACCATTTACCGGCACCTACCCACAGCTACTTACCGGCACCTACCCGCGGCCACTTACCGGCACCTACCCGTGGCCACTTACCGGCACCTACCCGCGGCCACTTACCGACACCTACCCACGGCCACTTACCGGCACCTACCCGCAGCCACATTCTGAAGCATACATGGGGCCAATTACCGGCACTTAGCCACGGCCACTTCCTGTCACCTTCCCACAGCCACTTACCGGCACCTACCCGCGGCCACTAACGCGCCCCTACCTGCGGCCACTAACGCGCACCTATCCGCAACCATTTACCGGCACCTACCCGTGGCCACTTACCGGCACCTACCCGTGGCCTCTTACCGGCACCTACCCGCGGCCACTTACCGGCACATACCCGCAGCCACTTACCGCCACCTACCCGCGGTCACTTACCGGCACCTACCCGCGGCCACTTACCGGCACCTACCCGCGGCCACATTCTGAAGCATATATGGGGCAACTTACCGGCACTTAGCCGCGGCCACTTCCTGTCACCTACCCACAGCCACTTACCGGCACCTACCCGCAGCCACTAACGTGACCCTACCTGCGGCCACTAATGAGCACCTATCCGCAACCATTTACCGGCACCTACTCACAGCTACTTACCGGCACCTACCCGCGGCCACTTACCGGCACCTACCCGCGGCCACTTACCGGCACCTACCCGTGGCCACTTACCGGCACCTACCCACAGCCACTTACCGGCACCTACCCGCAGCCACTAACGTGCCCCTACCTGCGGCCACTAACGCGCACCTATCCGCAACCATTTACCGGCACCTACCCACGGCCACTTACCGGCACCTACCCGCGGCCACTTACCTGCACCTACCCACGGCCACTTACCGGCACCTACCCGCGGCCACTTACCGGCACCTACACGTGTCCACTTACCGGCACCTAACCGCAGCCTCTTCCCGGCACCTAACCGCAGCCTCATACCGGCACCTACCCGCGGCCACTTACCGGCACCTACCCGCGGCCACATTCTGAAGCATACATGGGGCCACTTACCGGCACCTATCCGTGGCCACTTACCGGCACCTAACCGCAGCCTCTTCCCGGCACCTAACCGCAGCCTCATACCGGCACCTACCCGCGGCCACTTACCGGCACCTACCCGCGGCCACATTCTGAAGCATACATGGGGCAACTTACCGGCACTTAGCCGCGGCCACTTCCTCTCACCTACCCACAGCCACTTACCGGCACCTACCCGTGGCCACTTACCGGCACCTACCTGCGGCCACTTACCGGCACCTACCCGCGGCCACTTACCGGCACCTAACCGCGGCCTCATACCGGCACTTACCCGCGGCCACTTACCGGCACCTACCCGCGGCCACATTCTGAAGCATACATGGGGCAACTTACCGGCACTTAGCCGCGGCCACTTCCTCTCACCTACCCACAGCCACTTACCGGCACCTACCCGCAGCCACTAACGTGCCCCTACCTGCAGCCACTAACGCGCACCTATCCGCAACCATTTACCGGCACCTACCCGTGGCCACTTACCGGCACCTAGCCGTGGCCACTTACCGGCACCTACCCGCGGCCACTTACCGGCACCTACCCGCGGCCACTTACCGGCACCTACCCGAGGCCACTTACCGGCACCTACCCACGGCCACTTACCGGCACCTACCCGCGGCCACTGACCGGCACCTACCCGCGGCCACTTACCGGCACCTACCCGCGGCCACTTACCGGCACCTACCCACGGCCACATTCTGAAGCATACATGGGGCCAATTACCGGCACTTAGCCACAGCCACTTCCTGTCACCTACCCACAGCCACTTACCGTCACCTACCCACGGCCACTAACGCGCCCCTACCTGCGACCACTAACGCGCACCTATCCGCAACCACTTACCGGCACCTACCCGCGGCCACTTACCGGCAACCTAACCGTGGACACTTACCGGCACCTACCCGCGGCCACTTACCGGCACTTACCCGCGGCCACTTACCGGCATCTACCCACGGCCACTTACCGGCACCTACCCGCGGCCACATTCTGAAGCATACATGGGGCCAATTACCGGCACTTAGCCACGGCCACTTCCTGTCACCTACCCACAGCCACTTACCGGCACCTACCCGTGGCCACTAACGCGCCCCTACCTGCGGCCACTAACGCGCACCTATCTGCAACCACTTACCGGCACCTACCCGCGGCCACTTACCGGCACCTACCCGCGGCCACTTACCGGCACCTACCCGCGGCCACATTCTGAAGCATACATGAGGCCAATTACCGGCACTTAGCCACGGCCACTTCCTGTCACCTACCCACAGCCACTTACCGGCACCTAACCGCGGCCACTAACGCGCCCCTACTTGCGGCCACTAATGCGCACCTACCCGAAACCATTTACCGGCACCTACCCGCGGCCCCTAACGCGCCCCTACTTGCGGTTACTAACGTGCACCTATCCGCAACCATTTACCGGCACCTACCCGTGGCCACTTACCGGCACCTACCCGCAGCCACTAACGCGCCCCTACCTGCGGCCAATAACACGCACCAATCCGCAACCACTTACCGGCACCTATCCGCGGCCACTTCCCGGCACCTACCCGCGGCCACTTACCGGCACCTACCCGCGGCCACTTACCGGCACCTACCCGCGGCCACATTCTGAAGCATACATGAGGCCAATTACCGGCACTTAGCCACGGCTACTTCCCTTCACCTACCCACAGCCACTTACCGGCACCTACCCGCGGCCACTAACGCGCCCCCACTTGCGGCCACTAATGCGCACCTATCCGCAACCATTTACCGGCACCTACCCGCGGCCACTAACGCGCCCCTACTTGCGGTTACTAAAGCGCACCTATCCGCAACCATTTACCGGCACCTACCCGCGGTCACTTACCGGCACCTACCCGCAGCCACTAACGCGCCCCTACCTGCGGTCAATAACACGCACCTATACGCAACCATTTACCGGCACCTACCCACGGCCACTTACCGGCACCTACCCGCGGCCGCTTACCGGCACCTACCCGCGGCCGCTTACCGGCACCTACCCGCGGCCTTCTACCGGCACCTACCCGCGGCCACTTACCGGCACCTACCCGCGGCCACTTACCGGCACCTACCCGCGGCCACTTACTGGCACCTACCCGCGGCCACTTACCGGCACCTACCCGCGGCCGCTTACCGGCACCTACCCGTGGCCACTTACCGGCACCTACCCGCGGCCACTTACCGGCACCTACACGCGGCCATTTACCGGCACCTACCCGCGGCCACTTACCGGCACCTACCCGCGGCCACTTACCGGCACCTACCCGCGGCCACTTACCGGCACCTACCCACAGTCACTTACCGGCATCTACCCGCAGCCACTAACGCGCCCCTACCTGCGGCCAATAACGCGCACCTATCCGCAACCATTTACCGGCACCTACCCACGGCCACTTACCGGCACCTACCCGCGGCCACTTACCGGCACCTACCCGCGGCCACTTACCGGCACCTACCCATGGCCACTTACCGGCACCTACCCGTGGCCACTTACCGGCACCTACCCGCGGCCACTTACCGGCACCTACCCGCGGCCACATTCTGAAGCATACATGGGGCCAATTACCGGCACTTAGCCACGGCCACTTCCTGTCACCTACCCACAGCCACTTACCGGCACCTACCCGCGGCCACTTACCGGCACCTACCCGCGGCTACATACCGGTACCTACCCACGGCCACTTACCGGCACCTACCCACGGCCACTTACCGGCACCTACCCGTGGCCACTTACCGGCACCTACCCACGGCCACTTACCGGCACCTACCCGCGGCCACATTCTGAAGCATACATGGGGCCAATTACCGGCACTTAGCCACGACCACTTCCTGTCACCTACCCACAGCCACTTACCGGCACCTACCCGCGGCCACTAACGCGCCCCTACTTGCGGCCACTAATGCGCACCCATCCGCAACCATTTACCGTCACCTACCCGCGGCCACTAACGCGCCCCTACTTGCGGTTACTAACGCGCACCTATCCGCAACCATTTACCGGCACCTACCCGCGGCCACTAACCGGCACCTACCCGTGGCCTCTTACCGGCACCTACCCGCGGCCACTTACCGGCACCTACCCGCGGCCACTTACCGACACCTACCCGCGGCCACTTACCAGCACCTACCCACCGCCACTTACCGGCACCTACCCGCGGCCACTAACGTGCCCCTACTTGCGGCCACTAATGCGCACCTATCCGCAACCATTTACCGGCACCTATCCGCGGCCACTAACGCGCCCCTACTTGCGGTTACTAACGCGCACCTATCCGCAACCATTTTACCGGCATCTACCCGCGGCCACTAACCGGCACCTACCCATGGCCACTTACCGGCACCTACCCACCGCCACTTACCGGCACCTACCCGTGTCCACTTACCGGCACCTACCCGCGGCCACTTACTGGCACCTACCCGCGGCCACTTACCGGCACCTACCCATGGCCGCTTACCGGCACCTGCAAGCGGCTACTTACCGGCACCTACCCACGGCCACTTACCGACACCTACCCGCGGCCACTTACCGGCACCTACCCACCACCACTTACCGGCACCCACCCGTGTCCACTTACCGGCACCTACCCGTGTCCACTTACCGGCACCTACCCACGGCCGCTTACCGGCACCTACCCGCGGCCACTTACCGGCACCTACCCATGGCCGCTTACCGGGACCTGCCCTCGGCCACTTACCGGCACCTACCCGCGGCCACATTCTGAAGCATACATGGGGCCAATTACCGGCACTTAGCCACGGCCACTTCCTGTCACCTACCCACAGCCACTTACCGGCACCTACCCGCGGCCACTAACGCGACCCTACCTGCGGCCACTAACGCGCACCTATCCGCAACCATTTACCGGCACCTACCTGCGGCCACTTACCGGCACCTACCCGTGGACACTTACCGGCACCTACCCGCGGCCACTTACCGGCACCTACCCGCGGCCACTTACCGGCACCTACCCGCGGCCACATTCTGAAGCATACATGGGGCCAATTACCGGCACTTAGCCACGGCCACTTCCTGTCACCTACCCACAGCCACTTACAGGCACCTACCCACAGCCACTTACCGGCACCTACCCGCGGCCACTTACCGGCACCTACCCGCGGCCACTTACCGGCACCTACCCACGGCCACTTACCGGCACCTACCCGCGGCCACTAACACGCACCTACCCGCGGCCACTAAAGCGCACCTATCCGCAACCATTTACCGGCACCTACCTGCAGCCACTTACCGGCACCTACCTGCGGCCACTTACCGGCACCTACCCACTTACCGGCAGCTACCCGTTGCCACTAACCGGCACCTACCCTCGGCCACTTACCGGCACCTACCCGTGGCAACTTACCGGCACCTATCCATGGCCACTTAACGGCACCTACCCGCGGATACTTACCGCCACCTACCCATGGCCACTTACCGGCACCTACCCACGGCCACTTACCGGCACCTACCCGCGGCCACTTACCGGCACCTAACCGCGGCCACTTACCGGCACCTACCCGCGGCCACATTCTGAAGCATACATGGGGCCACTTACAGGCACTTAGCCGCGGCCACTTCCTGTCACCTACCCACAGCCACTTACCGACACCTACCCGCAGCCACTAACGCGCCCCTACCCTACCCACGGCCTCTTACCGGCACCTACCCGCGGCCACTTACCGGCACCTACCCGCGGCGACTTACCGGCACCTACCCGTGGCCACTTACCGGCAGCTACCCACAGCCACTTACCGGCACCTACCCGCAGCCACTAACGCGCCCCTACCTGCGGCCAATAACGCGCACCTATCCGCAACCATTAACCGACACCTACCCACGGCCACTTACCGGCACCTACCCGCGGCCGCTTACCGGCACCTACCCGCGGCCACTAACGCGCCCCTACTTGCAGCCACTAATGCGCACCCATCCGCAACCATTTACCGTCACCTACCCGCGGCCACTAACGCGCCCCTACTTGCGGTTACTAACGCGCACCTATCCGCAACCATTTACCGGCACCTACCCGCGGCCACTAACCGGCACCTATCCGTGGCCACTTACCGGCACCTACCCGCGGCCACTTACCGGCACCTACCCGCGGCCACTTACCGACACCTACCCGCGGCCACTTACCAGCACCTACCCACCGCCACTTACCGGCACCTACCCGCGGCCACTAACGTGCCCCTACTTGCGGCCACTAATGCGCACCTATCCGCAACCATTTACCGGCACCTATCCGCGGCCACTAACGCGCCCCTACTTGCGGTTACTAACGCGCACCTATCCGCAACCATTTTACCGGCACCTACCCGCGGCCACTAACCGGCACCTACCCATGGCCACTTACCGGCACCTACCCACCGCCACTTACCGGCACCTACCCGTGTCCACTTACCGGCACCTACCCGCGGCCACTTACTGGCACCTACCCGCGGCCACTTACCGGCACCTACCCATGGCCGCTTACCGGCACCTGCAAGCGGCCACTTACCGGCACCTACCCACGGCCACTTACCGACACCTACCCGCGGCCACTTACCGGCACCTACCCACCACCACTTACCGGCACCCACCCGTGTCCACTTACCGGCACCTACACGTGTCCACTTACCGGCACCTACCCGTGTCCACTTACCGGCACCTACCCACGGCCGCTTACCGGCACCTACCCGCGGCCACTTACCGGCACCTACCCATGGCCGCTTACCGGGACCTGCCCTCGGCCACTTACCGGCACCGACCCGCGGCCACATTCTGAAGCATACATGGGGCCAATTACCGGCACTTAGCCACGGCCACTTCCTGTCACCTACCCACAGCCACTTACCGGCACCTACCCGCGGCCACTAACGCGACCCTACCTGCGGCCACTAACGCGCACCTATCCGCAACCATTTACCGGCACCTACCTGCGGCCACTTACCGGCACCTACCCGTGGACACTTACCGGCACCTACCCGCGGCCACTTACCGGCACCTACCCGCGGCCACTTACCGGCACCTACCCGCGGCCACATTCTGAAGCATACATGGGGCCAATTACCGGCACTTAGCCACGGCCACTTCCTGTCACCTACCCACAGCCACTTACAGGCACCTACCCACAGCCACTTACCGGCACCTACCCGCGGCCACTTACCGGCACCTACCCGCGGCCACTTACCGGCACCTACCCACGGCCACTTACTGGCACCTACCCGCGGCCACTAACACGCACCTACCCGCGGCCACTAAAGCGCACCTATCCGCAACCATTTACCGGCACCTACCTGCAGCCACTTACCGCCACCTACCTGCGGCCACTTACCGGCACCTACCCACTTACCGGCAGCTACCCGTTGCCACTTACCGGCACCTACCCGCGGCCACTTACCGGCACCTACCCGTGGCAACTTACCGGCACCTACCCATGGCCACTTAACGGCACCTACCCGCGGATACTTACCGCCACCTACCCATGGCCACTTACCGGCACCTACCCACGGCCACTTACCGGCACCTACCCGCGGCCACTTACCGGCACCTAACCGCGGCCACTTACCGGCACCTACCCGCGGCCACATTCTGAAGCATACATGGGGCCACTTACAGGCACTTAGCCGCGGCCACTTCCTGTCACCTACCCACAGCCACTTACCGACACCTACCCGCAGCCACTAACGCGCCCCTACCCTACCCACGGCCTCTTACCGGCACCTACCCACGGCCACTTACCGGCACCTATCCGCGGCCACTTCCCTACACCTACCCGCGGCCACTTACCGGCACCTACCCGTGGCCACTTACCGGCACCTACCCGCGGCCACATTCTGAAGCATACATGAGGCCAATTACCGGCACTTAGCCACGGCTACTTCCCTTCACCTACCCACAGCCACTTACCGGCACCTACCCGCGGCCACTAACGCGCCCCCACTTGCGGCCACTAATGCGCACCTATCCGCAACCATTTACCGGCACCTACCCGCGGCCACTAACGCGCCCCTACTTGCGGTTACTAAAGCGCACCTATCCGCAACCATTTACCGGCACCTACCCGCGGTCACTTACCGGCACCTACCCGCAGCCACTAACGCGCCCCTACCTGCGGTCAATAACACGCACCTATACGCAACCATTTACCGGCACCTACCCGCGGCCACTTACCGGCACCTACCCGCGGCCGCTTACCGGCACCTACCCGCGGCCACTTACCGGCACCTACCCGCGGCCACTTACCGGCACCTACCCGCGGCCACTTACCGGCACCTACCCGCGGCCACTTACCGGCACCTACCCGCGGCCACTTACCGGCACCTACCCGCGGCCGCTTACCGGCACCTACCCGTGGCCACTTACCGGCACCTACCCGCGGCCACTTACCGGCACCTACCCGCGGCCACTTACCGGCACCTAACCGCAGCCACTTACCGGCACCTACCCGTGGCAACTTACCGGCACCTACCCATGGCCACTTAACGGCACCTACCCGCGGATACTTACCGCCACCTACCCATGGCCACTTACCGGCACCTACCCACGGCCACTTACCGGCACCTACCCGCGGCCACTTACCGGCACCTAACCGCGGCCACTTACCGGCACCTACCCGCGGCCACATTCTGAAGCATACATGGGGCCACTTACAGGCACTTAGCCGCGGCCACTTCCTGTCACCTACCCACAGCCACTTACCGACACCTACCCGCAGCCACTAACGCGCCCCTACCCTACCCACGGCCTCTTACCGGCACCTACCCACGGCCACTTACCGGCACCTATCCGCGGCCACTTCCCTACACCTACCCGCGGCCACTTACCGGCACCTACCCGTGGCCACTTACCGGCACCTACCCGCGGCCACATTCTGAAGCATACATGAGGCCAATTACCGGCACTTAGCCACGGCTACTTCCCTTCACCTACCCACAGCCACTTACCGGCACCTACCCGCGGCCACTAACGCGCCCCCACTTGCGGCCACTAATGCGCACCTATCCGCAACCATTTACCGGCACCTACCCGCGGCCACTAACGCGCCCCTACTTGCGGTTACTAAAGCGCACCTATCCGCAACCATTTACCGGCACCTACCCGCGGTCACTTACCGGCACCTACCCGCAGCCACTAACGCGCCCCTACCTGCGGTCAATAACACGCACCTATACGCAACCATTTACCGGCACCTACCCGCGGCCACTTACCGGCACCTACCCGCGGCCGCTTACCGGCACCTACCCGCGGCCACTTACCGGCACCTACCCGCGGCCACTTACCGGCACCTACCCGCGGCCACTTACCGGCACCTACCCGCGGCCACTTACCGGCACCTACCCGCGGCCACTTACCGGCACCTACCCGCGGCCGCTTACCGGCACCTACCCGTGGCCACTTACCGGCAC
Source organism: Eleutherodactylus coqui (assembly GCF_035609145.1). NCBI lineage: Eukaryota > Metazoa > Chordata > Amphibia > Anura > Eleutherodactylidae > Eleutherodactylus > Eleutherodactylus coqui. The sequence continues at coordinate 18,447 of NW_027102007.1, read as the reverse complement.
CTACCCGCGGCCACTTACCGGCACCTACACGCGGCCATTTACCGGCACCTACCCGCGGCCACTTACCGGCACCTACCCGCGGCCACTTACCGGCACCTACCCGCGGCCACTTACCGGCACCTACCCACAGTCACTTACCGGCATCTACCCGCAGCCACTAACGCGCCCCTACCTGCGGCCAATAACGCGCACCTATCCGCAACCATTTACCGGCACCTCCCCACGGCCACTTACCGGCACCTACCCGCGGCTACATACCGGTACCTACCCACGGCCACTTACCGGCACCTACCCACGGCCACTTACCGGCACCTACCCGTGGCCACTTACCGGCACCTACCCACGGCCACTTACCGGCACCTACCCGCGGCCACATTCTGAAGCATACATGGGGCCAATTACCGGCACTTAGCCACGGCCACTTCCTGTCACCTACCCACAGCCACTTACCGGCACCTACCCGCGGCCACTAACGCGCCCCTACTTGCGGCCACTAATGCGCACCCATCCGCAACCATTTACCGTCACCTACCCGCGGCCACTAACGCGCCCCTACTTGCGGTTACTAACGCGCACCTATCCGCAACCATTTACCGGCACCTACCCGCGGCCACTAACCGGCACCTACCCGTGGCCTCTTACCGGCACCTACCCGCGGCCACTTACCGGCACCTACCCGCGGCCACTTACCGACACCTACCCGCGGCCACTTACCAGCACCTACCCACCGCCACTTACCGGCACCTACCCGCGGCCACTAACGTGCCCCTACTTGCGGCCACTAATGCGCACCTATCCGCAACCATTTACCGGCACCTATCCGCGGCCACTAACGCGCCCCTACTTGCGGTTACTAACGCGCACCTATCCGCAACCATTTTACCGGCACCTACCCGCGGCCACTAACCGGCACCTACCCATGGCCACTTACCGGCACCTACCCACCGCCACTTACCGGCACCTACCCGTGTCCACTTACCGGCACCTACCCGCGGCCACTTACTGGCACCTACCTGCGGCCACTTACCGGCACCTACCCATGGCCGCTTACCGGCACCTGCAAGCGGCTACTTACCGGCACCTACCCACGGCCACTTACCGACACCTACCCGCGGCCACTTACCGGCACCTACCCACCACCACTTACCGGCACCCACCCGTGTCCACTTACCGGCACCTACCCGTGTCCACTTACCGGCACCTACCCACGGCCGCTTACCGGCACCTACCCGCGGCCACTTACCGGCACCTACCCATGGCCGCTTACCGGGACCTGCCCTCGGCCACTTACCGGCACCTACCCGCGGCCACATTCTGAAGCATACATGGGGCCAATTACCGGCACTTAGCCACGGCCACTTCCTGTCACCTACCCACAGCCACTTACCGGCACCTACCCGCGGCCACTAACGCGACCCTACCTGCGGCCACTAACGCGCACCTATCCGCAACCAATTACCGGCACCTACCTGCGGCCACTTACCGGCACCTACCCGTGGACACTTACCGGCACCTACCCGCGGCCACTTACCGGCACCTACCCGCGGCCACTTACCGGCACCTACCCGCGGCCACATTCTGAAGCATACATGGGGCCAATTACCGGCACTTAGCCACGGCCACTTCCTGTCACCTACCCACAGCCACTTACAGGCACCTACCCACAGCCACTTACCGGCACCTACCCGCGGCCACTTACCGGCACCTACCCGCGGCCACTTACCGGCACCTACCCACGGCCACTTACCGGCACCTACCCGCGGCCACTAACACGAACCTACCCGCGGCCACTAAAGCGCACCTATCCGCAACCATTTACCGGCACCTACCTGCGGCCACTTACCGGCACCTACCCACTTACCGGCAGCTACCCGTTGCCACTTACCGGCACCTACCCGCGGCCACTTACCGGCACCTACCCGTGGCAACTTACCGGCACCTATCCATGGCCACTTAACGGCACCTACCCGCGGATACTTACCGCCACCTACCCATGGCCACTTACCGGCACCTACCCACGGCCACTTACCGGCACCTACCCGCGGCCACTTACCGGCACCTAACCGCGGCCACTTACCGGCACCTACCCGCGGCCACATTCTGAAGCATACATGGGGCCACTTACAGGCACTTAGCCGTGGCCACTTCCTGTCACCTACCCACAGCCACTTACCGACACCTACCTGCAGCCACTAACGCGCCCCTACCCTACCCACGGCCTCTTACCGGCACCTACCCGCGGCCACTTACCGGCACCTACCCGCGGCCACTTACCGGCACCTACCCGCGGCCACTTACCGGCAGCTACCCACAGCCACTTACCGGCACCTACCCGCAGCCACTAACGCGCCCCTACCTGCGGCCAATAACGCGCACCTATCCGCAACCATTAACCGACACCTACCCACGGCCACTTACCGGCACCTACCCGCGGCCACTAACGCGACCCTACCTGCGGCCACTAACGCGCACCTATCCGCAACCATTTACCGGCACCTACCCGTGGCAACTTACCGGCACCTACCCACAGCCACTAACGCGCCCCTACCTGCGGCCAATAACGCGCACCTATCCGCAACCATTAACCGACACCTACCCACGGCCACTTACCGGCACCTACCCGCGGCCGCTTACCGGCACCTACCCGAGGCCACTTACCGGCACCTCCCCGTGGCCACTTACCGGCACCTACCCGTGGCCACTTACCGGCACCTACCCGTGGCCACTTACCGGCACCTACCCGTGGCCACTTACCGGCACCTACCCGCGGCCACTTACCGGCACCTACCCACGGCCACTTACCGGCACCTACCCGCGGCCACATTCTGAAGCATACATGGGGCCAATTACCTGCACTTAGCCAAAGCCACTTCCTGTCACCTAGCCACAGCCACTTACCGGCACCTACCCACGGCCACTAACGCGCCCCTACCTGCGGCCACTAACGCGCACCTATCCGCAACCACTTACCGGCACCTACCCGCGGCCACTTACCGGCAACCTAACCGTGGACACTTACCGGCACCTACCCGCGGCCACTTACCGGCACTTACCCGCGGCCACTTACCGGCACCTACCCACGGCCACTTACCGGCACCTACCCGCGGCCACATTCTGAAGCATACATGGGGCCAATTACCGGCACTTAGCCACGGCCACTTCCTGTCACCTACCCACAGCCACTTACCGGCACCTACCCGCGGCCACTAACGCGCCCCTACCTGCGGCCACTAACGCGCACCTATCTGCAACCACTTACCGGCACCTACCCGCGGCCACTTACCGGCACCTACCCGCGGCCACTTACCGGCACCTACCCGCGGCCACATTCTGAAGCATACATGAGGCCAATTACCGGCACTTAGCCACGGCCACTTCCTGTCACCTACCCACAGCCACTTACCGGCACCTACCCGCGGCCACTAACGCGCCCCTACTTGCGGCCACTAATGCGCACCCATCCGCAACCATTTACCGTCACCTACCCGCGGCCACTAACGCGCCCCTACTTGCGGTTACTAACGCGCACCTATCCGCAACCATTTACCGGCACCTACCCGCGGCCACTAACCGGCACCTACCCATGGCCACTTACCGGCACCTACCCACCGCCACTTACCGGCACCTACCCGTGTCCACTTACCGGCACCTACCCGCGGCCACTTACTGGCACCTACCCGCGGCCACTTACCGGCACCTACCCATGGCCGCTTACCGGCACCTGCAAGCGGCTACTTACCGGCACCTACCCACGGCCACTTACCGACACCTACCCGCGGCCACTTACCGGCACCTACCCACCACCACTTACCGGCACCCACCCGTGTCCACTTACCGGCACCTACCCGTGTCCACTTACCGGCACCTACCCACGGCCGCTTACCGGCACCTACCCGCGGCCACTTACCGGCACCTACCCATGGCCGCTTACCGGGACCTGCCCTCGGCCACTTACCGACACCTACCCGCGGCCACATTCTGAAGCATACATGGGGCCAATTACCGGCACTTAGCCACGGCCACTTCCTGTCACCTACCCACAGCCACTTACCGGCACCTACCCGCGGCCACTAACGCGACCCTACCTGCGGCCACTAACGCGCACCTATCCGCAACCATTTACCGGCACCTACCTGCGGCCACTTACCAGCACCTACCCGTGGACACTTACCGGCACCTACCCGCGGCCACTTACCGGCACCTACCCGCGGCCACTTACCGGCACCTACCCGCAGCCACATTCTGAAGCATACATGGGGCCAATTACCGGCACTTAGCCACGGCCACTTCCTGTCACCTACCCACAGCCACTTACAGGCACCTACCCACAGCCACTTACCGGCACCTACCCGCGGCCACTTACCGGCACCTACCCACGGCCACTTACCGGCACCTACCCGCGGCCACTAACACGAACCTACCCGCGGCCACTAAAGCGCACCTATCCGCATCCATTTACCGGCACCTACCTGCGGCCACTTACCGGCACCTACCCACTTACCGGCAGCTACCCGTTGCCACTTACCGGCACCTACCCGCGGCCACTTACCGGCACCTACCCGTGGCAACTTACCGGCACCTATCCATGGCCACTTAACGGCACCTACCCGCGGATACTTACCGCCACCTACCCATGGCCACTTACCGGCACCTACCCACGGCCACTTACCGGCACCTACCCGCGGCCACTTACCGGCACCTAACCGCGGCCACTTACCGGCACCTACCCGCGGCCACATTCTGAAGCATACATGGGGCCACTTACAGGCACTTAGCCGCGGCCACTTCCTGTCACCTACCCACAGCCACTTACCGACACCTACCCGCAGCCACTAACGCGCCCCTACCCTACCCACGGCCTCTTACCGGCACCTACCCGCGGCCACTTACCGGCACCTACCCGCGGCCACTTACCGGCACCTACCCGCGGCCACTTACCGGCACCTACCCACAGCCACTTACCGGCACCTACCCGCAGCCACTAACGCGCCCCTACCTGCGGCCAATAACGCGCACCTATCCGCAACCATTAACCGACACCTACCCACGGCCACTTACCGGCACCTACCCGCGGCCACTAACGCGACCCTACCTGCGGCCACTAACGCGCACCTATCCGCAACCATTTACCGGCACCTACCTGCGGCCACTTACCGGCACCTACCCGTGGACACTTACCGGCACCTATCCGCGGCCACTTACCGGCACCTACCCGCGGCCACTTACCGGCACCTACCCGCGGCCACATTCTGAAGCATACATGGGGCCAATTACCGGCACTTAGCCACGGCCACTTCCTGTCACCTACCCACAGCCACTTACAGGCACCTACCCACAGCCACTTACCGGCACCTACCCGCGGCCACTTACCGGCACCTACCCGCGGCCACTTACCGGCACCTACCCACGGCCACTTACCGGCACCTACCCGCGGCCACTAACACGCACCTACCCGCGGCCACTAAAGCGCACCTATCCGCAACCATTTACCGGCACCTACCTGCGGCCACTTACCGGCACCTACCCACTTACCGGCAGCTACCCGTTGCCACTTACCGGCACCTACCCGCGGCCACTAACCGGCACCTACCCGTGGCAACTTACCGGCACCTATCCATGGCCACTTAACGGCACCTACCCGCGGATACTTACCGCCACCTACCCATGGCCACTTACCGGCACCTACCCACGGCCACTTACCGGCACCTACCCGCGGCCACTTACCGGCACCTAACCGCGGCCACTTACCGGCACCTACCCGCGGCCACATTCTGAAGCATACATGGGGCCACTTACAGGCACTTAGCCGCGGCCACTTCCTGTCACCTACCCACAGCCACTTACCGACACCTACCCGCAGCCACTAACGCGCCCCTACCCTACCCACGGCCTCTTACCGGCACCTACCCGCGGCCACTTACCGGCACCTACCCGCGGCCACTTACCGGCACCTACCCGCGGCCACTTACCGGCAGCTACCCACAGCCACTTACCGGCACCTACCCGCAGCCACTAACGCGCCCCTACCTGCGGCCAATAACGCGCACCTATCCGCAACCATTAACCGACACCTACCCACGGCCACTTACCGGCACGTACCCGCGGCCGCTTACCGGCACCTACCCGCGGCCACTAACGCGCCCCTACTTGCGGCCACTAATGCGCACCCATCCGCAACCATTTACCGTCACCTACCCGCGGCCACTAACGCGCCCCTACTTGCGGTTACTAACGCGCACCTATCCGCAACCATTTACCGGCACCTACCCGCGGCCACTAACCGGCACCTACCCGTGGCCACTTACCGGCACCTACCCGCGGCCACTTACCGGCACCTACCCGCGGCCACTTACCGACACCTACCCGCGGCCACTTACCAGCACCTACCCACCGCCACTTACCGGCACCTACCCGCGGCCACTAACGTGCCCCTACTTGCGGCCACTAATGCGCACCTATCCGCAACCATTTACCGGCACCTATCCGCGGCCACTAACGCGCCCCTACTTGCGGTTACTAACGCGCACCTATCCGCAACCATTTTACCGGCACCTACCCGCGGCCACTAACCGGCACCTACCCATGGCCACTTACCGGCACCTACCCACCGCCACTTACCGGCACCTACCCGTGTCCACTTACCGGCACCTACCCGCGGCCACTTACTGGCACCTACCCGCGGCCACTTACCGGCACCTACCCATGGCCGCTTACCGGCACCTGCAAGCGGCCACTTACCGGCACCTACCCACGGCCACTTACCGACACCTACCCGCGGCCACTTACCGGCACCTACCCACCACCACTTACCGGCACCCACCCGTGTCCACTTACCGGCACCTACCCGTGTCCACTTACCGGCACCTACCCGTGTCTACTTACCGGCACCTACCCACGGCCGCTTACCGGCACCTACCCGCGGCCACTTACCGGCACCTACCCATGGCCGCTTACCGGGACCTGCCCTCGGCCACTTACCGGCACCGACCCGCGGCCACATTCTGAAGCATACATGGGGCCAATTACCGGCACTTAGCCACGGCCACTTCCTGTCACCTACCCACAGCCACTTACCGGCACCTACCCGCGGCCACTAACGCGACCCTACCTGCGGCCACTAACGCGCACCTATCCGCAACCATTTACCGGCACCTACCTGCGGCCACTTACCGGCACCTACCCGTGGACACTTACCGGCACCTACCCGCGGCCACTTACCGGCACCTACCCGCGGCCACTTACCGGCACCTACCCGCGGCCACATTCTGAAGCATACATGGGGCCAATTACCGGCACTTAGCCACGGCCACTTCCTGTCACCTACCCACAGCCACTTACAGGCACCTACCCACAGCCACTTACCGGCACCTACCCGCGGCCACTTACCGGCACCTACCCGCGGCCACTTACCGGCACCTACCCACGGCCACTTACCGGCACCTACCCGCGGCCACTAACACGCACCTACCCGTGGCCACTAAAGCGCACCTATCCGCAACCATTTACCGGCACCTACCTGCAGCCACTTACCGCCACCTACCTGCGGCCACTTACCGGCACCTACCCACTTACCGGCAGCTACCCGTTGCCACTTACCGGCACCTACCCGCGGCCACTTACCGGCACCTACCCGTGGCAACTTACCGGCACCTACCCATGGCCACTTAACGGCACCTACCCGCGGATACTTACCGCCACCTACCCATGGCCACTTACCGGCACCTACCCACGGCCACTTACCGGCACCTACCCGCGGCCACTTACCGGCACCTAACCGCGGCCACTTACCGGCACCTACCCGCGGCCACATTCTGAAGCATACATGGGGCCACTTACAGGCACTTAGCTGCGGCCACTTCCTGTCACCTGCCCACAGCCACTTACCGACACCTACCCGCAGCCACTAACGCGCCCCTACCCTACCCACGGCCTCTTACCGGCACCTACCCACGGCCACTTACCGGCACCTATCCGCGGCCACTTCCCGGCACCTACCCGCGGCCACTTACCGGCACCTACCCGCGGCCACTTACCGGCACCTACCCGCGGCCACATTCTGAAGCATACATGAGGCCAATTACCGGCACTTAGCCACGGCTACTTCCCTTCACCTACCCACAGCCACTTACCGGCACCTACCCGCGGCCACTAACGCGCCCCCACTTGCGGCCACTAATGCGCACCTATCCGCAACCATTTACCGGCACCTACCCGCGGTCACTTACCGGCACCTACCCGCAGCCACTAACGCGCCCCTACCTGCGGTCAATAACACGCACCTATACGCAACCATTTACCGGCACCTACCCACGGCCACTTACCGGCACCTACCCGCGGCCGCTTACCGGCACCTACCCGCGGCCACTTACCGGCACCTACCCGCGGCCACTTACCGGCACCTACCCGCGGCCACTTACCGGCACCTACCCGCGGCCACTTACTGGCACCTACCCGCGGCCACTTACCGGCACCTACCCGCGGCCGCTTACCGGCACCTACCCGTGGCCACTTACCGGCACCTACCCGCGGCCACTTACCGGCACCTACACGCGGCCATTTACCGGCACCTACCCGCGGCCACTTACCGGCACCTACCCGCGGCCACTTACCGGCACCTACCCGCGGCCACTTACCGGCACCTACCCACAGTCACTTACCGGCATCTACCCGCAGCCACTAACGCGCCCCTACCTGCGGCCAATAACGCGCACCTATCCGCAACCATTTACCGGCACCTACCCACGGCCACTTACCGGCACCTACCCGCGGCTACATACCGGTACCTACCCACGGCCACTTACCGGCACCTACCCACGGCCACTTACCGGCACCTACCCGTGGCCACTTACCGGCACCTACCCACGGCCACTTACCGGCACCTACCCGCGGCCACATTCTGAAGCATACATGGGGCCAATTACCGGCACTTAGCCACGGCCACTTCCTGTCACCTACCCACAGCCACTTACCGGCACCTACCCGCGGCCACTAACGCGCCCCTACTTGCGGCCACTAATGCGCACCCATCCGCAACCATTTACCGTCACCTACCCGCGGCCACTAACGCGCCCCTACTTGCGGTTACTAACGCGCACCTATCCGCAACCATTTACCGCCACCTACCCGCGGCCACTAACCGGCACCTACCCGTGGCCTCTTACCGGCACCTACCCGCGGCCACTTACCGGCACCTACCCGCGGCCACTTACCGACACCTACCCGCGGCCACTTACCAGCACCTACCCACCGCCACTTACCGGCACCTACTCGCGGCCACTAACGTGCCCCTACTTGCGGCCACTAATGCGCACCTATCCGCAACCATTTACCGGCACCTATCCGCGGCCACTAACGCGCCCCTACTTGCGGTTACTAACGCGCACCTATCCGCAACCATTTTACCGGCACCTACCCGCGGCCACTAACCGGCACCTACCCAGGGCCACTTACCGGCACCTACCCACCGCCACTTACCGGCACCTACCCGTGTCCACTTACCGGCACCTACCCGCGGCCACTTACTGGCACCTACCCGCGGCCACTTACCGGCACCTACCCATGGCCGCTTACCGGCACCTGCAAGCGGCCACTTACCGGCACCTACCCACGGCCACTTACCGACACCTACCCGCGGCCACTTACCGGCACCTACCCACCACCACTTACCGGCACCCACCCGTGTCCACTTACCGGCACCTACCCGTGTCCACTTACCGGCACCTACCCACGGCCGCTTACCGGCACCTACCCGCGGCCACTTACCGGCACCTACCCATGGCCGCTTACCGGGACCTGCCCTCGGCCACTTACCGGCACCTACCCGCGGCCACATTCTGAAGCATACATGGGGCCAATTACCGGCACTTAGCCATGGCCACTTCCTGTCACCTACCCACAGCCACTTACCGGCACCTACCCGCGGCCACTAACGCGACCCTACCTGCGGCCACTAACGCGCACCTATCCGCAACCATTTACCGGCACCTACCTGCGGCCACTTACCGGCACCTACCCGTGGACACTTACCGGCACCTACCCGCGGCCACTTACCGGCACCTACCCGCGGCCACTTACCGGCACCTACCCGCGGCCACATTCTGAAGCATACATGGGGCCAATTACCGGCACTTAGCCACGACCACTTCCTGTCACCTACCCACAGCCACTTACAGGCACCTACCCACAGCCACTTACCGGCACCTACCCGCGGCCACTTACCGGCACCTACCCGCGGCCACTTACCGGCACCTACCCACGGCCACTTACCGGCACCTACCCGCGGCCACTAACACGCACCTACCCGCGGCCACTAAAGCGCACCTATCCGCAACCATTTACCGGCACCTACCTGCAGCCACTTACCGGCACCTACCTGCGGCCACTTACCGGCACCTACCCACTTACCGGCAGCTACCCGTTGCCACTTACCGGCACCTACCCGCGGTCACTTACCGGCACCTACCCGTGGCAACTTACCGGCACCTATCCATGGCCACTTAACGGCACCTACCCGCGGATACTTACCGCCACCTACCCATGGCCACTTACCGGCACCTACCCACGGCCACTTACCGGCACCTACCCGCGGCCACTTACCGGCACCTAACCGCGGCCACTTACCGGCACCTACCCGCGGCCACATTCTGAAGCATACATGGGGCCACTTACAGGCACTTAGCCGCGGCCACTTCCTGTCACCTACCCACAGACACTTACCGACACCTACCCGCAGCCACTAACGCGCCCCTACCCTACCCACGGCCTCTTACCGGCACCTACCCGCGGCCACTTACCGGCACCTACCCGCGGCCACTTACCGGCACCTACCCGCGGCCACTTACCGGCAGCTACCCACAGCCACTTACCGGCACCTACCCGCAGCCACTAACGCGCCCCTACCTGCGGCCAATAACGCGCACCTATCCGCAACCATTAACCGACACCTACCCACGGCCACTTACCGGCACCTTCCCGCGGCCGCTTACCGGCACCTACCCGCGGCCACTTACCGGCACCTACCCGCGGCCACTTACCGACACCTACCCGCGGCCACTTACCAGCACCTACCCACCGCCACTTACCGGCACCTACCCGCGGCCACTAACGCGCCCCTACTTGCGGCCACTAATGCGCACCCATCCGCAACCATTTACCGTCACCTACCCGCGGCCACTAACGCGCCCCTACTTGCGGTTACTAACGCGCACCTATCCGCAACCATTTACCGGCACCTACCCGCGGCCACTAACCGGCACCTACCCGTGGCCTCTTACCGGCACCTACCCGCGGCCACTTACCGGCACCTACCCGCGGCCACTTACCGACACCTACCCGCGGCCACTTACCAGCACCTACCCACCGCCACTTACCGGCACCTACCCGCGGCCACTAATGTGCCCCTACTTGCGGCCACTAATGCGCACCTATCCGCAACCATTTACCGGCACCTATCCGCGGCCACTAACGCGCCCCTACTTGCCGTTACTAACGCGCACCTATCCGCAACCATTTTACCGGCACCTACCCGCGGCCACTAACCGGCACCTACCCATGGCCACTTACCGGCACCTACCCACCGCCACTTACCGGCACCTACCCGTGTCCACTTACCGGCACCTACCCGCGGCCACTTACTGGCACCTACCCGCGGCCACTTACCGGCACCTACCCATGGCCGCTTACCGGCACCTGCAAGCGGCCACTTACCGGCACCTACCCACGGCCACTTACCGACACCTACCCGCGGCCACTTACCGGCACCTACCCACCACCACTTACCGGCACCCACCCGTGTCCACTTACCGGCACCTACCCGTGTCCACTTACCGGCACCTACCCACGGCCGCTTACCGGCACCTACCCGCGGCCACTTACCGGCACCTACCCATGGCCGCTTACCGGGACCTGCCCTCGGCCACTTACCGGCACCTACCCGCGGCCACATTCTGAAGCATACATGGGGCCAATTACCGGCACTTAGCCACGGCCACTTCCTGTCACCTACCCACAGCCACTTACCGGCACCTACCCGCGGCCACTAACGCGACCCTACCTGCGGCCACTAACGCGCACCTATCCGCAACCATTTACCGGCACCTACCTGCGGCCACTTACCGGCACCTACCCGTGGACACTTACCGGCACCTACCCGCGGCCACTTACCGGCACCTACCCGCGGCCACTTACCGGCACCTACCCGCGGCCACATTCTGAAGCATACATGGGGCCAATTACCGGCACTTAGCCACGGCCACTTCCTGTCACCTACCCACAGCCACTTACAGGCACCTACCCACAGCCACTTACCGGCACCTACCCGCGGTCACTTACCGGCACCTACCCGCGGCCACTTACCGGCACCTACCCACGGCCACTTACCGGCACCTACCCGCGGCCACTAACACGCACCTACCCGCGGCCACTAAAGCGCACCTATCCGCAACCATTTACCGGCACCTACCTGCAGCCACTTACCGGCACCTACCTGCGGCCACTTACCGGCACCTACCCACTTACCGGCAGCTACCCGTTGCCACTTACCGCCACCTACCCGCGGCCACTTACCGGCACCTACCCGTGGCAACTTACCGGCACCTATCCATGGCCACTTAACGGCACCTACCCGCGGATACTTACCGCCACCTACCCATGGCCACTTACCGGCACCTACCCACGGCCACTTACCGGCACCTACCCGCGGCCACTTACCGGCACCTAACCGCGGCCACTTACCGGCACCTACCCGCGGCCACATTCTGAAGCATACATGGGGCCACTTACAGGCACTTAGCCGCGGCCACTTCCTGTCACCTACCCACAGCCACTTACCGACACCTACCCGCAGCCACTAACGCGCCCCTACCCTACCCACGGCCTCTTACCGGCACCTACCCGCGGCCACTTACCGGCACCTACCCGCGGCCACTTACCGGCACCTACCCGCGGCCACTTACCGGCAGCTACCCACAGCCACTTACCGGCACCTACCCGCAGCCACTAACGCGCCCCTACCTGCGGCCAATAACGCGCACCTATCCGCAACCATTAACCGACACCTACCCACGGCCACTTACCGGCACCTACCCGCGGCCGCTTACCGGCACCTACCCGCGGCCACTTACCGGCACCTACCCGCAGCCACTAACCGGCACCTCCCCGTGGCCACTTACCGGCACTTACCCGTGGCCACTTACCGGCACCTACCCGTGGCCACTTACCGGCACCTACCCGTGGCCACTTACCGGCACCTACCCGCGGCCACTTACCGGCACCTACCCACGGCCACTTACCGGCACCTACCCGCGGCCACATTCTGAAGCATACATGGGGCCAATTACCGGCACTTAGCCAAAGCCACTTCCTGTCACCTAGCCACCGCCACTTACCGGCACCTACCCACGGCCACTTACCGGCACCTACCCGCGGCCACTTACCGGCACCTACCCGCGGCCACTTACCGGCACCTACCCGCGGCTACTTACCGGCACCTACCCGCGGCCACTTACTGGCACCTACACGCGGCCACTTACCGGCACCTACCTGCGGCCACTTACCGGCACCTACCTGCGGCCACTTACCGGCACCTACCCGCGGCCACTTACCGGCACCTACCCACGGCCACTTTACCGGCACCTACCCGCGGCCACTTTACCGGCACCTACCCGCGGCCACATTCTGAAGCATACATGGGGCCAATTACCGGCACTTAGCCACGACCACTTCCTGTCACCTACCCACAGCCACTTACCGGCACCTACCCGCGGCCACTTACCGGCACCTACCCGCGGCCACTTACCGGCACCTACCCACGGCCACATTCTGAAGCATACATGGGGCCAATTACCGGCACTTAGCCACAGCCACTTCCTGTCACCTACCCACAGCCACTTACCGTCACCTACCCACGGCCACTAACGCGCCCCTACCTGCGGCCACTAACGCGCACCTATCCGCAACCACTTACCGGCACCTACCCGCGGCCACTTACCGGCAACCTAACCGTGGACACTTACCGGCACCTACCCGCGGCCACTTACCGGCACTTACCCGCGGCCACTTACCGGCACCTACCCACGGCCACTTACCGGCACCTACCCGTGGCCACTTACCGGCACCTACCCGCGGCCACTTACCGGCACCTACCCGCGGCCACTTACCGACACCTACCCGCGGCCACTTACCAGCACCTACCCACCGCCACTTACCGGCACCTACCCGCGGCCACTAACGTGCCCCTACTTGCGGCCACTAATGCGCACCTATCCGCAACCATTTACCGGCACCTATCCGCGGCCACTAACGCGCCCCTACTTGCGGTTACTAACGCGCACCTATCCGCAACCATTTTACCGGCACCTACCCGCGGCCACTAACCGGCACCTACCCATGGCCACTTACCGGCACCTACCCACCGCCACTTACCGGCACCTACCCGTGTCCACTTACCGGCACCTACCCGCGGCCACTTACTGGCACCTACCCGCGGCCACTTACCGGCACCTACCCATGGCCGCTTACCGGCACCTGCAAGCGGCCACTTACCGGCACCTACCCACGGCCACTTACCGACACCTACCCGCGGCCACTTACCGGCACCTACCCACCACCACTTACCGGCACCCACCCGTGTCCACTTACCGGCACCTACCCGTGTCCACTTACCGGCACCTACCCGTGTCTACTTACCGGCACCTACCCACGGCCGCTTACCGGCACCTACCCGCGGCCACTTACCGGCACCTACCCATGGCCGCTTACCGGGACCTGCCCTCGGCCACTTACCGGCACCGACCCGCGGCCACATTCTGAAGCATACATGGGGCCAATTACCGGCACTTAGCCACGGCCACTTCCTGTCACCTACCCACAGCCACTTACCGGCACCTACCCGCGGCCACTAACGCGACCCTACCTGCGGCCACTAACGCGCACCTATCCGCAACCATTTACCGGCACCTACCTGCGGCCACTTACCGGCACCTACCCGTGGACACTTACCGGCACCTACCCGCGGCCACTTACCGGCACCTACCCGCGGCCACTTACCGGCACCTACCCGCGGCCACATTCTGAAGCATACATGGGGCCAATTACCGGCACTTAGCCACGGCCACTTCCTGTCACCTACCCACAGCCACTTACAGGCACCTACCCACAGCCACTTACCGGCACCTACCCGCGGCCACTTACCGGCACCTACCCGCGGCCACTTACCGGCACCTACCCACGGCCACTTACCGGCACCTACCCGCGGCCACTAACACGCACCTACCCGTGGCCACTAAAGCGCACCTATCCGCAACCATTTACCGGCACCTACCTGCAGCCACTTACCGCCACCTACCTGCGGCCACTTACCGGCACCTACCCACTTACCGGCAGCTACCCGTTGCCACTTACCGGCACCTACCCGCGGCCACTTACCGGCACCTACCCGTGGCAACTTACCGGCACCTACCCATGGCCACTTAACGGCACCTACCCGCGGATACTTACCGCCACCTACCCATGGCCACTTACCGGCACCTACCCACGGCCACTTACCGGCACCTACCCGCGGCCACTTACCGGCACCTAACCGCGGCCACTTACCGGCACCTACCCGCGGCCACATTCTGAAGCATACATGGGGCCACTTACAGGCACTTAGCTGCGGCCACTTCCTGTCACCTGCCCACAGCCACTTACCGACACCTACCCGCAGCCACTAACGCGCCCCTACCCTACCCACGGCCTCTTACCGGCACCTACCCACGGCCACTTACCGGCACCTATCCGCGGCCACTTCCCGGCACCTACCCGCGGCCACTTACCGGCACCTACCCGCGGCCACTTACCGGCACCTACCCGCGGCCACATTCTGAAGCATACATGAGGCCAATTACCGGCACTTAGCCACGGCTACTTCCCTTCACCTACCCACAGCCACTTACCGGCACCTACCCGCGGCCACTAACGCGCCCCCACTTGCGGCCACTAATGCGCACCTATCCGCAACCATTTACCGGCACCTACCCGCGGTCACTTACCGGCACCTACCCGCAGCCACTAACGCGCCCCTACCTGCGGTCAATAACACGCACCTATACGCAACCATTTACCGGCACCTACCCACGGCCACTTACCGGCACCTACCCGCGGCCGCTTACCGGCACCTACCCGCGGCCACTTACCGGCACCTACCCGCGGCCACTTACCGGCACCTACCCGCGGCCACTTACCGGCACCTACCCGCGGCCACTTACTGGCACCTACCCGCGGCCACTTACCGGCACCTACCCGCGGCCGCTTACCGGCACCTACCCGTGGCCACTTACCGGCACCTACCCGCGGCCACTTACCGGCACCTACACGCGGCCATTTACCGGCACCTACCCGCGGCCACTTACCGGCACCTACCCGCGGCCACTTACCGGCACCTACCCGCGGCCACTTACCGGCACCTACCCACAGTCACTTACCGGCATCTACCCGCAGCCACTAACGCGCCCCTACCTGCGGCCAATAACGCGCACCTATCCGCAACCATTTACCGGCACCTACCCACGGCCACTTACCGGCACCTACCCGCGGCTACATACCGGTACCTACCCACGGCCACTTACCGGCACCTACCCACGGCCACTTACCGGCACCTACCCGTGGCCACTTACCGGCACCTACCCACGGCCACTTACCGGCACCTACCCGCGGCCACATTCTGAAGCATACATGGGGCCAATTACCGGCACTTAGCCACGGCCACTTCCTGTCACCTACCCACAGCCACTTACCGGCACCTACCCGCGGCCACTAACGCGCCCCTACTTGCGGCCACTAATGCGCACCCATCCGCAACCATTTACCGTCACCTACCCGCGGCCACTAACGCGCCCCTACTTGCGGTTACTAACGCGCACCTATCCGCAACCATTTACCGCCACCTACCCGCGGCCACTAACCGGCACCTACCCGTGGCCTCTTACCGGCACCTACCCGCGGCCACTTACCGGCACCTACCCGCGGCCACTTACCGACACCTACCCGCGGCCACTTACCAGCACCTACCCACCGCCACTTACCGGCACCTACTCGCGGCCCACTAACGTGCCCCTACTTGCGGCCACTAATGCGCACCTATCCGCAACCATTTACCGGCACCTATCCGCGGCCACTAACGCGCCCCTACTTGCGGTTACTAACGCGCACCTATCCGCAACCATTTTACCGGCACCTACCCGCGGCCACTAACCGGCACCTACCCAGGGCCACTTACCGGCACCTACCCACCGCCACTTACCGGCACCTACCCGTGTCCACTTACCGGCACCTACCCGCGGCCACTTACTGGCACCTACCCGCGGCCACTTACCGGCACCTACCCATGGCCGCTTACCGGCACCTGCAAGCGGCCACTTACCGGCACCTACCCACGGCCACTTACCGACACCTACCCGCGGCCACTTACCGGCACCTACCCACCACCACTTACCGGCACCCACCCGTGTCCACTTACCGGCACCTACCCGTGTCCACTTACCGGCACCTACCCACGCCGCTTACCGGCACCTACCCGCGGCCACTTACCGGCACCTACCCATGGCCGCTTACCGGGACCTGCCCTCGGCCACTTACCGGCACCTACCCGCGGCCACATTCTGAAGCATACATGGGGCCAATTACCGGCACTTAGCCATGGCCACTTCCTGTCACCTACCCACAGCACTTACCGGCACCTACCCGCGGCACTAACGCGACCCTACCTGCGGCCACTAACGCGCACCTATCCGCAACCATTTACCGGCACCTACCTGCGGCCACTTACCGGCACCTACCCGTGGACACTTACCGGCACCTACCCGCGGCCACTTACCGGCACCTACCCGCGGCCACTTACCGGCACCTACCCGCGGCCACATTCTGAAGCATACATGGGGCCAATTACCGGCACTTAGCCACGACCACTTCCTGTCACCTACCCACAGCCACTTACAGGCACCTACCCACAGCCACTTACCGGCACCTACCCGCGGCCACTTACCGGCACCTACCCGCGGCCACTTACCGGCACCTACCCACGGCCACTTACCGGCACCTACCCGCGGCCACTAACACGCACCTACCCGCGGCCACTAAAGCGCACCTATCCGCAACCATTTACCGGCACCTACCTGCAGCCACTTACCGGCACCTACCTGCGGCCACTTACCGGCACCTACCCACTTACCGGCAGCTACCCGTTGCCACTTACCGGCACCTACCCGCGGTCACTTACCGGCACCTACCCGTGGCAACTTACCGGCACCTATCCATGGCCACTTAACGGCACCTACCCGCGGATACTTACCGCCACCTACCCATGGCCACTTACCGGCACCTACCCACGGCCACTTACCGGCACACTACCCGCGGCCACTTACCGGCACCTAACCGCGGCCACTTACCGGCACCTACCCGCGGCCACATTCA